>NC_069501.1:113309892-113639892 GCF_027579735.1 Bombina bombina | reverse complement strand
ATTTTTAACCAAATTGATTTGTATTCTCCAATTATGCTGACATTTTTTTTATGTATTATTAGGTATCTTTTCAGATTACACTATTTAACCCTATAAGTGCTTGGTGCTAGAGAGTATATTATATAATCACACCCTTCGTGAGCCATATACTAGTTGGTTTTAAGATTTTGTTAGTGCCACAGATAACTGACGGTTTCTGCTCCTTTTTTAGGAAAAGAGCTGTCTATACTTGCCTAGACTATTGTAGATTTGGGTATAGGAGAAATCCCAATTAATCTGTTGGTTTTACCAATTATATTTGCTAGCGCAGTTTAATTCCCTGTTCTCCTGCTAAGCCATAACACCTTCAAAGGGTTCCTGAGCCTTTAAATGGTCTCTCACAGTGGCGTCACTAGGGTTGGTGTCACCCGGTGCGGTAAGTCATGGTGTCACCCCCCCCCAGAAAGCAGACACACACAAAAACACAGGCAAACACACATACAAATACTCAGACACACTTAAAAACATACTGAGATGCACACACAAACACTCGGAAACACACTCAGACACACACACAAAAACACACACACAAAAACACTGACACACAAAAACTCAGACACACACATACAAAATATGTAAACTGCACTGCATTAATTATGAAGCTCATACTCCCTGGCTCAGCAGAACATCAAATGAAAGATAAACAGAGCACTCTAAAATAAATCACTGAAGAAAAGGTTTCGGCGCACAAACTATGAAAATTCTGCTCTCTGACTCTGTTCCAAGTCTGTCAGTGCACAGCCCTGGGCCGCATGTCACTGAGCAGTGAGCACAGATAGGCAGGCAGGTTTAGGCTAGCAGCGCAACTTTGCAAGCCCCACGGCACACCCACAACATTCATAGTGAAATTGGGCAGGGGAGGAGCAAAGTACAAACAAGCAAAAGCAGCCAGGAAAACTATTTGTTGAAATTGCAGTACTGGCTCAAGGGGCAAAAAAATTGTGTGGCTACAACTTCCCCAGTCCCACTAATGTTCACAAATGCCAGCCTCTAATAAAATAATCTATGCATCTCAACATTGTATTTCTTTGAATTTCAATAAAATGTAAAAAAAAAAAAAAAAAAAAAAAAATTTTTTTTTTTTTTTTTTTTTGGTGTCACCCCTTGGAGGGTGTCACCCGGGTGCGGCCCGCCCCCCCCGCCCCCCCCCTAGTGACGCCACTGGTCTCTCAGTCTGGTTCAGTAGGAATCACAATCTGCTGACCTGACAGTTGTGCAGAAAAGCATCATTGACACCCTCCATAAGGAGGGAAAGCCTCAAAAGGTAATTGCAAAAGAAGTTGGATGTTCCCAAAGTGCTGTATCAAAGCACATTAATAGAAAGTTATATGGAAGGGAAAAGTGTGGAAGAAAAAGGTGCACAAGCAGCAGGGATGACCGCAGCCTGGAGAGGATTGTCAGGAAAAGGCCATTCAAAAGTGTTAGGGACTTTCACAAGGAGTGGACTGAGACTGGAGTCAGTGCATCAAGAGCCACCACACACAGACGGATACTGGACATGGGCTTCAAATGTCGTATTCCTCTTCTCAAGCCACTCCTGAACAACAAACAACGTCAGAAGCGTCTTACCTTGGCTAAAGAAAACAGTCCTCTTTTCTGATGAGAGCAAATTTTGCATCTCATTTGGAAACCAAGGACCCAGAGTATGGAAGAAGAATGGAGAGGCACACACTGCAAGATGCTTGAAATCCAATGTGAAGTTTCCACAGTCTGTGTTGATTTGGGAAGCCATGTCATCTGCTGGTGTTGGTCCACTGTGCTTCATTAAGTCCAGGGTCAATACAGCCGTCTACCAGGAGATTTTGGAGCACTTCATGCTTCCTTACGCAGCCGAGCTCTATGGGGATGCTGACTTTTCCAGCAGGACTTGGCACCTGCCCACACTGCCAAAAGCACCAAAACCTGGTTCAATGACCGTTGGATGTGCTGTTACAGCAAACTCGCCTGACCTGAACCCCATAGAGAATCTATGGGGCATTGCCAAGAGAAAGATTAGAGACATGAGACCGAACAATGCAGAAGAGCTGAAGGCCGCTATTGAAGTATTCTGGTCTTCCATAACACCTCAGCAGTGCCACAGGCTGATAGCTTCCATGCCACGCAGCATTGAGGCAGTAATTGCTGCAAAAGGGGCCCCATCCAAGTACTGAGTACATACAGTATGCATGCTTATACTTTTCAGAGGTCTGATATTGTTCTATGTACAATCCTTGTTTTATTGATTGCATGTAATATTCTAATTTTCTGAGATTGTGGATTTGGGGTTTTCATGAGCTGTAAGCCATAATCATCACAATTATGACAAATCACGGCTTGAACTATCTTGCTTTGCATGTAATGAGTCTCATATATTAATTTCACCTTTTAAGTTGCATTAGTGAAATAAATTAACTTTTGCACCTAATTTTTCAAGTTTCACCTGTATATAAATATACACATAAACAGACACAAACACACACACAAAATGGTCTTCAGTCCCAGGAATGGGACTTCCATGGTTAGGAATAAATATGCCTTTGGCTTCCTGGTGTAACACAGTAGCTAATTGATTAAAAAAACTAAAAACGGTAAAAACTTGGGCGAGTATAAAAAAACAAGCAAAAAAACGTTCAAAATACCAATCTGTGTATGTAAATAAAGGTATTTTACCTCAAAATTTCCTAAGTATTCACACCCCACTGTAAAGAGACTTTACACAGCCAATCAGGATGCTAATCCCAGGACTTGCAAGAGAGTGTGCATTTGGCATCTGCAGGCATATTCATGTTATTTTTCTATTTAGTTTAGGGAAGTTTACTATGAAATCTCACAAGATTTCAGTGAAATCTCATGAGATCAAAGCAGTGATGTGCAGTCACTAGAGGCAGGTGAGGCAGTGCTTCACCTCTCATATGGGCAAAAATATATTTTTTTTTTTATTGGCTTTAAAAAAAAAATAAAAAAAAATTGTAATTTTTTTTTTCCCCCAGCATTTTTTTTCCTCACAGCTATATGTTGTGCAATGGAGAGGCACAAGCAGGTCTGCCCACCATTACACAACATGCTGCACCACCTACTGGATGCAAGTGGTTAAGATCGTTGCATGGCCCATTAACTGCTTATTTGAGGCAGTCCTATTTGGGCTGAACCAATCCAGCGAGAGGCATTAGTAAGTGGAACATAGGGTTGGGGCTGGATGTTAAATCATATAAAACAAAACAAAAACGGAAAAAAACAACTTTCATATATTTTGTTGCTGTCCTGTGAACCTGCTAGCTTTGCTAAAGTGAAAAAAGAGAGTTCTGTTCTTCCCCTCTAAGTACAGTGGAATGTGCCACTGTCACTTCCTGAATCCTTACAGAGGAGGAAGAGAGGCACAGAGAGCAGTGTTTCAGCCACATCTTATTAAAGTAAGATTTTACTGAAAGGGATTCTGTTAGTGAAAATGATAATTTAATGAATGTGGTTTAGTGTTTTTTTACTCTTTTACAGCAGGGTCGTTTTTGTATTTTGTTTACTCAAACTTTACATCCACTAACTTAGCAGCTTGCCTCTGTACTTCACACTAAATTATAGACTCATTTTCTGAACTCTCTGTAGCTCTACTGTTTTATTACTTTAAAATGCAGTGGTCCCTTACCCCCCCCTTGTGTGTGTGTGTGTGTCTCTCACTCTATCTATCCATCTCTCTCCTTATGTGTTGTTCTCCCCCATGGTCTCTTTCTCTCTCTGTCTCTCTTCCTCCCCCTCTGACTCTCATCCCTTATGTGTCTCTCTAACCCTCTGTGTGTGATTGTCTCTCTCTCTAACCTTCTGTGTATGATTGTGTGTCTCTCTCTCTTTCTCTAACCCTCTGTGTGTGATTGTGTCTCTCTCTTTCTCTCTCACCCTCTGTGTGTGATTGTGTCTCTCTCTTTCTCTCTAACCCTCTGTGTGTGATTGTGTCTCTCTCTTTCTCTCTCACCCTCTGTTTGTGATTGTGTCTCTCTCTCCCTCTTTCTCTCTCTAACCCTCTGTGTGCGATTGTCTCTCTCTTTCTCTCTCACCTTCTGTGTGTGATTGTTTGTCTCTCTCTCTCTAACCCTCTGTGTATGATTGTGTCTCTCTTTCTCTCTCTCTAACCCTCTGTGTGTGATTGTGTCTCTCTCTCTCTAACTCTCTGTGTGTGATTGTGTCTCTCTCTCTTTCTCTCTAACCCTCTGTGTGTGATTGTGTCTCTCTCTCTCTTTCTCTCTCTCTCTAACCCTCTGTGTGTGATTGTGTCTCTCTTTCTCTCTCTCTCTCTCTCTCTCTCTCTCTCTCTAACCCTCTATGTGTGATTGTGTGTCTCTCTCTCTTTCTCTCTAACCCTCTGTGTGTGATCGTGTCTCTCTCTTTCTCTCTCTCTCTAACCCTCTGTGTGTGATTGTGTCTCTTTCTCTCTCTCTCTCTCTCTCTCTCTCTCTCTCTCTCTCTAACCCTGTGTGTGTGATTGTGTGTGTCTCTCTTTCTCTCTCTCTCTCTAACCCTCTGTGTATGATTGTCTCTCTCTTTCTAACCCTCTGTGTGAGATTATGTCTCTCTCTCTTTCTCTCTCTCTCTAACCCTGTGTATGATTGTGTCTCTCTATTTCTCTCTCTCTCTAACCCTCTGTGTGTGATTGTGTCTCTCTTTCTCTCTCTCTAACCCTCTGTGTGTGATTGTGTCTCTCTTTCTCTAACCCTCTGTGTGTGATTGTGTCTCTCTTTCTCTCTAACCCTCTGTGTGTGATTGTGTCTCTCACTCTCTCTTTATTTCTCTCTCTCTAACCCTCTGTGTGTGATTGTGTCTCTTTCTCTCTCTCTAACCCTCTGTGTGTGATTGTGTCTCTTTCTCTCTCTCTAACCCTCTGTGTGTGATTGTGTCTCTCTCTCTCTTTCTCTCTCTCTAACCCTCTGTGTGTGATTGTGTCTCTCTCTCTCTTTCTCTCTCTCTAACCCTCTGTGTGTGATTGTGTCTCTCTCTCTCTTTCTCTCTAACCCTCTGTGTCTCTCTCTCCCTTTCCCCCTGAGTGCTTTTCTGTGTTTCTGTCTACCTTTTATTTATTTAATTAATGAATTGGTAGTGCCATCTGATGGTGTGGCTTTATTTAAAGGGGTGGGGTCAAGCGCCCCACCATCTTTTAATTTCACCAGCCGCCACTGGATCAAGACATTTTTATATTTACTGAATAATTAAAGAATCTATAAGCATAATTTGCAGCATTAAAGTAAAAAGTATGTTTTAAACATATTTTAATGGGCATGGATTTCTAGATCTCATAATCAGAGCAAGCATTGTGTTATCTGGCAAGAGTTTCTGTTACAATCCTTTTAGACTAAAATCAGATGTTTACTAAGTTGACCAGTTTTCCAAGACACCATTTAAAGGGACATGAAACCCATATGAAACCCATATGCAAATTTAAATAACTTTCCAATTTACATCTAATATCTAATTTTCTTCATTCTTTTGATATCCTTTGTTGAAAATCATATCTAAATATGCTCAGTAGCTGCTGATTGGTGGCTGCACATAGATTACCTCATGTGATTGGCTCACCCATGTGCATTGCTATTTCTTCAACAAAGGATATCTAAAGAATGAAGGCGTATCCTAGCCACTGCCTCACCAGCCTCTGACGTCACTGCACGTCACTGGATCAAAGCAAAAGCATGACCTCAGCACTGCTGATGCAGATAGGCTACTTTTTTTTCCAACTTGTATCTGGACAGCAGCTGAAGTATAACTGTTCACTGAGCACTTACTCTGGTGAACTGAAGAAATATTGAGGTAAAATATCTTCCCTTTTTACATAGAGATGCTCAGGTGATATTTTCTTGTCAGCTTTTTACAGTTATACTGCATCAGTTTCAAGTGATTTAGCATATGAGTATTATGTCCCTTTAAGTAATCTTATATGAAGGCTACAAAGCATACGTTCACTGGCCTTTGATCAGGTTGCCTTGATTAATAATAGTAATAATAAAAACAATAATAATACATTTATTCCACTTTGGCTTACTATCATTAAACGGAGAAAACGTCACTTTTCTGGAGAGTGTTTTATTTCTTCCACTAAATGCAGACACTCTAAAATAAAAGGTCCCATAAAAGTATGTATCTGATATGTTACACTCAGAAGCTGTAATATTTGCACACTGGCTTACTGGATACCACGTGTCACTCTGAGAACTCCTGCAACAGAAAAGAAAAAATTATGGCGAATCTGACTATCAAATATATCTTGTTATAATTCAAAGCTATTTATCTTAACTTGGACGCAAAATGTATTAGAAATCAAACCAACATTCTAAAGAGTTTTTTTTTAAAAACAAGAACAGTGCATAGATTCATCCTAAAATTACATAAAAACCTTTTTTTTATTCTTTCAAGATTCGGAATGAATAATTTTAAATAACTTTCAAATTTACTTCTATTTTCTTCATTCTTTTTGCATCCTTTGGTGAAGAAGCAATGAGCCAATAACAAGAGGCCTACATGTGCAGCCACCAATCACCAGCTAATTTCCGGTATGAGCATTGCTGCTTCTGAGCCTACCTAGGTATGCTTTTCAACAAAGGATACAATGAGAATGAAGCCAACTAGATAATAGAAGTTAATTGGAAAGTTGTTTAAAGTAAAAGTTGCTGTAATTCTGACTTTCTGTCCGTAATCCCAGATTTCTCAGTGACTGGGGGGCATGATTTATTGATAACTAGTTTTGCTTAGCCCTTGAGTGCCAAGGCACTGGATCATATATACTAATGGACTAAATTTATTTTTTATGGGGAAAAAAAAAAAACACACACCCTAAAAAAAAATCAATACTACTACTGAAAAAAAGTTACTTCAGCATGACATCTGGTAGCTAACACACGTGCTCTCTATTTAATCAACAAACTGTATGAACCTTTAAAGAAAATCCATACAGATTTTGACAGTGAAAATATTTATAACTATGCACAAAAAGTGCACACCATTGGAAAGACAAACTGCAAGCTAAACACAAACTATTTATTGGGGAAAAAGAATTAAGTGTATTAAAGGGACACTGAACCCAAAAATTGTCTTTCGTGATTCAGATAGAGCATGACATTTTAAGCAACTTTTCTAATTTACTCCTATTATCAAATTTTCTTCATTCTCTTGGTATCTTTATTTGAAATGCAAGAATGTAAGTTTAGATGCCGGCCCATTTTTGGTGAACAACCTGGGTTGTTCTTGCTGATTGGTGGATAAACTCATTCACCAATAAAAAAGTGCTGACCAGAGTTCTTAACCAAAAAAAAAGCTTAGATGCCTTCTTTTTCAAATAAAGATAGCAAGAGAACGAAGAAAAATTGATAATAGGAGTAAATTAGAAAGTTGCTTAAAATTGCATGCTCTAGCTAAATCACAAAAGAAAAAAATTGGGTTCACTGTCCCTTTAAATAGAGGTTTCTACATTTGGGACTAGACTCATTTTCAGGTGGAACTATATTAATATACTGCAGGAAACTTCTCTGAAGAGCACAATTTGGGCTAAAAAGAGGTGATTAGTCATAGAACAAGTTATTATGTTTGTGTTTATTCTCTCTGTCTTATAGCTCAAGAAATCTGACAGGAAGTCTAACACCTGCAACATAAAACTGCTGCACTATAACAAAGTCCTGACTGAGATTGTTTCACAGAGCAGTGTGTAATGATCTATTGTAGTTGCCTAGTTTGTATCTTAGTTGCCGTTTACTTTTCTTCACATACAAATGCAGTTTCTTCCTATCTGCACAATACAGAGCTGTGACTAGTTGGTGAAGGAAAAACCTCTAGCTGTGATTAATTTATATTACGTAAATATTCATAAGTAACAAAATTCCTGCAAGTTTTTTTATTTTATGTTAAAGAGCTTTAGCTGTAAAATTGGTAATACAGCAACGTTAACCTTCCTGTCATGCTATATTTATTAAAGAAGAGTTTTGTTTTAGATTACTATGTCCCTTTAAATAAAGAGAAAAAAAACATTAACAACACTAAAAACAGAACACTGCTATGAGAACATTTATGTGAAAGGTGCTGCTGAGGCTTGAAATTAAAAAAAAAAAAAACAAACAATAAAGAGTATATATACACTCACACTATAGTTACAGTGTTCTCCCCAGGACCTATTTAATAGACACACCATGTGGCTGTTCCTGCTGATCCCTTGGCTAACATTTAAAGGGACAGTCTACACCAGAATGGTTGTTGTTTAAAAAACATAAATTATGCTTACCTGATCATTTTCTTTTCTTCAGATGGAAAGAGTCCACAGCTGCATTCATTACTTTTGGGAATTCAGAACCTGGCCACCACGAGGAGGCAAAGACACTCCAGCCAAAGGCTTAAATACTCCTCCCACTTCCCTCATCCCCCAGTCATTCTGCCGAGGAACAAGGAACAGTAGAAGAAATATCAGGGTGAAAAGGTGCCAGTGGAACAGGAACACAGACCTTCAAGTGTGGCAGATAGTAGCCAATAAGTGCTCTGCCATGGACTTGAGAGAAGAAAGCAGGCAGTGAAACTTGTCAACGCCTATTCTTATGGAGCTGTTAAAAATGAGTAGGGATGGTTTCGCAGAAAGACTAACTTTCATCCAAGCTCTCACTGAGAGGCTGACAGGATTACTTAAAACTCCAGTCCCATGCCGAAGAGTACTACCCTCCATAAGAGACAAATCGTACATTTCTGACACTTCTCTGCCAACCTCCTGGGACGAAAGGCAAAGAATGACTGGGGGATGAGGGAAGTGGGAGGAGTATTTAAGCCTTTGGCTGGGGTGTCTTTGCCTCCTCCTGGAGGCCAGGTTCTGAATTCCCAAAAGTAATGAATGCAGCTGTGGACTCTTTCCATTTATGAAGAAAAGAAAGATAATTCCTTTATTACCCATTCCCCAGTTTTGTATAACCAACACTGTTATAGAAATACACTTTTTACATCTGATTACCTTGTATCTAAGCTTCTGCAGACTGCCCCCTTATTTCAGTTCTTTTAACAGACTTGCATTTTTAGCCAATAAGTGCTCACTCCAGGGTAACTTCACGTGCATGAGCTCAATGTTATATGTATAAAACACATGAATTAATGCCCTCTAGTGGTCAAAAGGGACTTGACTTTGCCAGGTGTGTCAAACTCATTTGAGTCGTGGGCCATTTTCCATACAAGTGCAACTCACATAGGCCGCACACTACCTACATATCTTGTCATTGCTAACCAAAGCAGTGACGTTTGCTATAACTGTATACATTTAAAAAGATTGTGTTCTGTAACTCCTAAGTAACTTGTTCCGGGCGCACTCACAGTTTAGCATACGCATGCGCATAGTATAACATTTCCTCTGCATTATAAATAGTGGATAACAATGCTGCAGCAAAGTGCCACACAGTTTATATAGTGACATATACCTGTTGCATATAATATAAATACATATAAAATATATATTTATCAAATATAAAGTATGTAATTTTAGTTAAAGAGAAAATTATTGAAAGGAATGGGCAAAAATGATGCGTAAAATCAGTGCTGCCATAGTAATGAACCCATAAAGAAGTGCTGCATGTGTTAAATAAATCATTATGCACGTATCTGTGTTTGTGTGTGCCTTTTTCTTTTTAATAACAATGTTACTTGTTAAAGACTGAGGGGTTTTAACGTATGTGCATCCCTAACAGTAAGCGCACTTGCTCTTTAAGTAATAAGCATATTAAAATTATTTTTTAACATGGAGGTAGCGTGGGCCGCACAAAATTAGGTTGAGGGCATGAGGCCTGTGGGCCGCCAGTTTGATACCCCTGATTTAAGCCAACAAAATTAATTTGTTTCGATATTTCTTGCTCAAAGTTTAATTAAATCAATTTATTTTCAATTCTGCAATAAATTTAGATATATAAAAATAAATATATTGATATTATACATTTTAATTTTGTTTAATACTATAATAATAAAGATAACGTTTTACATACCACGCTTTCTCTACAGAGAAGGTAACCTCTGGATCCTGTTCATAATCCCATTCCCATTTTAACACATAGTTTATATTAAGAGCTTTAACTCTAACATTTTGAGGGATTTGCTGGGCATCCATTCCTGTAGAACATGAATTTGCACAGTGTAAATATAAGTCACTTTATATTTTTAAGACATCCGTTGTTTGCCGAGTTATTGCATATTAACGTCACAATTGTAAGCCTTATTTTCACACAGGGACAAATAGAGAAAAATAAAAAGTATTGAGAAACTGTACAGTGAGGAAATCATATTTGAATCCCATTCAGCAATATAAAAAGTGCATTAAATAAAGGGCTTCTTTAGCCTTTTGTAACTTTGAGATCAATACTCTCTGTACATACTGCGGTAGTGATGGTAAACACTAAAAAGAAGCCAAGTGGTGCTGATTTGTATTAAAGAACAAATATAGCACCAATTATATTGTAAACCCCATTACAACAGTGCTGTGTCTGCAAACCTATAGCACATACTGACTTTCACGGTCTTTTAAAAAGGATTATTACTCATAAAATTTAAATCACAACATGGTGGTCAGTGAGCGACAACATTTGTACACAGAATATCCGCACACACAACACAACATAAACAAACCAGCTGCATTTCGGTGATGGGAGGAATATATATTTTTTATAATTAGTTACTGGTTCGTTAGGCTATAACATTTTACCTGCATCTAACAGAAAAACATAATTTATGTAAGAACTTACCTGATAAATTCATTTCTTTCATATTGGCAAGAGTCCATGAGCTAGTGACGTATGGGATACACATTCCTACCAGGAGGGGCAAAATTTCCCAAACCTCAAAATGCCTATAAATAAACCCCCCACCACACCCACAATACAGTTTAACGAAAAGCCAAGAAGTGGGGTGATAAGAAAGGAGCGAAAGCATAAACAAGGAATTGGAATAATTAAGCTTTATACAAAAAAATCATAACCACCATAAAAAGGGTGGGCCTCATGGACTCTTGCCCATATGAAAGAAATGAATTTATCAGGTAAGTTCTTACATAAATTATGTTTTCTTTCATGTAATTGGCAAGAGTCCATGAGCTAGTGACGTATGGGATAGCAAATACTCAAGATGTGGAACTCCACACAAGAGTCACTAGTGAGGGAGGGATAAAAATAAAGACAGACAATTCTGCTGAAAAAAGAATCCCCAACCCAAATAAAAAAGTTTTAATCTTATAATGAAAAAAATTATAAGCAGAAGAATCAAACTGAAACAGCTGCCTGAAGAACTTTTCTACCAAAAACTGCTTCTGAAGAAGAGAAAACATCAAAATGGTAGAATTTAGTAAAAGTATGCAAAGAAGACCAAGTTGCTGCTTTGCAAATCTGATCAACAGAAGCTTCATTCTTAAAAGCCCAGGAAGTAGAAACTGACCTAGTAGAATGAGCCGTAATCCTCTGAGGTGGGGATTTACCCGACTCCACATAAGCATGATGAATCAAAAGTTTTAACCAAGAACCTAAAGAAATAGCAGAAGCTTTCTGACCTTTCTTAGGACCAGAAAAGATAACAAATAGACTAGAAGTCTTTCTGAAATCTTTAGTAGCTTCAACATAATATTTCAAATCTCTTACCACAAACAAAGAATGCAAAGATCTTTTCAAAGAATTCTTAGTATTAGGACACAACGAAGGGACAACAATTTCTCTACTAATGTTGTTGGAATTCACAACCTTAGGTAAAAATTTAAATGAAGTCCGCAAAACCGCCTTATCCTGATGAAAAGTCAAAAAAGTAGATTCATAAGAAAGAGCAGATAATTCAGAAACTCTTCTAGCAAAAGAGATAGCCAAAAAAAACAATACTTTCCAAGAAAGTAACTTAATATCAAGAGAATGCATAGGCTCAAACGGAGCCTGTAAAGCTCTCAAAACCAAATTAAGACTCCAAGGAGGAGAGATTGACTTAATGACAGGCTTGATATGAACCAAAGCCTGTACAAAACAACAAATGTCAGGAAGATTAGCAATTTTTCTGTGAAACAGAACAGAAAGAGCAGAAATTTGTCCTTTCAAGATCCTGATGGAAAAACGGACCTTGAGAAAGAAGATCTGACCTTAACGGAAGTGGCCAAGGTTGGCAACTGGACATCCGAACAAGATCCGCATGCCAAAACCTGTGTGGCCATGCTGGAGCCACCAGCAGAACAAACAAACGTTCCATTATGATTTTGGAAATCCCTCTTGGAAGAAGAACTAGAGGCGGAAAGATATAAGCAGGTTGATAATTCCAAGGAAGTGACGACGCATCCACTGCTTCCGCTTGAGGATCCCTGGATCTGGACAGAGACCTGGGAAGTTTCCTGTTTAGATGAGAAGCCATCAGATCTATTTCTGGAAGCCCCCCACATCTGAACAATGTGAAGAAACACATATGGGTGAAGAGACCATTCTCCCGGATGTAAAGTCTGGCAACTGAGATAATCCGTTTCCCAATTGTCTATACCTGGGATATGAACCGCAAGATTAGACAGGAGCTGGATTACGCCCATGCAAGTATCCGAGATACTTCTTTCATAGCATGAGAACTGTGAATCCCACCTTGATGATTGACATACGCCACAGTTGTAACATTGTCTGTCTGAAAACAAATAAACGATTCTCTCTTCAGAAGAGGCCAGAACTGAAGAGCTCTGAAAATCGCACGGAGTTCCAAAATATTGATTGGTAATCTCACCTCTTGAGATTTCCAAACCCCCTGCGCTGTCAGAGATCCCCAGACAGCTCTCCAACCTGAAAGACTCGCATCTGTTGAAATCACAGTCCAGGTTAAACGAGCAAAAGAGGCCCCTTGAACTAAACAGTGGTGATTTAACCACCAAGTCAGAGATAGTCGAGTATTGGGATTTAAGGATATCAATTTTGATATCTTAGTATAATCCCTGCACCAAAGGTTAAGCATAGAAAGCTGAAGAGGTCTCATGTGAAAACGAGCAAAGGGGATCGCGTCCGATGATGCAGTCATGAGACCTAAAACTTCCATGCACATAGCTACTGAAGAGAATGACCGAGACTGAAGGTTCCGACAAGCTGAAACCAATTTCAGACGTCTTTTGTCTGTTAGAGACAAAGTCATGGATACTGAATCTATTTGGAATCCCAAAAAGGTTACCCTTGTCTGAGGAATCAAGGAACTTTTTGGTAAATTGATCCTCCAACCATGTTTTTGAAGAAACAACAAGAGTTGATTCGTGTGAGATTCTGCAGAATGTAAAGACTGAGCAAGTACCAAGATATCGTCCAAATAAGGAAACACCGCAATACCCTGCTCTCTGATTACAGAGAGAAGGGCACCGAGAACCTTTGAGAAGATCCTTGGAGCTGTTGCTAGGCCAAAAGGAAGAGCAACAAACTGGTAATGCTTGTCTAGAAAAGAGAATCTCAGGAACTGATAGTGATCTGGATGAATTGGAATATGAAGATATGCATCATGTAAGTCTATTGTGGACATATAATGCCCTTGCTGAACAAAAGGCAGAATAGTCCTTATAGTCACCATTTTGAATGTTGGAATCCTTACATAACGATTCAAAATTTTTAGATCCAGAACTGGTCTGAAATAATTCTCTCTCTTTGGTACAATGAACAGATTTGAATAAAACCCCAGACCCTGTTCCAGATATGGAACTGGCACAATTACCCCAGATGACTCCAGGTCTGAAACACATTTCAGAAAAGCCTGAGCCTTTACTGGGTTTATTGGAATGCGTGAGAGAAAGAACCTTCTCACAGGTGGTCTTAACTTGAAACCTATTCTGTACCCTTGAGAAACAATGTTCTGAATCCAATGATTTTGAATTGAACTGATCCAAACATCTTTGAAAAATCGTAATCTGCCCCCTACCAGCTGTGCTGGAATGAGGGCTACACCTTCATGTGGACTTGGGGGCTGGTTTTGATTTTCTAAAAGGCTTGGATTTATTCCAGACTGGAGAAGGCTTCCAATTGGAAACCGTTCCTTTAGGGGAAGGGTCAGGCTTCTGTTCCTTATTCTTACAAAAGGAACGAAAACGGTTAGCAGCCCTAAATTTACCCTTAGATTTTTTATCCTGAGGCAAAAAAGCTCCCTTCCCCCCAGTGACAGTTGAGATTATTGAATCCAACTGAGAACCAAATAATTTATTACCTTGAAAAGAAAGAGATGGCAACGTTGACTTAGAAGTCATATCTGCATTCCAAGATTTAAGCCATAAAGCTCTTCTAGCTAAAATAGCTAAAGACATATACCTGACATCAATTCTAATGATATAAAAAATGGCATCACAAACGAAATTAGCATGTTGAAGAAGTTAACAATGCTATACACATTATGATCTGGTACTTGTTGCGCTAAAGCCTCCAACCAAAAAGTAGAAGCTGCAGCAACATTAGCCAAAGAAATTGCAGGCCTAAGAAGATTACCTGAACATAAATAAGCCTTCCTTAGAAAAGATTCAAGCTTCCTATCTAAAGGATCTTTAAAAGAAGTACTATCTGCCGTAGGAATAGTAGTACGTTTAGCAAGAGTAGAGATAGCCCCATCAACTTTGGGGATTTTTTCCCAAAACTCCAATCTATCAGCTGGCAAAGGGTACAGTTTCTTAAACCTTAAGAAGGAGTAAATGAAGTACCCAAACTATTCCATTCCCTAGTAATTACATCTGAAATAGCATCAGGAACTGGAAAAACCTCTGGAATAACTACATGAGGTTTAAAAACCGAATTTAATTGATAATATCCTGGAAGTTCCAGAAGGGTAAACCTAGAGAATTGACCCAATGGGAAAAAAGGTGGCTCACGGGCAAGCCCCTTCGGAAGGCTTTGACAATACATTACCAACTCCTATTAGATTCCAAAGGATTTACAAAAACTTTTCGCATCATGGAATGGGAGAGAGATATGAGGAGGGAGCACAAGGAGTCGGAGTGGCAGCAGGCAGTTCAACATACTAGAGCAGCAATTCACTGTGTCACATTGTATGAGCTTTACATAAAATTGGTCCTGCGCTGGCATAGAGTACCAGTCAGTCTAAATAAAATGTTCTCACAGACTTCAGACAGATGCTGGAGGGTGTGTGGACAAAGAGGCTCTCATTTCCATATTTGGTGGAGCTGTACGGGAGTTCGTGGAATTTGGGACCAGGTGGTGACACTGTTAGATCACCTAGGATTAATGCGCAGACTGGCACCCGACATTGCCCTATTCCATTTGGGATTGGGGAAGCTGGCCCAGCCTGCGAGGATGCTATGTGTAGTTATCCTTTTAGCCACGAAATTAGCAATTGCAAGATGCTGGTTGGGAAAAGCACAGGTCACACTCAATATGATACATGATATCATCGAATACATCCGTTCTATGGAAGAATTCTCTTTAAGATCCGTAGGCAAAGTAGGCTTACATCGACAAGTTTGGGCACTTTGGGAAGCTGGGGGAAAATAGAAAGATATTTAGGATGTAACAGCTCTCGGAAGGAGAGGCCATGGGGAACATAGAAGGGGATAATCACACCCGTGGACAGGTTCCCCCCCCCCTTTTTTTTTTTTTTTAAATCTTTCCCCCTATCTACCCCTATCCTCCTCCTTGTTCTCGGACGCCCTGTCACCCTGCTGAGCTTTTACTCTTTGTCTATTTAACAAGGTACAACTTGCCTGGGTTCAGATAATTTATAATCCTACAATGTCACACCCCGTATTAGCCAAAGCTCAAGGAGGTGACCTATCCCAGGCGAGGCTTAAGTAGACTGCTAATTAATTTTTTTTGGTTTTTGTTACTTCAGCTAAAAATATGGTTCTTGATCTCATCATTGACAGGGATAAGCCCTCAGGTATTAAGCACCACTGTTGGATTATAGGCCTACAGTAGGAAGTTCTAAAGCATTTATTATCCACTGTCTGTTGAAAATGAATTTATGTAAAATGAGGTATTATTCATGGCTATGCAACATCCTCTCTGGATGGAACTCAAGGAATCTACATAATTCTAAGGACATGTCTGTTACTCTGGTCTTGTAAGCTTGTTTTTTTGATGTATGTCATACGGGCATGTTGCCATGATACTCTCATGTTAATGTACTGTTTCATATGTGAATTTACCTCAATAAAAAAGTATTTTTGAAAAAAAAACAAAAAACGAATTTAAACGTTTACTGGTTTTAATATCAAGAGGACTAGACTCCTCCATATCTAATGCAATCAACACCTCTTTAAGTAAAGAACGAATAAACTCCATCTTAAATAAATATGAAGATTTGTCAGTGTCAATATCTGAGACAGAATCTTCTGAACCAGATAGATCCTCATCAGAGATAGAAAAATCAGAATGTTGGCGGTCATTAAAAAATTCATCTGATTTATGAGAAGTTTTAAAAGACCTTTTACGTTTATTAGAAGGTGGTATAACAGACAGGGCCTTCTAAATAGAATTAGAAACAAATTCTCTTACATTAACAGGAATATCCTGAACATTAGATGTTGAAGGAACAACAACAGGTAATGGATTATTACTGATGGAAATATTGTCTGCTTTTGAAAGTTTATCATGACAACTAACACAAACTACAGCCGGAGGAACAGTTACCACAAGTTTACAACAAATGCACTTAGCTTTGGTAGAACAGACATCAGACAGCAGCTTTCCAGAAGTAGATTCTGATACAGGGTCAGATTGCGACATCTTACAATATGTAATAGAAAAAAACAACATATAAAGCAAAATTATCAAATTCCTTAAATGACAGTTTCAGGAATGGGAAAAAATGCAATCAGAATAAGCCTCTGGTAACCAGAAGCAAAAAGAAACAAAGACTAAAATAATGTCAAAAAAAACTGGCACCAAGTATGACGCCCACAATTGAAAAAAAAAAATTTTGGCACCAAAAATGTCTGCAACAAACACGAGCGTCATAGATGACACAACTACATGAAAACTTTCGGCGTCAACTACGACGCCGGAAATGACGTCATTGACGTCAAACAAACGTAATTCTCGCGCCAAAAGTCTTGTGCAAAAAATGATGCAATAAATTCTAGCATTTTTTGCACCCGCGAGCCTAACTGCCCGCAATTTAGAAGAAAAGTAAAATTAAAAAAATTTTCAGGTAAGAATTTTTTTTATTTATATGCATTTCCCAAAAATGAAACTGACAGTCTGTAAGAAGGAAAATATACTGATTAACCTGAATCATGGCAAATATAAGTATAAAACATATATTTAGAACTTTACATATAAAGTGCCAAACCATAGCTGAGAGTGTCATAAATAAAATAAGACTTACTTACCAAAAGACACTCATCTACATAAAGTAGATAGCCAAACCAGTACTGAAACGAGAATCAGCAGAGGTAATGGTATATAAGAGTATATCGTCGATCTGAAAAAGGAGGTAGGAGAAGAAATCTCTACGACCGATAACAGAGAACCTATGAAATAGATTCCCGATAGGATGACCATAGCATTCAATAGGCAATACTCCCTTCACATCCCTCTGTCATTCACTGCACTCTGAGAGGAAAACCGGGCTTCAGCATGCTGCGAAGCGCATATCAACGTAGAAATCTAGCACAAACTTACTTCACCACCTCCATAGGAGGCAAAGTTTGTAAAACTGAATTGTGGGTGTGGTGGGGGGTGTATTTATAGGCATTTTGAGGTTTGAGAAACTTTGCCCCTCCTGGTAGGAATGTATATCCCATACGTCACTAGCTCATGGACTCTTGCCAATTACACGAAAGAAATGTATTTTTTATCAATTTTGATCCGTTTCCAGTCTGCAATGAGCAAACAACTTTCAAAGTTTAAAATATGCACAACTTCAATTTTAAATGAGCAATAAACATGCACTTGATTTAGAATCCACATCTTATAGAAACTTTTCATACTTATATACCGAGTAT
Organism: Bombina bombina; assembly: GCF_027579735.1. Lineage (NCBI taxonomy): Eukaryota > Metazoa > Chordata > Amphibia > Anura > Bombinatoridae > Bombina > Bombina bombina. Next base: position 113,621,966 of record NC_069501.1, on the reverse strand, counting down.
ATGCAACTGTATTTGAGCAAATAATGAAAGTGAAGCAAAACAAATTAAAAAAAAATTAACAAGGACCCATAAGGTGAGGCACAAGGGGACCCAATTATCATAAACAACAATAAATCTCAATATTATTAATAATTATTTAGTTTTTTTATTATTATTAGAAGTGAGGTTTTCTATGCACTCAATGCCTTGTCCCCATCAATCTTGTGCAGGTACAAACACAATACATACACTGGCACTTTAGCAAAACAATATCAATACAAACAGCCTCACCGCAGATGAACAATCTTTGGCAAACAGAATGTATATGCTAGTTTACTGTGCTTATCACTGATTTTATACTAATACAGATATATATTATACAATTGTTAGCCTCTCATTATTTGTTTGCAGCATGAGCATCTACAAGGTGATGAAGAAATAGACAACAACAAGCAGCTCAACCACTATACAATGGTGACTTAAAGGGACACTAAACCTATTTTTTTCTTTAGACAGAGCATACAATTTTAAGCAACTTTCTAATTTACTCCTATTATCAATTTTTCTTTGCTCTCTTGTTATCTTTATTTAGAAAGCAAGAATGTGATGCATATGAGCCAGACTATTTTTGGTTGAAAATCTGGGTTATGCTTGCTTATTGGTGGGTAAATGTAAGCCTCCAATAAGCATGAGCTATCCATGGCGCTGAACTTAAAATGGGCTGGCTGCTAAGATTTACATTCCTGCTTTTAAAATAAAGATAACAAGAGAACTAAGAAAAATTCATAATAGGAGTAAATTAGAAAGTTGCTTAAAATTTCATGCTCTGAATCATGAAAGAAAAAAAATTGGGTCCAGTGTCCCTTTAATATCTACAAAATATTTTTAGTTTTTACTTTAACATATCCTGTTAAAACTATCAGGCACCTACCTTTCACTTTAAAACATTCCACAGGACTAAACAGGCCACGTTTTGATGATACATCGTTCAATGCTTGCACTTTTAAGCAGTACATTTCACCAAGGGGAAGATCATAAAGTTCATATGAGGACTGGCTAGTAAAATATGTTCTCTAGACAAAAAAAAAAAAAAAAGAGGGAAAAAAAAAGTTCAATTTGTATCATATTGTTAAATATGAAATAAATATGGCTTGTTATTTTAAAACTTATTAGGAACTTATACAATCCTTATACAATGTATTAGAACACAAAAGGGTAACATCAAAGCCTTATTCTAGTTTCTCAAACTGTCAAATTTTAATAAAATGCATTCTAAAAAAATGTTCAAACATACTGAAAATGAATAGACAAAAAAGATAAGGTACAGCAAAAATTTATAGAACTTAGTGGGTTTCATGGACAGCCCTAAAAACTTTGAGATTAAACCTCAGCGGTTATTGTCAGTTTTTTTTATTTACCTGATCACAATCCTGAAATGCATTTGCTGTTAACAGCCCTGAAGCTCAAAATGGCTGCCTACTAGGGTTGCCACCTTCTCTGGAAAAAATACCGGACAACCTCATTAGCATCAATTTGCATACATAATTATACAGCGTACATCAGGAACTACAGCTGCTAGGACTGATTTTAAATGACCATTTACTAATAATTAGATTCTAATACACCTAAAAGAAGTCTGAGCATCTTTATTTCAATAGTAAATCTTTATTTTCAGCTTTGACATGAACCTAAAAAATTTCAACTGGATGGCAACCCTACTGCCTACTGAAAACAATTTCATAATCAAAACAAAACAAATGTGCAGGATTAACAACAAAATGAAGCAATTACACCCACAGGTTGAAAGGCCTGTGTGTTTATTGATCCCTTTTAATAGTGCGCTTAAGCTGTTGTGGTCCTGAACCATAGCGATATGTGTCTCTCTAAGGGATTTGTACGGGGCGTTATTATAGAGGGCATGTGTGTTTTCTGACTTATTGGTGTCACTATTTGTTATCAGTGTAAAAGGCTTTTATAGGGTTTGTATACATATGGTGATATTGCTTCTCAATGTCATCCCATATGGCGGGGTTTAGTTTCAGTGTGCTTGGCCTGTGCGCATATCCAATGTTACAGTTGAAAAACAATGTTGGGTCACTTGAGAGTAAGTGGGAAAGTGTTGTCTGGGGGTTTATCGAGTCCCTTTAGCACTGGAATTCGATAAGTAAAAAATGTGTTAGAGATAGAAAGGTCAAAATTTAGATGTACAATCGGTGCATTTTAAATTTAAATAGAAATAATCTTGCATTATAGTCCCATTTGCAAAACTGAATCTAATAGAAGCTATTACTGTTTTTCAGCAGCATACGCACATATGCTGTGAGGTCCTGTGCAACAGCATTCAAGATCAAAGAGCTGGCAGTGGTGTGTATTGTGCCTGTTAAAAAAAACTTACAGCCACTGCTGACTCTATAAGAAGGTGTAGTGTTATACTGGTGCATGTGCCCTCACAGCATATGTGAATAGGGCCCTCAATTCCTCCTGTATTTGTCTGCTAAATTGTGTCTTCTCTTACAAATATTGTCTCATCGTTGTACTTTTATCATTTGTAACCATGAACAGTGCTGCAGAATTTGTTGACACTTTATCAAGTATAATAATAATAATAATAATAATAATAAATAATAATAAATGTGCGTATGCCACTGAAAAATATATTTTACTAGAATTATTTTTACTAATGGAAGTATATAGCAAAAACAATTCTAGTTAAAACGCACCCAAACACATTTTAATTTTGACATGTATCCTTTTAAAGGGACACTCAAGTCAAACTTAAACTTTCATGATTCAGATAGAGCATGCAATTTTAAATAACTTTCCATTTTGCTTCCATTAACAAAATGTGCAGCCCTTTTATATTTACACTTTTTGACCCACCAGCTCCTACTGAGCATGTTCAAGAATTCAAATAATAATGATGATACATGATAAAGGAGGAGTGGAAATAGACATAAATAAAATTTGTCATTTAAAAAAATCTACTACTCATTTGAAGTTCAGAGTGAGTGCTATTGCATTGTCTTGTTATCGTGGATTTGTTGTTTATGGAAATCTACTGTATTTACTCGCCATTTAAGTATTAAGAATTTGGTCTGTGTTCAGCCAAACAGGAAAAAAATTTCACTGAACCAATAATGAAAAAGTGCTGCAGCTAAACTATGAAAATGCCTAACTGTGAATGAGCTCAGCTGCAGCATGCTGATAAATATCAAATGATAGCTTTAGAACATATGGTTCATCACAATCTAACACCAGAAACATTCAACATTGTCTAACTAGTACTTCTTTTTTCTCAATGTTGAGCTTTTGCTGCACAGACCATTTTAAATACTGGCCTGATGTTGTGACATATGACAATGTTTTTATCCAGATACTGGCATCTTACTTTTTCTGCTTATTTATATTATGTGCATTCCTAGTCAGTCAGGTTTCTCTAATGATTTTTAAAAAAATAAACAAACACACTGCCATAATTCCTAGGTGACTGCATACAAAATTACTTTCGGAGTATGTTTGCCCTAGATATTGCTTTTTATGCCTTTTAAGCTTTAATTTTTGCCAAATCATACTGAGACACACTATTTGGAGTTTCTTCTCCAGCTTATATTTTGAAATAGAATTGACACATTTATTGAACCTTATACAAACTGCACAATGGATAAGTATTTTTAAATTATCAAATGGAGTCAGAGAGCAGTTTCTGTCCAGTGGTTGGATATCAGGTATTACAAATAAAGTTCACATTTGAGCAGTAAACTCAGGCAATATCAGTACAGTCTATGCTGCAGCTAGACATTACTTGTATTTACTTTTGTATTAAGAAACCAGCTCTTATTCACATAAAATATTATAACTACATACTAGTATAAGTATTAACTTCAAACATCAAATAATCAACTATTTAGACCATCTGCAGAATACAGGAAAGTATAAACAAAGTATGTATTACAGCAGATTTCACAAAGTTATGTCAATTTCAATGTCAAATACTTCTAAAAATTTGCATACTCAGCATTTTGCAACTGACATTGTTCCAAACATAATGCAGTCTAGTTGTTTTTTCAGACATACATGAGCCATTAAAGGCAAAATGTTGTTTATGTAAATCAAGAGCAGCAATTAAACATAGTGTGTGTGTGTAATTCCCTGGAGTACATACACATAATACATATGCTTAAACGTACATTATAGTGCAAAAATTACATACATCTAATTAACAGGGTTAGTAGAGCTAAAATTGCATACTCTGAGGTTAATTCCTTCAAAGGGGTTAAACACAAAGTTAAAGTACAGCTCAGGAGCTGCAGAGAACTGCCGGTTCCAAGCAGACACAGTCAGTGAGCCAGTCAGCAGTGTCAGTATTCTAAGGGGGTTAAAGTCAGCTCCAGAGCACTAATGCACTACCGGGAGCTAGCTGAACACTTATGAAAAGAGCAAATGTGTTTAGCCATGAATGAGCAGCTAGTTCCAGTAGTGTATTGCTGCTACTGAACCTACCTAAGTATGCTTTTCAAAAAATGATACACAGGGAACAAAGTAAATTTGATAACAGAAGTAAATTTTAAAAGTCTTTATATGCTACATGCTGTATCTAGACCATGAAAGTTCCATGTCCTTTTAAGCCTTAGCTGGAAGTGCCTATCAGACAAAGATCAATAGCACAACAGATTTAAACAGCTGTTACTTCACATTTTCCATGTAAAAAATAATAAAAGAAGAAATGTACAATATATAGATTCTGTATATGTATATATATATATATATATATATATATATATATATATATATATATATATATATATATAGATAGGATATAAAAAAGTCTACACACCCCTGTTAAAATGTCAGGTTTCTGTAATGTAAAAAAATTAGACAAAGAAATAATTTCAGAACTTTTTTCACCTTTTTAGTGGATTCAGAGGTTGTCAAATGTCAAAACACAAGAACAAACAGCGTATCCCCAAAGAGACTCCTGACGAGGAGTCTCTTTGGGGATACACGGTTTGTTCTTGTGTTTTGACATTTGACAAAGGTGTAATGATACACCGAAACGTTATGTCTCTAACCTAATCGTTTTGTAATAAATTTCATATTTGACGAAGACCAGCGAGTGCCTTTTTTCTGTGATGGAAACTTCAATGTGTATATGAAGTGCACCCTGGCAGTTGGGATTTTGTAAGACTGTGCTTATCCTTGATGGGGAATTGTGTTATATATATATATATATATATATATATATATATATATATATATATATATAGACAAAAAAGGGGGTTAGGTAGTTGTGCCAAAATTAGGAAGAGTTGTTTAAGAAATAGATGCCTAATGATAAAGTCTAAATAATGCTGCTATTAGTGGTGTCTCACTCCACCTTAGTGAGACTAAATGGGGTAGTGGTGAAAGGGGTTTGTTCTAGTAGCGCTTGCAGAAGACGTTCCTCATGTGCATATGTTGAAAAGGATAAAAAAGAGATACAAATATCCCAAATGAGTGACTGATAAAGCAGACGGAATAAGTGCCTACAAATGCTCACCTGTTGGATCACAGGGTCCCGTAATCAGCGTCGTGTGACCTTTATTAATATTTCTGTTCACAAATGGATGACAATGTGTGCAACATTGTGGATAACAGATTGTGCAAAATAATATATATTTATATATATTAGAGGGAATGGTGGAGAGTCCTAACAGGGAGACTGAAAGGAGTATTGTAGGAATTTCTCTCTGTTACCACTCTGTATGATTGGACAGAGGGTAGGTTGTGAAAAAAATTCCTAGTTACTATGAGCTGGTATCCAGAAAGAAAAAAGTAAAATAGAATAGTGATAAATGATATTTAATTATTTAAAAACAATAATACATAAAAAAGGAAAAACATTTAAAAATAAATTTTATTTTAATTTGATGTTAAAAATAGGGGAATGAAACCTAATGTTCCATTGATGGGTAAAATGCGACCAAAAATAGTAAATAAATGTATAGGAACAAGTGTAAAAGAGGATATATATAGAAATATATGTACTATTTACAGATCAAGAAATAAAAAATGGCATAAGTTAATTGGTGGAATAAATACAATATAAAACATACAATATAATAAATTACGAGTAAAAACAGGGTATATAAAAAAAAATTACTTAATATACAGGGTTACCTGGTGAGCGTATTCTGTGTCCGTATTAAAGTGCTAATAGAAAACACTTACTTGTAGTGAATACGGGCATGTAAAGATTGCGATGCGTAGCGCTGAAAAAACTTCAAAAAGAACAGCTAAAAGAAACTGTTGCTGCGAGGAGCTGCTGGCGAAAACGCCTGACAGTGAGATCGGAATTTCCGGAAGTGACGTCACGAACGTGTGTCACGTGCCCTACGCGTTTCGTGAGCGTATCAGCTCACTACATCAGAGGATATATATATATATATATATATATATAAATAAATATATGACTGTGTGTGTATATGTATATATGTGTGTGTGTGACTGTGTATCTATGTATATATGTGTGTGTGTGACTGTGTGTGTGTATATATATATATATATATATATATATATATATATATATATATATATATATATGTGTGTGTGTGTGTGTGACTGTGTGTAACTGTGTATATATATATATATATATATATATATATATATATATATATATATATATATATATGTGTGACTGAGTATCTATGTATATATGTGTGTGTGTGTGACTGTGTGTATGTATGTGTTTGTATATATATATATATATATATATATATATATATATATATATATATATATATATATATATATATATATATATATATATATATATATATATATATATATATATATATATACACACAGTGAGTGCAGAATTATTAGGCAAATGAGTATTTTGACCACATCATCCTCTTTATGCATGTTGTCTTACTCCAAGCTGTATATGCTCGAAAGCCTACTACCAATTAAGCATATTAGGTGATGTGCATCTCTGTAATGAGAAGGGGTGTGGTCTAATGACATCAACACCCTATATCAGGTGTGCATAATTATTAGGCAACTTCCTTTCCTTTGGCAAAATGGGTCAAAAGAAGGACTTGACAGGCTCAGAAAAGTAAAAAATAGTGAGATATCTTGCAGAGGGATGCAGCACTCTTAAAATTGCAAAGCTTCTGAAGCGTGATCATCGAACAATCAAGCGTTTCATTCAAAATAGTCAACAGGGTCGCAAGAAGCGTGTGGAAAAACCAAGGCGCAAAATAACTGCCCATGAACTGAGAAAAGTCAAGCGTGCAGCTGCAAAGATGCCACTTGCCACCAGTTTGGCCATATTTCAGAGCTGCAACATCACTGGGGTGCCCAAAAGCACAAGGTGTGCAATACTCAGAGACATGGCCAAGGTAAGAAAGGCTGAAAGACTACCACCACTGAACAAGACACACAAGCTGAAACGTCAAGACTGGGCCAAGAAATATCTCAAGACTGATTTTTCTAAGGTTTTATGGACTGATGAAATGAGAGTGAGTCTTGATGGGCCAGGTGGATGGGCCTGTGGCTGGATTGGTAAAGGGCAGAGAGCTCCAGTCCGACTCAGACGCCAGCAAGGGGGAGGTGGAGTACTGGTTTGGGCTGGTATCATCAAAGATGAGCTTGTGGGGCCTTTTCGGGGTGAGGATGGAGTCAAGCTCAACTCCCAGTCCTACTGCCAGTTTCTGGAAGACACCTTCTTCAAGCAGTGGTACAGGAAGAAGTCTGCATCCTTCAAGAAAAACATGATTTTCATGCAGGACAATGCTCCATCACATGCGTCCAAGTACTCCACAGCGTGGCTGGCAAGAAAGGGTATAAAAGAAGAAAATCTAATGACATGGCCTCCTTGTTCACCTGATCTGAACCCCATTGAGAACCTGTGGTCCATCATCAAATGTGAGATTTACAAGGAGGGAAAACAGTACACCTCTCTGAACAGTGTCTGAGAGGCTGTGGTTGCTGCTGCACGCAATGTTGATGGTGAACAGATCAAAACACTGACAGAATCCATGGATGGCAGGCTTTTGAGTGTCCTTGCAAAGAAAGGTGGCTATATTGGTCACTGATTTGTTTTTGTATTGTTTTTGAATGTCCGAAATGTATATTTGTGAATGTTGAGATGTTATATTGGTTTCACTGGTAAAAATAAATAATTGAAATGGGTATATATTTGTTTTTTGTTAAGTTGCCTAATAATTATGCACAGTAATAGTCACCTGCACACACAGATATCCCCCTAAAATAGCTATAACTAAAAACAAACTAAAAACTACTTCCAAAACTATTCAGCTTTGATATTAATGAGTTTTTTGGGTTCATTGAGAACATGGTTGTTGTTCAATAATAAAATTAATCCTCAAAAATACAACTTGCCTAATAATTCTGCACTCCCTGTATGTATATATATATATATATATATATATATATATATATATATATATATATATATATATATATATATATATATATATATATATATATATATATATATATATATATATAGATGTGTGTGTGTGTGTGTGTGTGAGATATATATACATATACATATATATATATAGATATAGATAGATAGAGAGCACTCTCACTTACAGAACTTGATGCCAGGGTGCCTGCAGTTAAATATACACGATGAGGGAAGGCACTCGCTGGTCTTTAATTCAAAAGAAAACTTTTAATAAGCGTGACGTTTCTGAGGAAGGGGAGTGTGTCCCCGAAACGTCACGCTTATTAAAAGTTTTCTTTTGAATTAAAGACCAGCGAGTGCCTTCCCTCATCGTGTATATATCTATCTATGTATGTATGTATGTATGTATGTATGTATGTATGTATGTATGTATGTATGTATGTATGTATGTATGTATGTATGTATGTATGTATGTATGTATGTATGTATGTATGTATGTATGTATGTATGTATGTATGTATGTATGTATGTATGTATGTATGTATATATATATATATATATATATATATATATATATATATATATATATATATATATATATATATATATATATATATATATATATATATATATATATATATATATATATATATATAGTTGGGCAAAAAAGTATTTAATCAGCCACCAATTGTGCAAGTTCTCCCACTTAAGAAGATGAGAGAGGCCTGTAATTTTCATCATAGGTATACCTCAACTATGAAAGACAAAATGTGGAAACAAATCCAGACAATCACATTGTCTGATTTGGAAAGAATTTATTTGAAAATTATCGTGGAAAATAAGTATTTGGTCAATATCAAAAGTTTATCTCAATACTTTGTTATATATCCTTTGTTGGCAATAACAGAGGTCAAACGTTTTCTGTAAGTCTTCACAAGGTTGTCACACACTGTTGCTGGTATGTTCTCCTCTAGAGCAGTGATGTTTTGGGGCTGTCGCTGGGCAACACGGACTTTCAACTCCCTCCAAAGGTTTTCAATGGGGTTGAGATCTGGAGACTGGCTAGGCCACTCCAGGACCTTGAAATGCTTCTTACGAAGCCACTCCTTTGTTGCCCGGTTGGTGTGTTTGGGATCATTGTCATGCTGAAAGACCCAGCCATGTTTCATCTTCAATGCCTTTGCTGATGGAAGGAGGTTTGCACTCAAAATCTCACGATACATGGCCCCATTCATTCTTTCATGTACACGGATCAGTCGTCCTGTTCCCTTTGCAGAGAAACAGCCCCAAAGCATGATGTTGCCACCCCCATGCTTCACAGTAGGTATGGTGTTCTTTGGTTGCAACTCAGCATTCTCTCTCCTCCAAACATGATGAGTTGTGTTGCTACCAAACAGTTCTACTTTGGTTTTATCTGACCATATTACATTCTCCCAATCTGCTTCTGGATCATCCAAATGCTCTCTAGCATGCTTCAGACGGGCCCGGACATGTACTGGCTTAAGCAGGGGGACACGTCTGGCACTGCAGGATCTGAGTCCCTGGCGGCGTAGTGTGTTACTGATTGTAGCCTTTGTTATGTTGCTCCCAGCTCTCTGCAGGTCATTCACTAGGTCCCCCCGTGTGGTTCTGGGATGTTTGCTCACCGTTCTTGTGATCATTTTCACCCCACGGGGTGAGATCTTGCGTGGAGCCCCAGATCGGGGGAGATTATCAGTGGTCTTGTATGTCTTCCATTTTCTAATTATTGCTCCCACAGTTGATTTATTCACACCAAGCTGCTTGCCTATCGCAGATCGAGTCTTCCCAGCCTGGTGCAGATCTACAATTTTGTTTCTGGTGTCCTTCGACAGCTCTTTGGTCTTCACCATAGTGGAGTTTGGAGTGTGACTGTTTGAGGTTGTGGACAGGTGTCTTTTATACTGATAACAAGTTCAAACAGGTGCCATTAATACAGGTAATGAGTGGAGGACAGAGGAGTCTCTTAAAGAAGAAGATACAGGTCTGTGAGAGCCAGAAATCTTGCTTGTTTGTAGGTAACCAAATACTTATTTTCCACCATAATATGCAAATAAATTCTTTCCAAATCAGACAATATGATTGTCTGGATTTGTTTCCACATTTTGTCTCTCATAGTTGAGGTATACCTATGATGAAAATTACAGGCCTCTCTCATCTTCTTAAGTGGGAGAACTTGCACAATTGGTGGCTGACTAAATACTTTTTTGCCCCACTGTACATACACACACATATATATATATATATATATATATATATATATATATATATATATATATATATATATATATATATATATATATATATATATATATATATATATATATATATATATATATATACACATATATATATATATACACACACACACATATATATATATATATATATATATATATATACATACATACACACATACACAGAGTGACCAGTTATTTACTGTATTAATATGTTCCATTTACAAATGTTAATTCTTAAATGGACAGTGAGGCAGTGTGGGCTTGTACTAATGTGAGATTTCACATTCTAGACAAATTAAAGTGGCGGCTCACCATTAGCGTTTGGTAACAAAAGGTTACATTTTTTAGTCACCAGTTTAATGGAACAATTATAATAAAATTTTTAATTATGCATAATGAAACAACTTTGCAATGCGCTTCCATTACTTATTTTGTCTGCTTTTTCCTGTATACACATATTTGTAAATAACACACACTGCTGTCACACTCATAAACACATACTTGTGAATTATTTAGTTTTTTTTCAGTGGTATGATATAGTGGCAAAAATTATTAGCGCCACCCCCCCCCCCCCCAGTTTTGACTGTGGTGTCTTATGTGCCCTCCCCCCCCCCACCCAATATATTGTTGCTAGAGTCGCCACTGCAAATATCTAATATTTTGTTACGAAGGTGCATTCAAATGATTTTTTTTGCCTACCTCCTTATTGGATTTCTTTTCCCAGACAACAATTGAATAATTTAAATCATTTCTCCACAGTTGTTTTTCCAATTTGGCATCTGGAGAAGAAATTTTAATTTTTACTCTTCCATCTCGGGATTTCACATTCACGGCTGCAGGGGGACCGATTTCCACTTAAGTTCGAAGAAGAAAAAATATAAACAAATACAATTCATTTTATGTAAAATTAGAACATTGTTCTTCAAAAAAAAATATAATAATAATAATAATAATATGTAAACAATATGATATATAATTTTTTTTTTATTTCTGTGACAGAACATACGTACTTAACTTCACTCAAAGTGAAGAGTCCACGGCTTCATTCATTACTTGTGGGAAATAAGAACCTGGCCACCAGGAGGAGGCAAAGACACCCCAGCCAAATGCTTAAATACCTCCCCCACTTCTCTCATCCCCCAGTCATTCTGCCGAGGGAACAAGGAACAGTAAGAGAAATATCAGGGAATAAATGGTGCCAGAAGAACAAAAACTAAATTTAGGTCTGCACACCGGAGCAACGGGCGGGAGCCATGGACTCTGCTCCCCTTGATGGAAATAAAATTATCAGGTAAGCATACATTTATGTTTTCCATCTAATGGGGAGCAGAGTTCACGGCTTCATTCATTACTTGTCGGAACAAATACCCAAAGCTCTAGAGGATTGGCACATGAAGGTAGGCATCGTTCAAGTCTATTGTCGTCATGAACTGACCCTCTTGAACTAGGGGCAGAATAGATATGATTGTTTCCATTTTGTACGATGGAACAGCCAGAAATTTGTTTAAACATTTTAGGTCCAGAATCGGGCAGAACATGCCCTCCTTCTTTGGGACCACGAAAAGGTTTGAATAATACCCTAGACCCCTTTCTGCTGGGGGTTCCGGTACAATTACTCAGAGAGAAGAGCGATCCCTCACACATTCTAGAAAGGCGTTTCTTTTCTGGTCTGGAATACAGGTTTGACAGGAGGAATCTGCCCCTGGGCGGATGAGATCTGAACCCTATCCTGTATCCTTGGGCGACAACCTCCAGAACCCAAGGGTCCTGAACATCCTGAAACCAGGCTTCTGAGAAGAGTGATAATCTGCCCCCTACTTGGCCCGGAGACCGGTCGGGGGCCGCCCCTTCATACCGACATTGTTTCGGACATATTCCAAGACTGAGCAGGTTTCCAAGTGCCTTTGGACTGATCCGCTTTTGCGGCAGGCTGTTGGCGATGGGCCTTGCCCACACGAAAGGGACAGAAAAGTAGATCCCTTAGGCTAAACCTTCTTATCATGTGGTAGGAAAGCGCCCTTGCCTCCCGTAACCGTGGATATGATCGTGTCCAATCCTGAACCGAACAGGATCTTTCCCTAAAATGGAAGTGATAGCAGTCTAGACTTGGAGGTCATGTCTGCAGACCATGACTTTAGCCACAGAGCCCTGCGGGCTAATACTGAAAAACCTGACACATTAGCGCTCAGGCGAATAATTTGCATATTGGCATCACAAATAAAAGAATTAGCGACCCTCAAATCCTTCATTCTCTCCAGTATCTCGTCGAGGGGAGTCTCCCTCTCAACCATGTCAGACAGAGCTTCGCACCAATATGTCGCAGCTCCATCAACCGCAGCTACCGCCGCTGCCGGCTGAAAAACAAACCCTGTATGTTGAAACATTTTTCTTAACATGTTCTCTAACTTTTTATTCATGGCCTCTTTAAACTACAAACTATCCTCAAGAGCAATCATCGTCTGCTTCGCGAGCGTAGAGATAGCACCATCCACCTTAGGGACAGCTCGAGCTGAGAGTCCAGGACAAGGAACAGCTGATTAAAGAAAGAAGAAGGGGAAAAGGAAGAACCTAATCTCTCCCATGTATGCTTAATAATGTTAGCCATCTTAACAGGAACCGGGAAGGTTACTTTAGCTTAGGTTCCAGAACACCGAGGGTAGCAAGCACTTGCTTCAGCAAAAAGCGCAAATTTTCCATCCTAAACCGAAAGTCAGGCTCCTCTGCAGTCGGAGCTTTAGATGACAGACTCAGAAGCAACGTCCTCCAAAGAGTCGGAGTCCCCTCATCAGCGGATAATCTTTCTGAAATATCCATTGGCGTGGATGACCCCTAGGTCAGATCGCCATATTTTACCTTACGCTTGCGCTTGGCAGAACATGGTAAGGCACTAATCACCTTAGAGACCGCCGTTTGAAGTTGATCTGCAAAATCTGACGGCCAACGGATCTCTTCCGTAGGAGAAATAGTCATGCCCTGGGGCGCTGCATGTGTACTTGGAGATGAATGTAGGGAACGCACCTCACGGGACGGGGAACCATCAGAGGTGGACGGCTCAGTAGTACTAGACATCCTTTTTCTTTCTAGATGTTGTGACTTTATGAAGGCATGTGGAACATAGTTGAGCAGGCGGATCTACCAGAACCTCCTCACAATAAACACAATTACTAACGTGTCAGAGTCCTCCATAGCTTACGGCTTTATTACAGACTAGCTATAAATATAAATGGCACCTTTATAACTTCCATTGGCCGGGGCATTCACCCCTTCCTATGACCCAGACCACAGAAACCGTTACGTCTCCTGCACCGCCGGTTAAGCAAGGAAGTCGAGTAGGCCACACCCAATCAGAAGAAGGAATGCCTCACAGGACCGCCCCTGCACTAGGGAGAAAACGCGCCAAATCTGCCGCACAAATACTCCCGGAAATTAAACTAAAGTCCACCCTTTGCCAGAGCCTCATCTCACACATGTCGCAGCAATGACACAATAAACAATATTATGTATAAACCCCCCTGTGCAATAATCCCCCTACCAAGGATATTAACCCTTGATTCTATAAAGATAAAAAGGTATCACACTGTGACCCTGTCTTCTGCGTTATCATTATGTGTATAAAAAAATTAAACGATCTTACCAGAATCTATACCATGGAACAGGAACATGGCCTCTCAAGTGTGACAGTGTAGACTTGAGTGTAGAAAGCAGGCAGCGAAACTCGTCAATGCTGATTGCTTATGGAGCTGTTAAAATGAGTCGTGATGGGTTCGCAGAAAGACTCTCCCTGCATCTCTGGACTCTAACTTTCACAAAAGCTCTCACTGAGAGGCTGACAGAACTACTTAAAACTCCAGTCCCTTTTCAAAGAGTAGTACCCTGCATAAGAGACTACTCCGACTCTTCCGACACTTCTCTGCCAACCTCCTGTAACGAAAGGCAAAGAATGACTGGGAGATGATGGAAGTGGGGGAGGAGTATTTAAGCCTTTGGCTGGGGTGTCTTTGCCTCCTCCTGGTGGCCAGGTTCTTATTTCCCACAAGTAATGAATGAAGCCATTTAGATGGAAATTAGCATGAGCACCTAGGTTTAGCTTACAACTGAGAATAACAAAGTAAAATTGGTGATAAAAGTAAATTGGAAAGTTGTTTAAAATGGCATGCCCTATTTATATAATGAAAGTTTATTTTGGACTTGACTGGCATTCAACATTCTATATGAAAAGATATTTTAAACACCTATTTGCTTTTGTATAAAATATGTGTTTGTCCCACACTCCAGAGAGAAACCATCAAGCAAATTCAGTAACTTAGGTTTTCTTTAAAATGCTGCAACCTGGATAAACCAGCTAATTCAGTTGCAGTATTCTGAAGAAAACCCAGGTTACAAAATTGCCTTTTTGGCCTCTATATAGGGAGTGAGGAACAAGCACAATTTTTACATTAAAGCAAGAACTGTTTAGTGCCCTTTGAACTACAAATATGCTTAAAAGGATAGGAAAATAAAAAATAAACGTGCATGTTATTTTAAGACACTTTTAAATTCACTTCTATTTTCAAAAGTGCTTCGTTCTCTTGGTATCCCTTGTTGAAAAAGAATAAACACATATCCTACACTAGTGGGAGCTAGCTGCTGATTGGTTCCTGCACTCGCTTGTGATTGGCTAACTAGATGTGTTCATCTAGCTGCCAGTAGTGCAATTCTGTTCCTTGAGCAAAGGATAACAAGAGATGGAAGCAAATTTGATAATAGAAGTAAATTGGAAAGCTGTTTAAAATTGTATGTTCTATCTGAATAATGAAACAACATTTTTGGGGTTTCTGTCCCTTTAAATATTCACTATAATATGTCCATCCCAATCGCAGACCAAACACCACTCTCATCTTCCATTTATACTCCCATTTCTGTAGTCAAATCAACTCAGACCTACATGATAAGTGACCTAAACCATCGCCTGAAATCTTTACCAAGCACTCCTCAATTCAAAGGTGCCCCGATTATCTAGCTATGCAATCTGTAGTAGCATTACATGGCAGCGCTGTTTACAATAATTTTTGTAGCAATGTGCTTAGAGAGACATGCACACACACAAGCCTATCTCAGTATGCTGTCATGTAAGGAAGCTATGTGTCAACATTTTATTTTAATAGCATGCTTTATCTGCATAATGAAAAATGTAAAGGAACAAGATTCAGATGCACTTTCTAATTTACAAACAACTTTCTAATTTACTTCTATTGATAAATTTGCTTTCTTCTTTTTCTTGTCCTTTGTTGAATGATTAAATCTATGTAGTTTAACTCTATGGTAGTAGTGTTTGCAACAACCTATAACACTGCTAGAAACAATATTGCAAAACACTGCTGTCATAGTGCTCTAAAGACACGTGCACACTCCTGAGCTCCTACGAGCCTATCTATATTTACTTAGTATACCAAGAGAACAGAGCAAATTTGATTACAGAAGTAAATTGAAAAGCTGTTTAAAATTGCCTTTTCTATTTGAGTAAACACAGAGCAAAATCATTTGAAAACCTATTTTTATTCTAATGGTTTAAAATGGCTCTGGACTTGAAAAGAGCATATCCCACCACACTAACCTCATTGAATAGGTTTAAATAAAGCTTGTTGGAACACATACCATTCTTACCTAGTTTAAATGGAGAGAATACGACAGGATTTGACCATGGCGAGTACTCCTGTAATCTTTCCGCTCTGACATAGATGCTTACTGTCCTATTGAACATCTTATGATTTACAGTGAAGTTACAAGTAAAGTAAGGAACGTTAAGGCATCCAGTCAGACTTTTTAATACTTTCTTTGTTTGTGTTGACCTAAAGTGGAGTGAAAAACATTATTATTCTGAGAAACACCGGGTTTATTAATTTACTTATAATGCAGTGTAAAAATGACATGCTCTAACTTGTGATCCAATCCAGAGCTCTAGCTGTACAACTTGGTCATATGGCGGCCACTGCCAATTGGCTCAGCAGTCATATCTCTAGCTCCTAAACAATACTTTTACTGTGTTTAACCTGTTTTTCGGGGGTTAAAAATATAGACTTGCAGGGTTGGTAGTGCTAAAAAACATCATCAAAGGAATAAGAGCATGTCATTATTACACTAAAATGTCCCTTTTAATGTGTGAAGGTGCAGCTTACCAATGTATTTACTTTAAAGGAAACAGACTGTCAGACTCTGGATAACAGTTTTATAAAACAGTATAGAATTTAATTTAACAGAAGCGTTCTCCCTAGGACCTTTTTAGTGGGTGCACCACCTGGCTACCAGGAGGAGGCAAAGACACCCCAGCCAAAGGCTTAAATACCTCCCCCACTTACCTCATCCCCCAGTCATTCTGCCGAGGGAACAAGGGACAGTAGGAGAAATATCAGGGTGAAAAAGGTGCCAGAAGAAACAAGATAACATTTAGGGACGCCCATCGGAGAACAGGGGCAGGAGCTGTGGACTCCCTATACAGAAAGGAAGGAAATTATCTGGTAAGCATAATTTATGTTTTCCTTCTTAATACAGGGAGAGTCCACAGCTGCATTCATTACTTGTGGGAAATAATACCCAAGCTACAGAGGACACTGAATGTTAAAAGAGAGGCGGCCCCCATCTGAAGGCACCACAGCCTGCAAAAACCCATTCTCCCGAAGGCTGATTCAACAGAAGCAAAAAATAAAAAAAACTCTTTGGAAAAAGAATGTAAGGAGGACCAAGTAGCTGCCCAACAATCAGATCCACAGAGATCTCATGCCAGAGACCCAAGATGACGTCACTGCTCTCGAACTGAGCCGTAAACCTCTGAGGAGGCTTGTGTCCCGCTGACTCATATGTCAAGCGGAAGATACTCCTCAACTAAAAATAAGTAAGTCAACTGTCTTCTGACCCTTGTGCTTTCCAGATACAAATATTCAACAGAAAAAACTGTCTATTCTTATGTAGCCTGAAAAAAACATCAAGGCACGATTCCATAAAAAGAGAAAACCTTTTCCCTCTAGAGAAGGAATAGGACATATAAAAAATAAAAAAAACACAATCTCTCGATCAAATAGACACAACCTTAGGCAGAAACCCTAACTAGGTTCGTAGAAAAGCCTTATTATGGAGGAAACCCCAATAAGGAGAACGTATTGCAAGGTTACAACACAGAGACTATTGCACGTAGAAGCAATCTACAGACAGAGTAGATCATTGAAGATACATTTCAAAGACCACCTCCTGTCTAGGTACAAAAGTAGCCTGAAGCAACCCCCTAAAAATACGATCTAAGTTCCAAGAAGGAGCATCAGATTGACTCACCGGCCTGAATGCAGTCAGAGCCTAGCAAAAAAAAACAAAAAAAAAAAACACTGTACTCCCGGAAGCTCAAAGAGCCTCTAGAGCAGAAGAGCAAACAGGGCCCAGAAGCTGTCCCAACAAGTAACTAGCTAGGAAGGCCCTTCTCCAGATCATCCTGGAGGAAAGAAAGGGAACCCTGCCAGGCCAGACTAGATAGCCAGGATGAATCTTGCTCTTCCCAATAGAAGGGGTCCTCCACACCTATGATAGATGAGGAACCAGCTACGCACTGAAGGAGAGGACCATAACCGCTCAGAAAAAGACTCCATCTCGGCTAAGACCAAGTGACCTCAGAGGAAAAGATTAGATGACGCAAAGGGGCCGTGACCCAGTAGTTCCCTGCGACAAGGTAACCCCCAAGGAGACAAAGCCCCTAAACTGTGAATACTATCTTGCGGTCACAAACGGAGCAATCAGTCTCACTGAAGCCTGCTCCTGCTAGGATCGAGCCATCACTCAAGAGTGATATGGCAGAAGAAGAAAAAGGTTGTATTGAAACTCCAAGACAGCACTAAGGATCCATTAGCTCCGCTTAAGGATCCCTGTACCACAGCCCATTAATGGGTAACCTTGGATAGGTACGGACGTCTTGAGATTCTCAATCGGCGTCCCCATTCAGATACAAAACATCTGAAAACCCTTGGATAGAGAGCTCATCCCTAGATCAAGGGAATTTATGTAGGGAACCTCAGTCCCTGAAGATCACACAGAGTGAATCACTGACAGCAAGCAGCAGTGGGCCTCCGCCCACCACCAAACTCGAGATACTACCCTCTACGCAGGAGAACCTCTCTTTCTCAGAAGGATCTAATCCACTGAGAGAAAAAAAAACTGAATCCATACACTGGGACGAACCCAGAAGACCAAACCCTCAGAGCAAAATGCTTGCCTGGGGAACTATAAGAATAATCGGGAGGAAATCTCCTGAATCCACGGTCCCCCATAGGACAAGCTCTCCCCAAACTGATAGGCTTGTGACTTAAGTCAAAACCACCCCGGGAGAGCAAAGAGAAATGTCCCACAGGACAAGGAGATTTGGACAAGGACACTGGAGAGTGAGTCTCCCAACCGGTATTCCAGGTAAATCTGTTAAGACAGATTCAAAACAGCGCCATGCAGACGTCTCGGCTGAGATGAGACCTGTCAAAGGAAAGAAACCCAAGAAGGGCCCCAGGACAAAAACATCACTCCCCACCACAGAGCCAGCGATGGCCTGAAGGGTGTCTGGAGGGCACAACCTGATGAAGTAAATTCTAATTTCACAAGATCGAAGGAAAAATCTTCCTGTCTGTAAAGACAAAGTTAGCATCCAAGGATCCACCCTGGCGCCTACACCAGAGAACTCTGGTCTAAATCCATCTCTGAGAATTGAAGACGACAGAGGAAAATCCCTAAAAGTCTTCTAACAGACAATGGTAAGTAAACCAGAATCACCAAGACCAGGGAGCTACTGATAAATCTGAAATCAGGATACAACCAAATTAAACCCCAGATCCCAAAAAAAACATAGGATCAGAAACAAGGTTTACTGGAAGAGACGGTCCATAAGAACCAGATTTTACCCAAAAGAGGAATGAATAAATAAAGATATCCTCCTTGACAGTGATCCTGCAGTGTTCCTCCCATACAAAGAGGACGAGAGAACCTTACATTTGCCCCCAAAAAGAAGAGACATGATAAGCTCTGCATAAGTACCATAGAGTCCAAAAAGGATGGGAGACCCCTTCCTTTAATGGACCCTGGAACAACAGTGGAATGAAATTATTCTCACACTGCTATAGGTACCTGGATAATGACTCCAAAAGTCACCTGAAAAACTTCCCTCTCTCTGCCGCAAGACAAAACCAAGAGAAGAGAAACTGCCCAGAAATGCGGAATGTGAAGCCTAGCTCCGGCCTCTAAGATCCCTGGATCCTATATGATACAGAATCAAGCGCCCATCCAAGACAGTACCTAAAGCAGGTCCTGTCATCTAGGTTAGATGGATATGCTCTGCCTGGACTTAACAGAAATAGCTCAGGTCAACACGAAATAACTGTCTCTGTCAGAGCAACTCAAGGAGTAAACACAACATTCTGAAGTTCCAGCTTATGCTAGAAGACCGAGAAATCCAAATAAAGAAGTATAAAGCTCCATGGCTTAAATCTGTCTAGAAAATATCAAGGGAACCATCACCTCGAACAGAGACCGAGATGCTTCCACGGGAAGTCTCCAGAAATTGCGACAACCAAAGTCGTCAGTTTCTAATATCCCATATGACGAAACATCTGTCTAAAAGAGTTCTAGAACAACCAAGAGCTCTAAACAAAAAAAACTATCCTGAAAACGGGATAGAAAAATAAATAAATAGGCAAGTGCACAAAAAGTAATAGCCAAGAAGGAGTGTGAAAAAAAAACAGGTCCTGTCTGTCATACGACACAAACCCCCTAAAGAGCTCGGAACTGGGATTTTAAATAAACATAAAAAAAATCTATAGATGAGAAGGAATAGGATCTCCCTCCTTCTTCGCTCATCTAATCAAGATCGCTATCTGATTTAGAGGACTGAGATCCGACTGACGGATCAGTACTAGGATCCTCTAACATCGCCAAAACTTCTTTCAGAAGCAAGCACAGACGAGCCATTCTAAATCTAAAAGCTAAATCCTCTTTAGTCGGAGAAAGCTAATCATCGGACTCAAACCCTGGAGGTCCTACCTCTGAAGCCTCAGAGGGAACCGCATACCCAGATGACTGATCGGATACAATCGTCAATTTACATGATGGTCCTTGAGCAGGAGTGCATGGATTAATCTTTCGCTTGCACGTAGCAGGAAGAGGAAAATCGCTAAGGCCGTAGAGATGGCCATGCGGAACTGCGCAGTAAGCTCTGGTGAAAAAAAGCCCCCTTCAGGCGGAGGATCAGCAGTACCCGGGGAAACTGCATGTGTAGGAACCGAAGATTCTATGGAACACACCTCATGGGACAAGGAATCCTCAGAGGCAGACGGCTCAGTGGTCTCTAACATCTCAACATTGGTTGATGAGAACACCCTAGTGTGGCATACGAAACATAATTGAAAATGGCTGGGATACCCGGGCCTCCTCAAAATATACACAGGTATCAAATTCTGTATTAGAGGGATCCCCCTCTAAATTATCAGAATCCTCCATAACTCATCTAATTTAAATTATAGAAAAAAAAAACAACTGGCACCTTACACCCCCAATGACTGGGGCACTCACCACCTCCTATGACCCAGACAGATAGAGAAATGCGCTCCTCTCCGCAGCCACTCGGTCAGGAATAGGAAATGGAAAAACGTGACCAGTCCCGGTCACACGGTGCGTCATGCAGGACCGCGCCTGCTAAGGAAAAGCCCAGCTCTCAAAATATGAATAATAAAAATAACCTGTACGTTCTGTATCAGCCTATGAGCCCAAACGTCTCCTACACATAAAGCAGTCAAAATCACATAACAAACATGATTAAAAAACCCCACTGTTCAATAATCCCCTTCAGGGGACATTAACCCTTGATTCCATAAAGATAAAAGGAGTCCCACTATGACCCTGTCTTCTATCGTTAACATATGTATAAAAAAATGAAATGATCTTACCGGAATCTATGCCGTGGAACAGAAACACGGTCCCCACTGTTCAATAATCCCCCTCAGGGGACATTAACCCTTGATTCCATAAAGATAAAAGGAGTCCCACTATGACCCTGTCTTCTATTGTTAACATATGTATAAAAAAATGAAATGATCTTACCGGAATCTATGCCGTGGAACAGAAACATGGTCCTTCAAGTTTGACAGACTGTAGCATCGCTTCTGACATGGACTTGAGTGAAGAAAAGCAGTGTCAGGGTTTTTTCCCTGTTGTTTGCCATGTGCTGCTGGCAGCCATTTTACTCACCTCTCTTCCTGACTATGGTGCATTGTGGGGGATGCTGCTCATTTCCTACACTTCCTTTTATGGCCAGACTGTGTGCATCATCCATGTCAGTGTTTTTCAACCAGTGTGCCGTGGCACACTAGTGTGCCGTGAGAGATCCTCAGGTGTGCCACGGCAGACTGACAACAGTGTGACATATTTTTTAAACTTTGCTTGTTTTTTACTCCCAGTGCAGGGGTAGTTTGTAGGAGGCATGGCATAACAGCACAATACATACAGTATGTGTGTGTATGTGTATATATATATGCTGGATTTTTTAATGTAAAAAAGTGTGCCACGGCAAAAAAAAGGTTAAAAATCACTGATCCATGTGAGACAGGATGCAGTCTCAGAATTGTGATGTCATCACTTATTATTTAAAGGGCCTCTGTTCAGTATGCTTTGCCTTTGCGTTGTCTCAGACCTGTTTGTGAGAGTTCCTGTGTATTACCTGGCTGCCTGACGTCCCTCCTGGTTCCTGATCCCTGGCTTGTTCCTGACTCTGCTGTTTTCCTTGTTCCTGATTCCGGCTCGTCTGACTATTCGCTTTGGCTCCTGACTCGGCTCGTCTGACTACCAGCTCTGGTTTTGACTCCTGGCTTGTTATTTTACTTGTGGACTTTTTATTATTTTTTGCTATGAATAAAGGTGTGATTATTTTTGCACTTCTCATCTCAGTTTGATTCCTGGCACCCTGACAAGCAGGCTGCGAAACTCGTCAACGCTGATTGCTTAAAGGAGCTGTTAACATGAGTCTGGATGGATTCGCAGAAAGACTCTCCCTGCATCTCCAGACTAACTTTGATTAATGAAACCAACCTCCTGTGATGAAAGGCAAAGAATGACTGGGGGATGAGGCAAGTGGGGGAGGTATTTAAGCCTTTGGCTGGGGTGTCTTTGCCTCCTCCTTGTGGCCAGGTTCAGTAATTCCCACAAATAATGAATGCAGCTGTGGACTCTCTCTGTATTAAGAAGGACATTTTAAATTTTTATTGCACAAATAATCATTAAATACATCTATGTTACATTATACAATTAATGTGTGCTTTGAAAAGCAGAAAATATGATTGAAAATATTACACTGCTCCCACCCGGCTACTTCATAATGAACCCCATGGCTGGAGAACACTGAACTGTATTCTATTCTAGTTAATTAAATAGAGACATAGCCGTAGAATTGTTTTTAAGGGACATGAAAGATAAAACTAAACTTTCATGATTCAGATAGAACGTGTAATTTTAAACAACTTTCTCTTTTACTCTTATTACCTAATTTGCTGTGTTCTCTTGATATCATTTATCAAAAAGCATACCAAGGTAAGTTCAGGTGCAGCAAAACACTACTGGGAGCTAGCTGCACATATAAGCTTGTCATTGGCTCGACTAATGAGTTCAGCTATCTCCCAGTAGTGCATTGCTGCCACTTCAACAAAGAATAAAAAGAAAATGAAAGAAATGTGATAACAGAAGGAAATTGGAAAGTTGTTTAAAACTGGATGCTCTCTAACCGAATCATGAAAGAAAATTTTTGGGTTCCACGTCCCTTTAAAGGCATACCACGTTACATCTCTTCAAAAATGTATATAATCCAACAGTTTTAACTAAATAGCAAACAATTTTTTTAAAATGTTACAATTTCTTTGCAGTATTTTTTTTTTCCCCTTATACAGAAACACACAGCAGAACTTGTTAATGTATTCATTCTGATCAGAATTAGAAACTAACTTTCACTGGGCCACTTTAGAAATAAGCATAGAACGGAGGCTGCACACATTTTCTTGAGCTTTACTTAGTTCATAAGAGCAACGTTTCAAGGCAATTGTCCTTTTTATCAACTTTCACTGGGCCCCCATTGCTAGAATTATGCATGTACCTGCAAGTTTAAACCTGTATCTGATTGGCTGCTACACACTGAGAAAAATAGGCAGTGGAAAAGTTTGCTATGGAAATTAATGTTAAAGGGATACTAAACCCATTTTTTCATGATTCAGAGAGCATGCAATTTTAAGCAACTTTCTAATTTAATTTTTCTTTGTTCTCTTGCCATATTTATTTTAAAAGCAGGAATTTAAAGCTTAGGAGCCAGCTCATTTTTGGTTCAGAACGCTGGAATGCACTTGCTTATTGGTGGCTACTTTTAGGTTCTGAACCAAAAATGGGTGCTGACTCTTAAGCTTTACATTCCTGCTTTTTAAATAAAGATAGCAAGAGAACGAAGAAAAATTGATAAAAGGAGTACATTGGAAAGTTGCTTAAAATGGCATGCTCTATCTAAATCAAGAAAGAAAAAAAAATGGGTTTAGTGTCTCTTTAAGGGAAATTGCAAACCTAAAATTATATATTCTTAATAGAGACAGAAATCTTCTGATTTCAAGTACAATGTCCCTTTAAAAATGCCCCTTTAGGAATGAAAGAGCAACTGCTTTAAATTTTGGACCAGTCTGCTGTAACACTTTGGTGACATAAAAGAGCTTGACAGGAAATATTAAAATAATCATAACTGTAACAAGGAACATACTCCATGTAAAATGCAGAAAATGTTACTTTGAAGTCATGTTCACTATTCACATTATTCCAGGACCATGTTGCAGTAAGGTTTAAATTAATTCCACTGATTTGAACATCCCAAGGTGCCTCCAGGCCGACCTGGCCTGCAAAATAAAGCACAGAATATTATTGCTATATGATAAAAACACGCAAAATAATGTTTGGTTTCTATAAAAACACAAACACCAGAATACTTACAATACATTTACTAAATAAAAAATCCTATGAGTTGGATAACTTCAATTACATGTTTTATTAGAAAAAGAAATACAGGTAAATAAAGCATCAACTTATCAAAAAATAATAAATAAAAAGTCGATAGGGAATATTACAAAATAAAATATTATAGTGTGTAAAGTAGGAAATCTGGGTAATCCTAGGATTACCCAGGTAAAACAGACATTACCCAAGTGGCTGTGGGTAAAGTCAGATGTACTGAAAATCCCCCATCTACTCTTTTTTTTTTTGTCTCCTCAACGATCCAAATAAAGCTTGGGATGCGACGGGTGGAGGCAAACAAGATAGTGAAGATGGGGGAACTACAGTGCATCGTATATATGTTTGATGCAGTGACTAAATGAGTATGATCTTACATCGGGCTTTACCCACAACCACTTGGGTAATGTCGGTTTTACCCGGGTAATCCTCGGATTACCCAATATCTGACTTTACCTATTATATATTGGATTTTTTTCCTACATTTAACTTTGTTTGGATTAGTGAATTTCCTTTCTGACTAGCAACATACACAATTTATTTCTTCTAAAGTGAATAAACAAAACGTATTATTTACACTACAGTGATCTAATCCTAAAAATAAACACTGACTGTGATAAATAATGAATATAATGTCAACGAGCACACAACAAAAAGCAATGAATACTTAGAGACTAAGTCACAGTCAATTACGTAAACCGCTGCCAAAGTAAAGTGTATTAGTTTTTTTCAACCTCAAAGAGAAGAAAGAAATAATCGTGTAACATTGTTTCAATGCATAACAATATGATGTAGATTATAGATATATGCATTCGGCACCCTTCAGCTATTTTCAGAGTCGGATTACTTTTTGTGAAAGTGCAGCACAATAAGATCGGTGCAAATCCAGATATTCCTGTGTTGCACTTTCACAAGAGGAAATCTGACTCTGAAAAAAGTCAAAGACCGAGAGCATTCAGCAGCTAACGAAGCTGGCAAATGCACACAACAGTACTGACACAATAGAGGGCTCCAATAGCTATAAGATATGTACTCAAGAGATAAGAAAATGCCTGTGTGGTACAGGGGGTTACCACTTTTAAAGTCACAATTGTGCAAATTAAAAAAGTCACTCAGGGGTCATAACACTCAGGAACACAAGAAACTGATCCTAAACAAGAACATATAACATACAGTTCCCAAGCTTGGAATGGCTGTATGTTTGTATAGATGTTCAGTCTGTGACATACTTTTCACCTAACAGGCTTTGTCAATGAGTACAATTTAATGCAAATCCTCTTGATTATAAAGTCCTATCTTCTTCCCAATTCATCCTTCTGTTTTGAGCACATCTGAAACATGTTCTTTTCAAGTAAAAAAAAAAAAAGGTGTTTAAGGTCATATAGAGCTAAACTTCATTAATTAAAAATGGTAAGTATTAAAAATTTGTAACTATAAAAAAAATGTCCATTCACATTAACTCCTTAACGACCGCGAAGTACCATGTACGCCGCCGGTCAAGGGTTTCCTTGCTAACAATAGCATGAGTCATGCCGCGAGCAGTGGGACAGCTTTATTGTACCCTCCCTCCACCTTTCTGGTCACCGGAAATAGCACGTTCTGGCTGCTGCTGGAGAGACCATGCTATTTGTAATGTATGTTTTGTACATCTGCGAAAATAAATATATGTGAGTTAAAGGGGGTCCGTTATAGGTTCAGTTCCAAAAATATTAAAAAAAGGTAACCATTAGAAGAAAATACACCAATACCGGGGTTAGGTTCCAGAAGGAATGGTTGTAAATCGAAACCGTTGTAAATTGAAACCCAGTTTATAATGTAAGTCAATGGGAAGTGAGGGAGTTAGGTTCCAGACCCCTCTCAAAATTGTCATAAGTAACACCTAATACATTATTTTTAAAGCTTTGAAATGAAGACTTTAAATGCTAAACAGCATTATAAACCTAATAAAATAATCACACAACACAGAATCTATAATTAAACTAAGTTAAATGAACAAAAACATTTGCTAAACAGCATTATAAACCTAATAAAATAATCACACAACACAGACTTTACTTGCATTTTTCTGCAAACAGTTCTTTATATGCATTCCAATCTGGACTGATTTATAGACAGGAAGATCTTGTTCCTTTGCAAGCTGCACAATAGCTCAGGTCTGGTTAAACTTATTAATTTCAGCTTGCTTGGCTTGCATATCTTTTCTGCAACACAAGCGGACAGCTCCACCTACTGGCTATTTTAATCAATGCACTGCTTCTCAATGCTTTTCAATAGCAGTCACATGACTGAAAAAAAAGTTGTTATTCTGAAACGGTGCAAATTGAACCGTTGTAAACCGAGGGCCATCTGTATATATATTTTTTTTTAAATCCTTACTGAGATTGAACCCAGGGCTCCCTATTCTGAGGTAGCCGAGTATCCACTAGGATCTTATATGAGATAGATATTTCATAGACATCTCTGCTGTATATAGACAGAAAGAAAAAAAGCATTGGATACATCCATCCTTTCAAATATTGAAAATAGTTCTAATAATTTATTATTCCAAAAGATGCAATTTCACCAGCAAGGAGTAAAATATACTTTAAAAATCTGAAATTAAAAAAAAGTAGAAAAAAATAAATATTGTAAGGGTACAAACCAAGTTTTCCACAGTTAAAAGCTAGGTTGGTTACTACTATATTATGAATTTGTGATTTGCAAGTACTGAACCTGTGAGCCTGCAATCGCCACTAGAGGATTTTTGTGCAATTCCGCACCCTGCCCTAGCGCAACCAATTGCGCTAGGACAGGGAATGCCAACCACCCCAAAAGAGCAAGTGTCAGATGATTGAGCTCTCCACTTCTGAGGTGGTGCAGAGGAAAAAATAAGCAGTCTTTGCCTCTTAACAACCACGACATACCCTGTACTTCTTTTCACCTAATTGGATCCTTATATCTCCTCATCTCCAATCTGTTTTAACCTTTTTTATTCTATTAAATTTAAATGTCTTTGGGATTTTTATTATGGATTCTTTTAAAATAGTTAAAGGGACACTGAACCAAAAAATTTTCTTTCATGATTCAGATAGAGCATGTAATTGTAAGCAACTTTCTAATTTTCTTCTATTATCAAATTTTCTTCATTCTCTTGCAATCTTTATTTGAAAAGAAGGCATCTCAGCTAAGGAGCCAGCAAATTGTGGGTTCAGAACCATGGACAGCACTTGTTTAAAGGTGCTGTCCAATCAGCAAGGACAACCCAGGTTGTTCACCTAAAATGGGCCGGCATTTTAACTTACATTCTTGCTTTTCAAATAAACATAACAAGAAAATGAAGTCAATTTGATAATAGGAGTAAATTAGAAAGTTGCTTAAAATTGCATGCTCTATCTGAATTACAAAATATTTTTTTTGGCTACAGTGTCCCTTTAAATATTGTTTCTGAAAACCTTTTCTTATATTCCCAATATGTTATCCTATTCCTGTACCCAAAGTCCTAGTGGTACGACCTACATATTGTAATTTACATGTACATTCTAAAAGGTAAATGGCATTGTTATACACTTTGCTTGTACTCTTCGTTGTGAATTGAATTTGGATTTTGCCCATATTCGTACATGTAGTACAAACTGTATATACTTCTCATTAACCAGGTTGTTCTATCTTATTTCGCTAGTATAATAGGTTAAATAAGTGTGGTACCTTTTTAAACACTACTTTGGTCTCTCCAGAGGAATATTAATCAAGGGTGGGTCTCTGTTGAAAATATCATATCTCTTGTATGCTGTTACTTTGGGAGTTATATCCAAGAACCATTGTAAAGGTGCAGAGAAGGACCGGGCGCTAGGCTAAATTACCAAACTCCTCACTAGTCCCAATAACCCTCAAAAAGGGATAGATAGCAATGTAAAAAACAGAAAGTAAGTGGAAGCGCTACAATTTCTAAAGGTAAATAAATGTAAAATAAATTTGCCCAAATTCAGAAAATAAAAACAATTTATTCTCAAATAATCTTATCATAAAATAATATTGAATGAATATAAAATGAAATTGGACGTCTCCAATATAGCAATAATATAAGACAGTATAAAACAGGGCTAGCAGCCTGCAGCAGTTTATGCGTGCATAAATGTACTCTCATTGTATATAATGAGTGGGGGATATGGTTAATCCCAATGTCTAGATCCGTTTCAAACGGCACCAGAGGTGTGTTGGTACAAAGTCAGGTTACGTGTGGGAATAGACCGGTCTAACACACATAGTGGGTAATTAAGTGACCACGTAGACCGCAACAATGTGAGCGGTTACATCTTCAGAGAAGTGCAAGTAGCGAGATTTGTTCTCCAGCAGCGGAGTATGTGACAGTACCTTATTTTTGTTTGGTAATTGAAACGCTGAGAAAGGCGGGTAAGCTCCCGGATCAATTACCAAACAAAAATAAGGTACTGTTACATACTCTGATGCTGGAGAACAAACCTTGCTACTGTAGCGTGTATTGTGAGAGTACCGTTGCGTCTGCACCATATTGTTACACACTGAAACTGGGTTACACTACATGATTGTTTCTTCTTTTTGAGGTTCTATACACTTTACCTTGGAAGCTGTTACATAATTGACTAAGTATTCATTGATTTTTATTGTGTACATTGTGATATTATATTCATTGTTTCCAACAATATTTTTTCTTCTAAAACCAGACTAGCATATTAATAATAATAAAAAAAATTGTTTTTACCCAACATTTAAAGGGACAGACTACTTAAAAAAATGTTATGGTTTAAAAAGATAGATAATCCCTTTTTTACCCATTCCCCAGTTTTGCATAACCAACACTATTATATTTATGCACTTTTTATCTCTGTGATTACCTTGTATCTAAGCATCTATAGACTGCCCCTTATCTCAGTTCTTTTGACAGACTTTAATTTTAGCCAATCAGTGCTGATTCATAAATAACCCCACAGGAGTAAGCACAAGGTTATTAATATGGCACACATGAACTACTGCGATCTAACTGCAAAAAGCTGTCAAAATGCACTGAGATAAGAGGCGGCCTTCAAGGGTTTAGAAATCATATGAGCCTAACTAGGTTTAACGTTTAACAAAGAATACAAAGAAAGCAAAGCAAATTTGATGATAAAAGCAAATTGGAAAGTTGTTTAAAATTGCATTCCCCGTCTGAATTTGAATTTCTACTTGACTGTCCCTTTAACTCCATGCAACTAATTAATTTGCATCCTGACTAAATAACATATTGCTGGGTAATAAACTGGGGTAATAGTTTTCCACATATATAGCTAGACAGAAAAATATGATAGCACAAAATAGATTCACAAACATTTAGAAGATTCATAGGATTTATTTTATACACAGTGTATATATATATATATATATACACACATACAAATACAAAAAAAAAAATGGACTGGCCAAGTATGTCTCCAGACCTAAACCCTATTGAGCATCTGTGGGGCATCCTCAAATGGAAGGTGGGGGAGCACAAGGTCTCTAACATCCACCAGCTCCGTGATGTCATCATGGAGTGGAAGAGGACTCCAGTGGCAACCTGTGAAGCTCTGGTGAACTCCATGCCCAAGAGGGTTAAGGCAGTGCTGGAAACTAATGGTGGATACACAAAATATTGACACTTTGGGCCCAATTTGGACATTTCCACTTAGGGGTGTACTCACTTTTGTTGCCAACGGTTTAGACATTAATGGCTGTGTGATGAGTTATTTTGAGGGGACAGCAAATTTACACTGTTATACAGGCTGTACACTCACTACTTTACATTGTAGCAAAGTGTCATTTCTTCAGTGCTGTCACATGAAAAGATATAATAAAATATTTACAAAAATGTGAGGGGTGCACTCACTTATGTGAGATACTATAACTATATATATATTATACACATACATACATACTTATTTATGATATAACCACATTAGAAAAAAACAAAAACTTTAATGCTACCAGCTGTTTAGGCTTTGTCGCTAGTAAATGTTTAAACCAACACAAACACACATTGTTAATTAAGTCAGATATCAGAATTTATCACTGCAATTTATTGTTCTTATACCAAAAGGAGAAGTCGTCTAAGTTACAGTGAATAATATTTTTCAATAGAGATGAAAACTGAAACTAGCTGTTGGGAAAATCCCACGCATCAGAAGAATGAAAAACAATCTAGCACAACTTGTAACATTCTTTCCACACTGATTTAACAAAGTAATCACTGCAGAAAGGTCACTGAATATAATCAGCTATTCACTGTTTTATTAAAGGTTAAATTACAGAATAAAAGCACATTTTAAATTAAAGGGACATAAAACCAAAAAAAGTATATTTTCTGATTCAAATAAAAAAAAAAAAAAAAGTTCAAATGTACTTATTTTATCATATTTGCTTTGTTTTCTCTCTTTGTTTTCTCAGTATCCTCTGATATAGCATATTCCTTTTTTAACCAAAACTGCTCTACATTTATTTTTAAATTAGTGACTACATATTTTTAAAAGCTGCTGTCCAATCCCCCCTCCAACATTTTTTACAGTATCGATAGTGTTAGGCAATTCCAATGAGAAGTTGTACTGCCCATGCTTCTGACTGTACTGTAACATTGTCTCCCCTTTAACGCGTTAACACACATATATGATTTACCTTTATTTTGTTATTTGAAATAGCAGTGTATTTGCCTGTTAAAACCACCACTTAATATAGAAAATATTAAATGTTTGTATGCTCTGTAGAAAAGTGATGCAAACAGGAGATATCAGTGCCAATTAACCGTCCTGTGGGGAGTGGTAAAGAGATATTTTTGTATCTGAAATAGCTGTTTTTACTAATTTACCTCCCCCTACCAGATATAGCATTTTAATACCCAACTAGTAGACTATCTGAACAAAAAAATATAACATGGGGAGGTCTGCTCTTTCTGCAAGCTCAGCCAATTCAAATGGGCATATCCTTAAGAATAGGTGATTTTATTAAGCAAAAATAGCTATTTCAAAAATAAAGATAAAGGAACAATTCCCCATCCATGTAATATTCTAAGCATAACAAGTAATTTGGAACACATTATAGGAAACAAATTTTACACTTCAATGTCTCTCCCTGCATCTCTGCTACAGTCAAACTGTGCATTTCTTACTCTGCTGTCCAAAATATAGGTGCAGCAACCACTTTACAAATCAGATGACCCCTAAATAAGGATACCACCAAATCCAACGGAATATGAAACAAAAGCAAAGACACCTGCAAGTGTAAAATAACCTTTATTCAAATACACAAGTCCAAATATTAAATCTTTTTAAGCAACATACACTCTTTTTAGGTCTCATGAGTAAAAAATGGAAAGTAAATAATTAAAATTGCTATATAAAATTCTTAAAGGGACAGGAAAAAAACAAAAAATCCTTTCATGATTTGGATAGAACATACAAATTTAAACAACTTTCTATTTACTTCTATTATCAAATTTGCTTCATTTTCTTATCCTTTGCTGAAGGAACATCATTGCACTACTGGCAGCTAGCTTAAAACATCTAGTTAATCAATCACAAGAGACAAATGTGTGCAGGCACCAATCAGCAGCTAGCTCCCACTAGTGTAGGATATGTGCGTATTCTTTTTCAACAAGGGATACCAAGAGAACGAAGCACATTTTAAAAGGGACACTCAAGTCAAAATATTTTTTTATGATTCAGATAGAGCAGCAGTTTTAAGACACTTTACTTTTTATATTGACATTTTCTGTGGAACAAGCTCCTACTGAGCATCTGCACAAGCCCATAGTGTATACTTTACATATACTAGTCTGCGATTGGCTGGAGAGAAAAAAAATGCCAGAAATTCAGAATAAGTGATATTGCATTGTCTTTTTATTATGCACTTTTTAATTAGGCCATTCTACTGCATTTAGTGGTCCTTTAAACACATTTAGAAGGGACATTTAAAATATAATTTACCCCACAAAATAAAGTCCAGCTAATGGCACGAAAACAGAGGAAAGTGAATCTCTTCTGCCGGGACTAATTTGTCCCAGCACAATTAGGACGGCATGGAACATCCTAACGGCGTTAAGGGGTTGATATAAATCACACAGAGCTTGCAACAATAAAATAATGACGAATACTGTATTATATATATATATATATATATATTTTATTATATATTATTATATTACTGTATTACAACAACCTTGCATGTACCAAACTGAACTGATCAGTAACAATTTATCGATAAAAACAAAATTCATCTTTAGTTCAAAATGTATCCAGTTTAAAGATCCAATAGACCTTCCATGTTTCCCCATCAATTCTCTATTGCCTCGTCCGTTTGTTTTGTTTTTTATATGGTCAATTATCATAAAACATAATTGACTGACACAGAGTCCTAAACTAACAAAATGCGGTGCAACCGGAACAGACATTGCTCTACCATAGATATTATTCTTACACCAATGCATGTGATTCTGAATGCATTTAGTGATTTGCCCAGATAGACAAGCCCCCAAGGGTATTTAACCCATTATGGACAAAGCTTCAGTTTGCTCAATTGTTCCATCATGGAATCATTCCATCATTAGTAAGGTTTTATATCTGCAGTTTATGCCATAAACTACTATTCTGTTTTTAAGCAGGGATAGGCAATTGCTGAAATTCATCCACTAAAGCTTTACAGGTACTTAAAGGGACAGGAAACCCCAAAATTGTCTTTCATGATTTGGATAGAACATACAATTATAAACAATTTTCCATTTTACTTTCATTATTACATTTGCTTCATACTCTTGTTATCCTTTGTTGAAAGAACAACATTGCACTACTGACAGCTAGCTGAACGCATCTAGTTAGCCAATCACAAGAGACAAATGTGTGCAGGCACCAATCAGCAGTTAGCTCCCACTAGTGTTGGATATGTGCGTATTCTTTTTCAACAATGGATACCAAGAGAACAAAGCACATTTAAAAATAGAAGTGAATTTAAAAGAGTCTTAAAATGAAATGCTCTATCTGAATCATGCAAGTTTAATTAAGACTTTCCTATTCCTTTAAGTGCCAGTGTTTCGTATGATTTCTGTATTAGAGCATTCTGGTTAGAGAATTCTGAAACAAATAAAAAAAAAAAAAAAAAAAAAAAAAATCTGTTAGTTCCATCTCTATGGTTATTGAGAGTAAGTAGGTCATCCCTAGAAGTATGTAATTTTTATCTATCTCCTTATTAAAAGGGACAATGAACTCATTTACCTTTTTTGTTATTTTAAATAGCTGATTTTGCCTGCTGAAGCCACCACTTGAAAATTTAATTATTGCAGTAATCTGTACAGAATAACTATGTAAACAAAAGACAGCTGAAGAAATTACACTCACAGTGGGGAGTGAGATAGTTACTAAAAAATATTAAATTTTGCAATTGTTATCTAGAGCAGAGATTATATAAATACAGAAGATTTTTTTTATCTTGAGTGTGATAAAATAATTAGATGTGTAATTAGAAGCTCAGCCCATTTAAATAGGTTGTGGTTCCAAAGAGAGAGGGGGGGGGGAACACACACACAAAATAAAAAACTACTGTTTCATATACAAAAAAAACTAAATGATCATCCCTCCCCTTTTTTTGCAATCTTATTTGAACAGTTTAACTTTGATCATTATAATTTGTTTACAGGGTAAAGAACATATCAAATAGGGATGGTGTGCACTAATAAAGTGCAAGAGACTACAACATTTACTCTCTTTGAAAAACTGACTTGTGTAGGAAAAAAAGTACAATTTCTACTGTAGTGTCCAAAAAAATCCAACTTAGTTTCACCCCAAGTAAGTTTGAATTGTATGTACATGTGGCACCATATTTTTAATAGAATTGTTCAATGGGAGTGACATTGTAAGTCAAGGACGTACCCTGTAGTTGTAAATAAAAAGAATCTTCAAACAAAAAAAGTCTTTAATAAATGCATTATAAAATGGATTTGACCAGGATCAAAACAATTTCCTGCATTCATAACTGATCTCACTATCCCTAAACCACTTTGTGTGATGGCGGTATATAAACTAGACGTGTGCATTCAGGTTTCTGATACCTCCGAAATTGGCCGCCCTTTATGTTGGGCGGCTATTTTCAGAGCCAAATTTTTACTTATGAAAGAGCAACATACTGTAGCACAGGCTGAGTATTGCTCTCTAAAACAATGCATGTTTTGTGGCTAAACTGATAGCGCACAGAGACTGGAGGAGAGACTCTATTGGTTACTGCTGTAGCTAAGGAGGAAGCCCACCCCTAACAACGAAGGCAAGCAAGGACTGGAGGAGAGAGGTGGTTTGATCAGAGAGGCCGTTTTAAAAAAAAAAGAAACTGTGGGTTGGTGGTTTTGTTTTTGGGAGAAGGGAGAAAGCCTGGCACAGCAGGATTAACAGCAAACCCTTCACCACAGACACGAGACAGAAAGTGAAAAACCCTGTTCCCTTACTGGTAATGCAGCTTCTTCTGAATGTGGATCCCCACATCAGTTAATGTTGTTTACTCTGTGACACTTTGTGAAGATTCCCTTTCCATCCTGTGGATTACAAATATTGTTTTACCAGAGGCTGAGTACTCAACCACAGAATTTAAAGGGCCCCAACGCATGCAGACTGTATGTGTGTGTGTGTGTGTAAGATACCTACTGGTCAGTGGTTAGTTAGAACCTATGAGACTTAGATAGGCTATTATAGTCAGCTATATTACTTTTAGATACTAATTGAACAGTATTGCTGTATTGTGTATTTGACAGTTTTGTTCACCACTCGCTCAGTGCATTTCAGGCAAGGCCTCTGACTGGCGGTTAAAGTGAACAAACCTAAATCCTGATTTATTTCGCTGAGCTGTTGTTTCATAATATTGCATTTGATATGGTTATTCTGTTATTTAGTTTATATTTATTTTTTTGCTTCTCTCTTTTCTTTTCAGGGTTTATTGTTAGTTTAATAAAGCCCATTCAAAAGTGTAAACAGTGTATTGGTCTCACTTGGGTTCAGGTTTAGGTGAGTCATCACTGGTGTGGAACAGAAGGCCCGTATATTAAAGCGGCCCTTACGGGGGTAGCGCTACACGTGGGGGGCTTTGTCCAGGGTACCTTTTGGTCCCTGTCACAGAGTGATGACTACCTCTATCAGCCAAGTCACCATGATGGACCCTGGTACTGCTGCCAAGTGGTGTGAAGAGCAAAATGGCAGGCCGGGGCTCTGTGTAATTATGGGTCTCACTGGCGCCACCTGGACTGAGATACAGTTTCAACAAGTAATGTCAGCTTTGATACCTAATCAGAAAACATTCATATTGGACCTGAAACTCGATCAGGCAGTCTCTCGCACTTATGCTCTGCTAGAATGGAAAAGAGGGATCCCAACCTGTTTCCAGGGAGTTAGCATAAAGTTACCAGGGGATCTCGAAGCTCAGCTTATACAGCCAAATATGCTGGATGACCACCCTGAAAGTACTAGCCCAACAATATCACGTTCAGGAGTATCAGCTACCACTTCCACCTCAACTACAGGGTTCCCTCCTGCTACATTCTTTACCACTATGGGAAAACTGGTGGAAACGTTGGCCCGAAATTCAGCCGCGTCTGCCAATTATGGATATTGCAAGTTGTGGTTCTATTCTGGTAAGGTTCCTGTGCCATCTGGGGAAGAGGACTTTGAAACCTGGATAGATCAGGCAGTGCAGGCTGTGGAAGAATGGGAAGTTTCTGACACAGTAAAAAGACAAAGGTTAATTGAGAGCCTAAGAACTCCTGCTTCAGATGTCCTCAGAAAACTAAAAAAGGGACAAGCCAGGCTGCACAGCTGCTGAATGTCTGGAAGTTTTACGAGAAATCTTTGGAGGGGTGGAGGACTGTGCCGAGCTAATTTATATGTTATCACACACTTATCAAAATGAAGCAGAAGAGTTATCCACTTATGTCCGGCGGCTGGATAAAATCCTTCATCAGGTGATTCTAAAAGGAGGCATGGATCTGAGTCATGCAAGCAACACTTTGTTGGATCAAATTTATCAAGGAGCACTCCCACTGGATGCCATAATGTTGAAATTTCGGACTAGAAACCAGAACAAGCCATTGACTTATTCCAAATTGATCAAAGCTATCCTGGAAGAAGAGGCTTTAATAAAGGCTAAACAAACTGCTAATGTTTCACATGCAGCTTACACTGTAGAAGTGGGATCCGTGGGCATAGTGGAAGTCCAGTCCAAAGTAATGGCTTTGAAAACTCAGATGTCACAAATGATGGAGTTGATGACATTGCTGTCCGCCAGGATTGCCATACCTGAGGGGGAAAAGACATTGAAACCAACCAGGGCAGAGCTAATCCAGAATGTTCCTGTTGGAGGACCCACTAGTTCAGTGGTATGCTATAAATGTGGGGGTGTTGGTCATGATCAACGTGACTGTCCCAGCCCACCAAAGCCATGAGGAGAACATTGTAAGCCGACGGGAAACTCCAGAGGGCCCTGGTGAGGAAGCCAGCCGGTGCCCATCTAAGTCAGCTCACTCCAGTTCCGGTCTTAAACGAAGGGCGAGTAAGGCCTAAACCTTTGTACTAAGCCTCATCAAAAGCCTGCATAAGTTACTTTCAGCTGCGGGTCCCAGACCGCGGGAGATCGGTGCACACCAAACTCAAAACCGTCGGTCTAGACGACAACAGAAATGGGCACAGACCAAAAGAGGGGTTCAAGCCCAAACAGCCGAGCAAGCTGCATCAAGACAGCCAGTCAAGTTCCCTGACAAGCTGGTGGGCCGTTCTCCTATAGTGCCAGTTCAGGTAGAAGGTGTATACACAAAAGCTCTTCTAGACTCTGGTGCCCAAGTGACTTTAATTTACCATGATTTCTATGATAAACACCTGAAACACCTGCCCTTGCAGAAATTAGAAAGCCTAGAGATCTGGGGTATAGGAAATAAGTAGCTCCCCTATGATGGATATTTTTCAGTCAAGCTTCAATTTTGTTGTAGGGCAGCCAGATACTTCTGGCATATTGGCCCCGCCCTCCAGGGGCTAATCGGAGTTCCATGATTGTGGGGACGAACACTGACTTGGTTCGACGGTTACTCACTCCCCATGTCTCAGAGAATGTCGGCGGCAGCAGCAGCTGAAAGTGTACATCCTATGTTACGCTCAGTGTACCAGCGACTGATCCAGGAACAAAAGGCCCCAATAGAAGAAGTAGGAAATTTGTGGAAGTTGGACAAGACGGAAAAGGTTTTGCAGCCAGGTGAAGTAGCATGTCGGCAGGCTTCAGTCAAACTGAATTGGAACCAACCTGGTCCTTATGTTATCCTTGAAGGTGACCCAAAGAAGACAGTTTCGGGTTTGGAACTGATTCCAGAAATTATTTCTATGAAGGTCTTGCAGAGAACTCATGGAAAGGTTCCGATCAGTGTTCGTAATGTTACTGATTCTACAGTAAAACGTTGGGCTCGAATGATGATAGGGCAAGTAAACCCAGCCACACCCATCACATCACATTGTGTATTGGGGAAAGCCAAGGAAGAGTTACCAGAGGAGTACTTCTATCCAAAAGGCTCTCCTATGACATTTGAATGGAAAGAACGACCAAAGCACAACTTTTAAAGTGGAGGGAAATTTTCTTGGAAAACAAACTTGATGTGGGATGCACAAAGAGTGCACAGCATCATATTCGTATACAAGAGGATAAGCCATTTTGAGAAAGGTCTCGAAGAATCCCATTGGTGGATTTAGATGACCTTAGAGAACATATTGCAGAGTTGAAGGGGACGGGAATTATTCGGGAGTTCCGAAGTCCCTATGCTTCTCCTATTGTGGTAATGATGAAGAAAAATGGGTCATTAAGGATGTGTATCGATTATCGCACTCTCAACAAAAGAATCATCCCAGATCAGTACACCATTCCATGAATATAAGATGCCCTTCAATGCCTTTCAGGGGCCGAATGGTTCAGTGTGTTGGACCTGAGAAGTGGTTACCATCAGATCCCTATGCATCCAGATGACCAGGAGAAGACCACTTTCATCTGCCCCGTGGGGTTCTTTGAGTTTGAACGGATACCACAGGGTCTGTCTGGGGCCCCTGCTACATTCCAGCACTTGATGGAACGGACTGTTGGTGACATGAACTTAATTGAAGTGTTAGTGTACTTAGATGACATCATTGTCTTTGGGCAGACTTTGGAAGAACCACTTGGCCCAGACCTAGAAATGTGCAAGAGCTGAGATCTTTTCTTGGATTCTGCTCCTACTATAGGAGGTTTGTGGAGGGATTTGCCAAAATAGCCAGACGTCTCACTGAACTTTTGCGGGCTAAAGATGATGAAGGAGGGCAAGAGGCCTCAGAAGTAATCCGGCAAACTAGTAAAGCGAGAAAATCTTGGGACTCCAAAGCGAGAGAGTGGTCTGATCGATGTGAACAAGGTTTCCTTCAATTGAAACAGAGTTTGACCAAATCCCAGGTTTTAGCCTATGCTGACACCCGCAAGCCCTATGAGCTCCATGTTGATGCTAGCAGAGAAGGACTAGGTGGTGTGTTGTATGAAGAACACAATGGGCGTCTGAGACCTGTTGCTTATGTGAGTCGAAGCCTTACTCCATCAGAGAGAAATGATCCTACCCACAAGTTGGAATATTTGGCGTTGAAATGGGCTGTCATGGACAAGCTGAAAGAATACCTGTATGGTGCCGAATTTGAGGTCAAAACAGATAACACACTCACATATGTCCTTACCACGGCCAAGCTGGATTCCACGGGACATCGATGATTGGCAGCACTATCTAGTTTCCGATTCAGCTTGAAGTACCGACCTGGAGTTGGAAATAGGGATGCTGATGCACTATCAAGGAGACCATATGACCCGCTAACTCATAAGGAAGAGTGGACTCAACTGACAAGAGAAGGCATCCAGGCTTTGTATCAAGGGATTGAGTACCGAGCCAGGAGCAGCGACAGGGGCTGAAGTCATTGGAGTCACCATTGCTGGGGTCCCAAAGTTCTACTGTGACTTGGCCTAGGTGAGGGATGAGGGACTGCCTACCTTTTCCAAGAAAGACATGAGAAAGGATCAAGCAGAAGATCCTCTTTGTTCTCTGACTTTAAAAGCCTTAGAGAGTGGTTGCTCAGAACTTCTATTCACAGCAGGCTCCCCAAAGGAGGATTGATTGGTTTACAAGGAGTGGGATCAATTTCAGCTCTCAGACGTGGTGGTCTACTGAAAGGGGCCCCTCCGATGATTCAGAGGAGAGTTGGCAGCTGTTTCTCCCGGAGAAGCATAGGGGGACAGTGTTGAATGCATTACATGATGAGCATGGACACCTGGGACCTGATAGAACATTTAAGTTAGTGAGGGATTGTTTCTACTGGCCATGTATGCGAACTGAGATCAAAGGTTACTGTCACTCCTGTCTTCGCTGCATCCAGAGGAAGACTTTGCCTTCCAGAGCTGCCCCAATGGGCCATCTACAGAGTCAAGGTCCCATGGATTTGGTGTGCATTGATTTCTTGTGTCTGGAACCCGACACGAGTGGTCAAGGGAATGTATTAGTAGTAACTGATCATTTCACCCGTTATGCTCAGGCTTATCCAACAAGAGATCAGAGAGCTATTACTGTTGCCAAAGTGTTAGTAGAGAAATTCTTCATTCATTATGGTTTACCTCAGAGAATTCACTCTGACCAAGGAAGAGATTTTGAAAGCAGGCTCATTAAACAGGATGTTCTGAGAATTAAGAAGTCAAGAACACCACCTTACTACTCTCAAGGGGATACTCAACCTGAGAGGTTTAATCGTACCCTCCTTGACATGCTTGGAACCCTTCCATCTGACCGAAAACAGCACTGGAGCAGGCACATTTCCGCTGTGGTTCATGCCTATAACAGTACTGAAAATGATGCAACGGGTTATTCACCATATAGGCTGATGTTTGGGAGAGAAGCTCATTTGCCAGTGGATTTGCCTTTCGGTATCTCAATAGACCAAACATCAGCTACGTCCTACAGGTGCTATGTGGACAGACTCAGAAAGAACCTAAAGATGGCCTATGAGAAGGCCCAAGAAACTGATGTTAGAGGTCAGCGGAATAGGAAGAATTATAATTTGAAAGTTAGGATTCATGATTTACAGCCAGGTGGCAAAGTGTTAGGAATCTAGGTCTCTTTGGAAAGCATAAGTTAGCTGACCGGTGGGGAGTTCTCAACAATATGTTGTCTGTAAGCAGCTGTCTGGTCTTCCTGTATACCAGATCCAGCCTGATGGGAAGACAGGGCCCCTGAAGACCTGGCATCGAAATCATCTACTGCCCCTGAGTGAAGCCGTCAGAGTACCTGTGAGAAGGCAGTTTTGGTTGAAAATTAATTTTTGGCTCAACAGAGCTCTGGATTTGCAGATTTTGTTGAAAAGCCAACAGATTGTCACTCTTGTCAGACCTGACAAAAAGTTCACAAATACCCCTCTAATTAATACTGTCATTTTGATATTAGAAAAATGGAAAGCCAGTTCAGCGCCGAGTATCATGGAGTTTTCTAAATAAATTGAGACACCGATAATAATAGAACAATATAAATGTCCCGAGTTTTAATGAAAAACAGAAAGAATCTTTTTTTGCCAAATGGAGTAAGGTCATTCAAACAATGCCAGTATGGTCACAAAAACAACTGATCTACCCATTCAGGCAATCCATCTTTTTCCAATTAAATATTCTTAACGGTAATTTTCCTATAACATGGGCGAACTAGATGAATGAAATAAGTATGGGGTTTTTTTGATTTTTTTTCTCCTCACCCCCTCTACACGAGCGTAGCCGCTTGATTACAAAAAGGCAAAGAAGAAAAGAAAATGAATTTTTGTGTTAGCTATTATGCACTACAGTACACTTGATTATGTTGTATGAATACTCTATTGAGACTATATTTGTTTAAGTCTGTGATATGCAATGTTGTTTAGAATATATTATTTAAATAAGGAATATTAATATGCATATGAATTAGAATGATATTATCTTAACCTGAAACATTTATAAGGATTATCTAACCTTATACAGATGTTAAACCTCCCAGGATAGGCGGTATGAAGGAAATTATATTGCAGTACAATTGCTCAAGTTGTAGGAATATTCTTTCATGAGCAATGTTCTGTTAGGTTTGTGACATGCATACCCCCCAACTGTCCCGATTTTTGCGGGACAGTCCCGATTTTAGGGGTCTGTCCCCCTGTCCCAGATTGCTAGCCATCTGTCCCGATTTGCCCCGGCATTAAAAAAATTTTTTAATTCTATTGGGCCCATACTCAGAAGCAGCTGGCTTTGCTCTCACAGGGTTAGATACTTGTTCGATTCCCTGTGGAAAAGGAATGGTGTGTGGGTTAAGCAGGAGTAAGAAGGCTGTATACACTCTGACCACGGGTAATGGTGACCTCTCTAACCTACCTCTGGTAGTGATGATGTCTAACCCCTGGTGATAATACTAGCATGCCTTCAGTTTTATACAATGAGCAGTGCTAATACCAGGGTAACGAACAGTGGCAGCCGCAGACTGCCAGCTAATGTGCTTGCGACCCCAGGACCCCATACAATGAATTACAGATACCCATATATGATGTATTGTGTGTGTCTATCTATATCCATAACTGTGTTTGTGAGTGTATCTGTATGTATAAGTTTATGCTATCTAGTGTGTGTGTGTGTCTGCATGTATAAATGTAAGCTATGTAGTGTGTGTATGTGTATCTGCATGTATAAGTGTGTATCTGCATGTATAAGTGTATGCTATGTAGTGAGTGTGTGTGTATCTGCATGTATAAATGTAAGCTATGTAGTGTGTGTATGTGTATCTGCATGTATAAGTGTGTATCTGCATGTAAAAATGTATGCTATGTAGTGTGTGTCTGCATGTATAAGTGTATACTATGTAGTGTCTGTGTATCTGCATGTATAAGTGTATGCTGCATGTATAAGTGTATGCTATGTAATGTGTGTCAAAAATTTCCAAACTGCAGCAGCACTGTATAAAAAGTTTATTCAAGCCACACTATGTAATGTGTGTGTATCTGCATGTATAAGTGTATGCTATGTAGTGTGTGTATCTGCATGTATAAGTGTATGCTATGTAGTGTGTGTGTGTGTGTGTATCTGCATGTATAAGTGTATGCTATGTAGTGTGTGTGTGTGTGTGTATCTGCATGTATAAGTGTATGCTATGTAGTGTGTGTGTGTGTGTATCTGCATGTATAAGTGTATGCTATGTAGTGTGTGTGTGTGTATCTGCATGTATAAGTGTATGCTATGTAGTGTGTGTGTGTGTATCTGCATGTGTAAGTGTATGCTATGTAGTGTGTGTGTGTATCTGCATGTGTAAGTGTATGCTATGTAGTGTGCTACTGTGCATTTTTGCTGACTTTAAAGGCCAGAATCTAGAATATTAATGGGGAATGCAGAGAGCAGGTTTAAAGAATTTATTATTAAATGTCCAATTAAGATAAAAATATTTAGCAATGTCTTTGCAAAGGCTAATTAAATACATAGCTCACATAGCCATACCAGTGGTTTGAGCTTGTGTTTGATTTGCTGCCTAAGTGTATTAAAATATATGACTTTATTTCGAATTTTATTTATATTACTTTAATCTTATGATTTTTTAAGCCCCGCCCACCACATTTTAAAAAAATTGCCGCGGGGGGGGGGGGGGTATGGGTGGTGTCCCTCTTTTGAATTTTGAAATATTGGGAGGTATGGACATGTAATGTTTATTTAGAACTCATTAGTTAATTAGGAATATCCACATGGGTATGAATTACAAGGGCATTAGTATGATGTGGAATATTTTCAGGGATTATGCAAATTGATACGGATGTAGATTTGTCTTTCCTTTTTTTTTTTTTTTTTTTTTTTCTCTTCAAACTATATTATTGCCATGATTATGTGATCCCTGGCTTTCCTTTTTCTTTTCCGGATATTTCTGTTTTGTCTAAATTATCCCCTTGTATGTATTTGT
This sequence comes from Bombina bombina, assembly GCF_027579735.1. Classification (NCBI taxonomy): domain Eukaryota; kingdom Metazoa; phylum Chordata; class Amphibia; order Anura; family Bombinatoridae; genus Bombina; species Bombina bombina. The sequence continues at coordinate 113,578,321 of NC_069501.1, read as the reverse complement.
TGTTATATTGTTAAAAGAAAAAGTATCAATAAAAAGAAATTTAAAAAACAACAACATTGAGCTCATGCACGTGAAGTTACCCTGGAGTGAGCACTGATTGGCTAAAACTGAAATAAGGGGGTAGTTTGCAGAAGCTTAGATACAAGGTAATCACAGAGTTAAAAAGTGTATTTCTATAACAGTGTTGGTTATGCAAAACTGGGGAATGGGTAATAAAGGGATTATCTTTCTTTTTAAACAAAAATGCTGGTGTTGACTGTCCCTTTAAGTCCAAATCAATAAAATAATTTGATTTCTTTCTGAATATTAAAGAAAGGGTTAATAGGTAGGGTTACCATATTGCCGCTTTAAAAAATACATATCAGGGTTCTTATACAAAACATTTCATTAAACATCACTAACATATTTATTTTTCACTTTTTAAAGCGTCAATATGGTAACCCTATTAATAAGCAAAGGTGCATACAAGCTAATTTAATGCCTATAGTCACTTATACTGAGAACTACTGTTGCTCCTCCTTATCGGCTAGCCATGTTTAGAAAAATTACTGCCAACATAAAACTCTTTTAGATATTTTTTGTTATAAATGAGAGACATCACCATATACAGCTTTTCAAATATTACAATATTATAATTTGTGTGTTTGGTTTCTATTTTATTGATATGAGGCCTTACTGTAAATTGTTATTGATCCGTTCAGTTTATATAGGGTTGCCATAATATTCTTCAGTATTTTATTGTTGGTATTCTAGCTCTATATAATATTATATAAGATGGAGTTTTCTTTGTAATATAATGATGTAAATTGTATTTTAAATGTCCTATCCAAATGTGTTTAAAAGGGCAGATGGAATTATTTCATTATTTGATTAAGGGGGTTTCCCTAAAAACGTATGTTGTGCATTCTCACCATGTTTAAAGGAAAATATTTTTACATATGTGCCGCTACAACGGACTGTCTTTTGCTATTAGAGAGCTCTAAAATATAACGTTCCCATTTTGTTATGGGCTTTTAAAGGGACAGTCAAGTTCAAAATATACTTTTATGATTCAAATAGGGCATGTAATTTTAAACAACTTTCCAATCTACTTTTATCACCAATTTTGCGTTGTTCTCTTGGTATTCTTAATTGAAAGCTAAACCTAGGTAGGCTCATATGCTAATTTCTTAAACCTTGAAGGCCGCCTCTAATCTGAATGCATTTTGACCACTAGAGGGCATTAGTTCATGTGTTCCATATGGATAACTTTGAGCTCATGCATGTGAAGTTACCTAGGAGTAAGCACTGATTGGCTAAAATGCAAGTCTGTCAAAAGAACTGAAATAAGGTTGCAGTCTGCAGAGTCTTAGATACAAGATAATCACAGAGGTAAAAAGTGTATTATTATAACTGTGTTCGTTATGCGAAACTGGGGTATGGGTAATAAAGGGATTATCTATCTTATTAAACAACAAATATTCTGGTGTTGACTGTCCCTTTAACTTTGTATTTAAATAAAGTAACTGTTTTTAATGTTCAGCAAGTGGATATTTGTTCACGTTAGCCTGTAATTTAAGCCAAAAAATTAGTTTTCAGGCTGGAAAATCCAAAGAGTACATGACAGGCATCACAAGCATAACCTTGCCATATATATGTGTCTAAGTTATTATTTGTTATCTAACCATTTCTGCTGCAGCTAAACAATTGAGATTTTGTTAACACAATGACAGTGGCAAGTACTCTCATCTCCAAATGTAAGTCTAGGAACAGAATGGCTCCTCGGCCCAAAACATCACTGTTTGCACCAGAGCTGTGAAGTGCTTTAAATAAAATGACAGTGGTGCTGTGAATTATTGCAAAGTGTACAGAAAATCTGAGTAGTGTATACAGTTAACAAAAATTCCTTTACAGCAAATAGCTGTTTATGTAGTTTAACTACAAGTTTGAGTAGAGTCTATTTTTTACATCATTTTTAGCACAGTATTTAATACAAACCAAAAAATAAAAGGGAAGACATTGTCAGCATAAAAGGTAACTTACATTTAGTGTGCTATTTCTTTTATACTGAAATAAAAATTCTTACAAAAACTTCCCCAATAACTTCTTCTTCTACAATTGTGTCATGATATTTAAATTGTCAATGTATTCCCATATTTCCCCCCACGCACACAAACTATGGTATTATAGAGTAAAACATACCAAAACAGGACCACTTTAAGAAGAAAATGATATTTACTGATCCAATGTCTATCACTTACAATATATATTGTAATGGAGGGTTAAAAACATATTATTGCTCTGCTAAAACAGAGAGTTTTATTTTTGTACTTATGTCCCTTTAAAGCAGGGGTCAACAAAGCTGTAAAATTTAGGAGCCAGACATATTTTTTAGGAGCCAGACAGTGGTATTTGTGAATAGATCTATGGAGAATTACCCAAAAAGTTAGGAGCCAGTGGTAAAATTCTAGGAGCCAGTGGCTACCTGGCTCCTGAGTTTGTCGAGCCCTGCTTTAAAGTGAATGTAAATTTTAATGAATTAGTGCCCGGTTTTTAAAAACACTATTAAAACAAGGGCCACTTTCATTGATTAAAATTTATATTAAAGTATTTTTTTTAAATACTTACCTTTTTCTTTAGGAAACCCAGACTGGCGATACTCTGCCCGCATCTCATGCTGTACTTAGCATATTGATAAAGAATCCGGCTTCCTCCAATCATTGCGTGGCCTCATGAGCTGGACACCTTGGGGTGCACGAAACGACTGGGGGAAGCCGGTTTCGTCATTGCTATGCCAAGTACAGCGTGAGAAGCAGGTAAAAGATCGCCGGTCTGGGTTTCCTAAAGAAAAAGGCATTTTTAAAAAACACTTCAATCTAACGTTTAATGAATGAAAGTGTCCCTGTTTTTAATAGTATTTTTTTTTTTTTTTTTAAACCAGGGCACTTCTTCATTAAACTTTAGATTCACTTTAAGACAGTTTTTGAATTGACAAGGGAAGGGGGCTGTGGCATAAAAAGGTGACAAATTAAAGGGACACTAATGTAAAAAATATACTGTATATATGAAATGCTCTATTTTATTAAATCATTTCTTTTTTAAACAAATTCCCTTCCTTTACTGTATGCTTAACCCCTGCTAAACAGTAAAGAATGTAGTAAAAACCGCACACCTCTTTTCTGCTTCAGAGGAGGACATGGCCAGTGATTGGAGAATACGCAACTATACCCGAGTCTCATATGCTTACAATCTTTATTCAAAAGTATTTAAAATTATATCTGAACTTCCACTGGTTCATTGTGAAAGTTCCTGCAGCATAGAAGTGAGGCATGAGAGCAATGAATGCCAGGAGATTGATATTATTATTATTATTATTATTATTATTATTATTATACTACTACTAATAATACTAATAAATAATAATACTAATAATAATAATAATAATAATAACTAATCATAATAATCTTTTATTTGTATAGCGCCGCACTTGGTTGTTTAGATTCAGGCCTGTCTCCAAGTGGACCTGTGAATGAAGGTTGAATAAAGTCCTCCGCTCTGGTGAGTAACTACATTTTCTTATTAGTATCCCGAGGTCCCTCAAAGAAAGAATTTTAGAACCACAAGTTTTAGCTTGAGAGCTGTGTATCTTGCTATGCAGAGATGTGAAGGAGAGGCACGTACATACATAGTAATAGAATACTAAAAATAAACACAAAGATTTTGCCCGATTTCTCTTCAGGTCAGTGAATTTTTGATTAGCAGGTCCTTGGTCAGCTGGGAAGCTTGTGAGAAATTCACTGCTCATGATATTAAGTGCCCTACAGTCAGCTGTAAGTATATTTTACCTATATGTATTTTATATATTAGTAAGGGTATTTTATCCATTTCTTCCTAGTCAGTGAATCATTTTGGGAGTTAATGCACAGCTGTGGTGCCGTCCTGTCTGTTTTAGCTTAACGAACACTTGCGAAAGACTACACCAGTATGTTGTCCCATAGACAGCTGTTCTCATGACTTCCCTGTAGGATTTTATTTTAAAAATGAATCTTCCTTGTACACCAAGAGGCTGGTCACAATCATTTGCTTAATATCCGCATGTTAACGGATGCAGATGAGCCCTTTTTATGCTAACGTGATCATCACAGTCTCTTTCATTGTTTATCTGCAGAACTTTTTAGATGATCGTTTTTTGGGGGAAAATGGCCGAATGCTTAAAGGGCCACTGTAAGTAAATATTTTCTATGCATGTTACTAACTAACTATCCCAAATACACTTTTTATCAATAGCATTTCATTAACATATCTCTAACGTATATCAGAAATCTTGTCTGCAAATTTAATTGTTTTCCAAACCCACTCCGTGGGTATCCTTTGCTCTGTACAATCCGTTTACAATACCTAGGTTTCAAATGGCGCTTTAAACACAAAGTTATTGGTTTAAGTATTTTGAACATGCAGTGCTGAAAATAGTGGGCAGGATAACGTGACATCATCGGCGAATAAAAGATATAACTTTTAGAACGTATGAAACTTCGTTTTGGAGAAAATATAGGTCAGTAGGTTTTAATTAATGTTTATTAACTTTAATATGTTAGTTGTTTAGCTTAAAAATTATAACAGAAAGTAATCCTTTAACATGAGCCAGTCCTGTTTGTGCTGATCATAATCTTAAAGGGACATTAAACCCATTTTTTTTTCTTCCATGATTCAGCTAGAGCATGCCATTTTAAAAAACTTTCTAATTTACTTCCATTACCTAATTTGCTTCCATTCTCTTGATATTATTTGCTGAAAAGCATATCTAGATAGGCTCAGAAGCTGCTGATTGGTGGCTGCACATCAATGCCTCATGTGATTGGCTCACCCATGTGCATTGATATTTCATAAACAAAGAATATCAAAAGAATTAAGCAAATTAGATAATAGAAGTAAATTGGGATGTTGTTTAAAACTGTATTCTCTATCTGAATAATGAAAGAACAAAATTGAGTTTAATGTCCCTTTAATTCTCAGTGTTTATCATCACATTTGCAGGACCTTTTTTATTTTTGTATGTATTTATTTTACTTACTGAATTCTACAGATAAATGGCCATGATATTAAGCACCCCAAAAGTTTTACAGATATGCTCAAAATACGTGTCGTTACCCCCACGATATTGGATGACTTTAGGCAGTAACGTCCCCAAATACATATAAAACATACAAATTAAGCACTTTAACATTTATATAAATTACCTAAATCAATAACCCAACAGACACACTCTCTGTACTGATAACGCTGCTGTTCAAATCCCTATGGCTAGGGATAGGCGAATGTGTTTATATTCGAAATCAAATATTAGAATGAATGTTAACAAGAACGAATATTCTTAAAAATTCTATAATCGAATGCTGTTTACAGTTTTCGAATGTCACTTTCAAATTCAAATGTTCATAATTAGATTGAATGTCCACATTCAAATTTTCGATTGTAACATTCGATTTAACAAATGCTGTTCAGACATTCAATAGTTCATGTCGTAGGGAATTTAATAAATTGATACATAATAGATATAACTATATCAATTTGAAGGTTTCTATTTCAAATATTGCATAATTTGAATATTACATTTAAAAGGGACACTGAACCCAAAAAATGTTTTTGTGATTACGATAGAGCTTGCAATTTTAAGCAGCTTTCTAATTTACTCTATTAGCAATTTATCTTCATTCTCTTTCTATCTTTATTTGAAAAATAAGCTAAGGAGCCAGCCAATTTTTGGTTCAGACCCTGGACAGCACTTGTTTATTGGTGGGTGAATTTATTCACCAATCAGCAAGAACAACCCAGGTTGTTCACCAAAAATGAGCTGGAAAAGAAACAAATTGCGTTCAGTGTCCCTTTAAAGAAAGCATTAGAAATACTATTACAAATATAAAATTTTGAATTTGAATATTGCATAATTCAAATCAAATTAGAAAAATGTGAATCAAATATTACATTTAAAGAAAGCATTAGAAATACTATTACATTAAATTAATGTTAGAATGTTGTACAAACACTCGAAAATTCGAAATGAACGAACGAATGTGTTAAAATTTGTTTCATTTTTCTATTGTTGCGAAACATTAGCCCATCCCTACCTATGGCAAAACATTAATTGCACAGGTCACCTATTATCATTACTACAGGCTATTAAAAGGGATCAAACAACCTGTGATGCAATTATTAAACCCTTGATATTACTATTTCCATTACCTTTATTTATTTAGGATATCACAAGATTAACAAAACAAATAAAGATGGATTTTTTCTAGAGGAAATTATTTTGTGATTTGATGGGTATTACAAGCACACGCATATTGTGATAGTTGGAAAAAACACACTCACTAATAATACTATGTAAAGTTAAGAAATTACATCACTGCACTTGTTTTCGGCAGATACCAATCAAACCCTGTGACAATGAGTAGAGCTAAATTCAGACACAGCACACTGCAAATCTTAACCATGACTTTAGCTATGTTTTTAATTAAATGCAACATACAATAGAGCTGCTATTTACCAGCTGTGTCCTGTTAAGCAATTGTTTCTAAGCAGGACTTTAGCTATGTATTTAACTACAAGCATCATACACATGTAGCTGTCAATCACCAGCTGTGTCCTGCTCCGCAATTCCACCTAATCAGGATTTTAGCTATGTATTTAAGTACAAGCATTATACACATGTAGCTGTCAATCACCAGCTGTGTCCTGCTCAGCAACTGCACCTAAGCAGGACTTTAGCTATGTGTTTAATTACAAGCATCATACATATGTAGCTGTCAATCACCAGCTGTGTCCTGCTCAGCAACTGCACCTATTCAGGATTTTAGCTGGGTGCAGGAGAAAGAGTTTGCATGGGACACTAACGTTAAAAATAATTGCACCTCTGAGTGTTTTCATTAGAATGTTATAGATATATCTACAATAACTAGAATGTTTCACAGAGCAAGAAGGCAGTGTAGTGACAGGGAAGGGAAAGTAAAAAGGCAGTGTAGTGACAGGGAAGGGAAAGTAAAAAGGCAGTGTAGTGACAGGGAAGGGAGAGTAAAAAGGCAGTGCAGTGACAGGGAAGGGAGAGTAAAAAGGCAGTGCAGTGACAGGGAAGGGAGAGTAAAAAGGCAGTGCAGTGACAGGGAAGGGAGAGTAAAAAGGCAGTGCAGTGACAGGGAAGGGAGAGTAAAAAGGCAGTGTAGTGACAGGGAAGGGAGAGTAAAAAGGCAGTGCAGTGACAGGGAAGGGAGAGTAAAAAGGCAGTGCAGTGACAGGGAAGGGAGAGTAAAAAGGCAGTGCAGTGACAGGGAAGGGAGAGTAAAAAGGCAGTGCAGTGACAGGGAAGGGAGAGTAAAAAGGCAGTGCAGTGACAGGGAAGGGAGAGTAAAAAGGCAGGGAAGGGAGAGTAAAAAGGCAGGGAAGGGAGAGTAAAAAGGCAGTGCAGTGACAGGGAAGGGAGAGTAAAAAGGCAGTGCAGTGACAGGGAAGGGAGAGTAAAAAGGCAGTGTAGTGACAGGGAAGGGAGAGTAAAAAGGCAGTGTAGTGACAGGGAAGGGAGAGTAAAAAGGCAGTGCAGTGACAGGGAAGGGAGAGTAAAAAGGCAGGGAAGGGAGAGTAAAAAGGCAGTGCAGTGACAGGGAAGGGAGAGTAAAAAGGCAGTGCAGTGACAGGGAAGGGAGAGTAAAAAGGCAGTGTAGTGACAGGGAAGGGAGAGTAAAAAGGCAGTGCAGTGACAGGGAAGGGAGAGTAAAAAGGCAGTGCAGTGACAGGGAAGGGAGAGTAAAAAGGCAGTGCAGTGACAGGGGAGAGCGACACAGGGACAAGTAGTATGTAACAGCTAAATGCATTGGCTTATAAAAGAGAAACACAATGACAGCTTTCTATACATACTAAATACACTGACCTGACACTCGCCAGCACTACTCCTGCCAGCAAGATCAGTAGCATTCCTGATCCCTAGCCTTAGCCTGGGAGCCATGACCGCCCACTAATCAGTAAGCTCTGGCTCATCTCACTGGAATCGGGATAACTGAGACAGACTGGGAGTAAAGTCACCACCTCCCCTTCCAGGAAAGGGCCATCACTAGGCTGGGCGGTGCAAGTCAAAGGAGTCTAGCTGCAGACTGGAGCTCCACTCTAGACAGGAAACATGTGACCTCCACTCAAAGCTTTTTTTTCTTTAAATCAACTTTAATGTAACAAACAACCTATAGACAATCATTCTGAAAACGAAACATTTTGTAGCTTTCTTGCTCTTAACCCTTTAAGGACACAGATTTCAGTTTGCTCAATTGTTTTATGACGGAAAAATTCCGTCATATGTCCTTAAGAGGTTAAAGGGACATTAAACACTTTGAGATGGTAATATAAAATGATAAATTGTATATATAAAACAGCTCTGCAATATACTTTTATTATTTATTTTGTCCTCTTTGCCTGTAATTCCATTCTGAAATTGTGAGCTTTTCAGTTCCTGTTAGAAATGGAAGTGCAGAACACTGTTAAAACCAGCACAACCATTGGCTGCACACTCTAGTGGCCTATCTATAACTGTCTCTAATTGGCCACAGCAGAGAAGGTAACACAAGTTACAACATGTCAGCTCCCAGTGTTTTATAGACACTAAAACTTTACACTTATTTTGTCACTTTTTAAACAACTAATGAAACTTTAAAAAATACATCTACATGTTACTCATGGACTAATCTTTTCTTTAAATGTATCATTCTATCTAGCATGTATTTAGTGTTTAATGTCCCTTTAATGTTCATTCACAGTGGTTTATGCTGATTGTAAGGTAACCACTGCATACCTCCCAACATTTCAAAATTCAAAAGAGGGACACCCCCCCCCCCCCCCCCCCCCCGCGGCAAAAAATTTGAAATGTGGTAGGCGGGGCTTAAAAAATCATAAGACCAAAGTAATATAAAGAAAATTCTAAATAAAGACATATATTTTAATATACTTAGGCAGCAAATCAAACACAAGCTCAAACCACTGGTATGGCTATGTGAGCTATGTGTTTAATTAGCCTTTGCAAAGACATTGCTACATATTTTTATCTTAATTGGACATTTAATAATAAATTCTTTAAAACTGCTCTCTGCATTCACCATTAATATTCTAGATTCTGGCCTTTAAAGTCAGCAAAAATGCACAGTAGTACACTACATAGCATACACTTACACATGCAAATACACAAACACTACATAGCATAAACTTACACATGCAGATACACACACACACACTACATAGCATACACTTACACATGCAGATACACACACACTACATAGCATACACTTATACATGCAGATACACACACACTACATAGCATACACTTATACATGCAGATACACACACACTACATAGCATACACTTAAACATGCAGATACACACACTACATAGCATACACTTATGCATGCAGATACACACACACTATATAGCATACACTTACACATGCAGATACACACACTACATAGCATACACTTATACAGGCAGATACACAGACACTACATAGTATACACTTATACATGCAGATACACACACATTACATAGCATACACTTATACATGCAGATACACAGACACTACATAGTATACACTTATACATGCAGACACACACACACTACATAGCATACACTTATACATGCAGATACACACTTATACATACAGATACACACACACAGTTATGGATACAGATAGTTAGACACACACATCACATATGAGTATCTGTAATTCATTGTATGGGGTTCTGGGGTTGGCAAGCACATTAGCTGGCAGTCTGCGGCTGCCACTGTTCGTTACCCTGGTATTAGCACTGCTCATTGTATAAAACTGAAGGCATGCTAGTATTATCAACAGGGGTTAGACATCATCACTCCCAGAGGTAGGTTACAGAGGTCACCATTACCCGTGGTCAGAGTGTATACAGCCTTCTTACTCCTGCTTAACCCACACACCATTCCTTTTCCACAGGGAATCTAACAAGTATCTAACCCTGTGAGAGCAAAGCCAGCTGCTTCTGAGTATGGGCCCAATAGAATTAAAAAAAAAAAAAAAAAAAATAATAATTTTTTTTAATGCCTGGGGCAAATCAGGACAGATGGCTAGCAACCCGGGACAGGGGGACAGGGACAGGGGGACAGACCCCTAAAATCGGGACTGTCCCACGAAAATCAGGACAGTTGGGGGTTATGCCACTGTGACTGTCACTTATAAGGTAACCACTGTGACTGTCACTTATAAGGTAACCACTGTGAATGAACATTAAGAACAAGAAATCTGCAAAATGTACAAAGCTGAAGTTGGATTCTTATTCAGTCAGCTTATTATTCTGCAACTGATTGCAATTTGCAAAATAACGCAAAATAACGATTTATAAACAAAATATTTAGCATTGTTTTTATTTTAAATAAAATACACTTTCCAAAAACCTAAACAAAATTACATTTTATAAAAAAAAATCATCTTGCATTGCAATGAACAGATGGCAATCATGGCATAATTTTGATTGTTTTGAATAAGTAGCTGATATTATAAAAGGGTTAAAATCCTTTGCAATATATACAAGGCGTGAACCCATCATAGGATAGACATGTTATCAGCCTTGTCCAACACAATTTATGGCAAACAAATTGGTGCCAACCTTGCCACGTTATATATTTTACCTTTTCTAAATAAGTCATTGGTATTTTAAAAGGGTTAAAATTCTTTTGGTCACTCATTCATTTCTGTGTGTATATATATATATATATATATATATATATATATATATATATATATATATATATAAAATGAAAAGATGAAAGCACTCACTGGACTATGGACAACAGTGTCAATAAAATATCCTTTATTGTGACGTTTCGGGGACCAACAGCGTCCCTTCTTCTGACAAGCAACAAGTGAAAACAGACAAACATTTAAAGGCCCCTAAACCACTCCCCATAGTGACCTACCAATCAAAATGTGCCGTGTGCAAAGGTAAGTGAGCCGTGTGCAAAACCGGCATTCATCTCAGTGTTAAAGACTCAAATACAACTAAATATTGTGAAAAGTGTACATAGAATCATGCCTATCTATATATAATAATATCACAGTGTGTGTGTGGTGTTAATTACTCAAAAACTGTATCTGATCATATACATGCTCAATCCTTTACATAGTGCGTTAATCCTAATAGAAAAGAAAACAAAACAAAAACCTGATAGGCGTAGATCGCACACCCCTGTTGTGTGATAGGCTCAGCACATATGACTCACAGGCCCACACCTTCCAAAGCATCACAAGCCAACTGCGAGAGCAAAACATGTAAACAACTGACCTGATTGGCTACTTGTGACCGAACAGACTCACTGTCAATAGCGGTGCCGGAACACTGATCTAATGGTTGTCATGGTTCCCACAACAAACAGGTCTCCCTGCTGCATAACAGGACATCCACACTAGCCCTACACACCTCTACTTGTCAACGCTCCAAGTCCCTGTGCAACACAAACCATATGACAATGAACCGGCATTGCTCACAGCTTAAACACCACGCCGCGATCCCCATTGCCTAATACCACGGTTGCTATGGCAACCCGTATACAGAGCACAAACCGATTGTGGCTGTGTGTTGTGCCTACTAGCCACAACACCCATGACAACAAAACGGCATTACTCACATCTCAAGCCGCCGTCATCCTAATGTCACGGTTACTATGGTAACCTGTATGAAACACCTCGAATGTGGCTGTCTATTGTGCCAACTAAGTACATGATCTGGTACTGAGAACCACCCTCTAAAAGAGGATGGCTAGGTTAATCTCCAAATATCCAAATGGAAAAAGGGGGAAAAAAGAGCTTTGTGCTTGTATATTTGTAACATGCATATCTGTCTAATAGTGTATAATATATTACCCAATTAAGTATCCACATCAGAATACACATCTGCTCTTTTAGTCCACATCAAAAGGCCAAAAAGAAAGCAACAGTAAATGCCTATTCAAAAGGACCAATCAGAGTCAGAGTGTGGCATGATTCTACCAGTCATCTGCCAACAGATGGTGCTTGCCGCCAGATCAACCCATTCTAAACCACATACACGATAAACAATATACTAAAAATTATTTACAATAATGCTACTCAATCGTGTCATATAAATCAAAACCACGCACCACCTAAATATCAAACCGCTCTGCAGAAACGTCCAGGGTTGAACCTACCCCACTCAGGGGCTTCATCACAAACTCCTAATGTAAAAGAACTTACACCTATAGTGAAAATAACAAATGTGTATAAATTCTATACACAAATAATTATAGAATAACAATATTAGTCAGGGTATACCCATATATATCATAACCAAAAGGCAAACCACAATCTTACATCACCATATACAAATCATATAGAATAACCTGCCAATCATATCCAGACATCCAAAGTGATAGACATAAAACACCATTCGTTAATTACAACAACCATTATCAAATCCATTGAGCATGTATAGAAAGCATACCAGTCACAGACATAACCAATACATGAAAGTGTGACAAGTGTAATAACGCAAGATTAAAAACAAATAAAAATATAGCACACCTCAAATATTAACATATTCACAATTAAACATCTAACGGATGGAAATCATGGGTACACCATATCTGGTATAATTAGGTAAAGAAATTTCAACTCCAAAAAGGAAAAGTAACTCAAGAGTGGGAAGTAGACTCTCATTATTAGCGATACATACAGTGTCGCCTGCCCACACGGGCATAGAATCAATGAATCAGTGGACTCTCACACCACAAATCAATTATAGAAAGTTCTGCCACCCCGTCTGTATATTTAAACCTCTTGGGGCCAATGTGCATAATTCATGAATCCAGCGTGCTTCTTTTCTCAGAAGGATCTTGGCTCGGTTTCCTCCTCTTCGTAGGGCTGGCACGTGATCAATAATTCTGAAGCGTAAGTCGCTCACAGTGTGTCCTGCTTCAAGGAAGTGGCGGGCCACTGGATGTTCTGCCTTTCCCGTGTTAATTGCCGATCTAATACTTGAGCGGTGATTCGCCATCCTCACTCTGGCGTCGTCAGTCGTCTTGCCAGTATAGAATTTCCCACAGGGGCAATTAAGTAGGTATACGATGAATTGGGTTGTACATGTCAGGAAATATTTAATCTGATATCTTTTACGACAATCAGGATGTTGAAATGTCGTGCCAGTGTGCATGCTGTTGCAAGTTACACAACTAATGCATTTATAGCATCCAATTTTTCTCTTCAGCCAGGTTTGTTTCTCATTTTTTAAAGGGATATCAGTCTTTACTAGAAGATCTCTTAGACTCCTACCCCTACGATATGCCAGTCGTGGTGCTGCCCATTCAGTGAATGGTAGTGTGGGGTCACTCTGGAGAATCTTCCATTCCTCCTTTATTGCTTTGGCAATCTGGTGTTGGTCTGGATTATACGTGGTCACAAACGTGAGTTGACGATTTGGTGTAGTACTTGTGGTACTTTGTTCTTGTTGGGCTAGAAGAGCCGATTCACGTTGTTGCTCTAAGTTCTTTTTATTGTACCCACGTTGAAGGAATCTTTGTGTCATTTCTGACATCTGTGTCTGCATCAGATCTATGTTTGTGTTGTTTCTTATCACCCTTTGGTATTGCGCTTTAGGAATGTTCCGTATGAGTGCCGGCTGGTGGCAACTTCTGGCATGTAGTAGTGTGTTATGGTCTGTCTTCTTCCGAAACAATGTGGTACCCAGCTTATTGGACGTTTTGAACACCCTGACGTCTAGAAAATCAACTGTGACACTGTTGACCGAGTGTTGAAATTTAATAGTGCTATCCATCCCGTTTAAGGTAAGGATCCAGTCGTTCAGGGCCTGTTCGCCATCACGCCATATCAAGAAGACGTCGTCTATATACCGACAATAGTATAGAATGGCATCAATTTCGTACACCTTCATTTGTATGGACTCATAGTCCGCCATAAACAGGTTGGCCAACGATGGTGCCATGTTTGACCCCATCGCGGTCCCTTCAATTTGTAAGTAAAAAGTGTTCTCGAACCGGAAAAAGTTGTTCTCCAAGCATATCTTTAGGAGATCCACCAGAACATCCTCTGGGGGTCCCACATAAGGACTCTTTCGTAGATGGTTGACCACGGCTGCAATCCCCAATTTGTGGGGAATTACCGTGTACAGACTGCAGACATCCATCGTCACTAGTAGATCAGTTGGTTGTAAATCATCTATTTGGGTAATGGATCGAATGAAGGCATTTGAGTCTTGTGTGTACGATTTCATTCTTTTAACCATTGGCTGCAGATGAAAGTCCAAAAACTCAGCGAGTGGTTGGAGGAGTGATCCCCTCGCTGAAACGATAGGCCTTCCTGGGGGGTGTGTGGGATCCTTATGGATTTTTGGTAGCGTATAGATAATGGGTGTTATAGGATAGTCTCTTTTCAGAAATTTATGTTCCTGTATGGTTATAAATCCCATTGCACACCACCTATCAAGTTTTTTATCTATATGTCTTTTCAATTGATGAGTGGGATCCGTTTGAAGGGTCCTATAGGTCTTTCTATCTGTTAGTTGTCCCAAAAGTTCTGATCTATATTGTTGCACATCCATCACGACCACCGCCCCACCCTTATCTGCCGGGCGTATTATGATGGTCGTGTCTTCTGCTAATGTCTTTAATGCCTGTCTCTCTTCTTTAGACAAATTATCCACTCTCCGCCTGTTGGGGATTTCTTTGGAGACATGACTCAGATAGTTCGTGTATGCAGTAATGGATGGGTTTTGCGACTTTGGGTCAAATGTTCCAGGTGTTCGGAAGGGTGTTATTTCACTATTATCTGTCTGATAGTACTCCTTGAGTCTCAGATTCCTCCCAAATTTTTGAATGTCGTTATAAGTGTCAAATGAATTAGACTTCATTGTCGGAACATAGGATAAACCTTTATTCAATAGGGAGTTTTCTGGCTGTGAAAGCGGTCTCGAACTGATATTAAATACATTATTAATCATCTCCTCTGTATTGGAGGGCGGCGTGACATGCCCCCCCCCCCCCCCTCCTCGTGTGTGGGCCTGTGCCTCGTCCTAAAAAAACGAGCCGAAGAAGTGTTAGATGGAGTGTATGAGGTGCCTCTATTATTCGCTCCCCTCATGTTGTCCCACTGTAGTCCTCTGTTAGCACCTCTGGATCTTGTGGTGATGCCTCGATATAATGAGTCTCCGCTAGTTGTTGCCACCTCTGGGTCTGAGCTGTCCCCCGAGCTGGTATCAACCGTGTTGATTTTTCTTTTCGTGAATCTTCTTTCACGTCTTGATCTGTAGTTCTGTCTCTCATCTGGTGATAACATCCAACGATATACACTCTTATATGTGTAGTCCTGGTGAACTGTTTGGAGTTTTCAATTTTTGAATGCAATAAGTTCTTGTTTATATAGCTTGACTTGTTGTGTCAATTTATCCATCCAATCAACGCTCTTATCTGCTCTGAGTGTGTTGAGTTGTTCCGCTTCAAACACTCGGATTTCAGTTCTCACTTCTTGGAGTAGTCGTCCCGCTTCTCTAATCACAAGAAGCATGAGATCAAATGAGCACTTGTTAAGAATTTTGCACCAATTGGTGCAAAATTCAGCATTTGATCTCCCAATAGTGGGGATGTTTTTCACTCTAAACCCTCGTGGCAGTAATCTCTTTTTATGGTAGTCAGAAAGATATATACCATGGAGGTTGAGATCTATCTCACGTTGTTTCAATTTCGCCAATGTATTATACAGAGACTGACATGACTCTTCCACCTGTTGTTCTTCAATGGAGCCAAATCTGATGGCCTCTGCATCTTCGTCCGTGAATGTAAAGATGTCCTCATGTCTCTCTTCCATATTCTCACTCTCAGTTACATCAGGTGTTTCCATGTTATCCGTATTGAGTTCAGTCATATTGATAGAAGTTGAGGCACAAATATTGAAAAGAAGGGAAATGATTTGAGCTGATTCAGCAAAACTGTGGGGTGCATTGTACCGTAGGAGCATAGGTAAAAGTTTGTAATTGGTATATGCACTCTCACCAACAGACCGCAACTTGCCAGGGTGCTGTAGCCAGGTATTTTAGAAAATGAAAAGATGAAAGCACTCACTGGACTATGGACAACAGTGTCAATAAAATATCCTTTATTGTGACGTTTCGGGACCAACAGCGTCCCTTCTTCTGACAAGCAACAAGTGAAAATAGACAAACATTTAAAGGCCCCTAAACCACTCCCCATAGTGACCTACCAATCAAAATGTGCCGTGTGCAAAGGTAAGTGAGCCGTGTGCAAAACCGGCATTCATCTCAGTGTTAAAGACTCAAATACAACTAAATATTGTGAAAAGTGTACATAGAATCATGCCTATCTATATATAATAATATCACAGTGTGTGTGTGGTGTTAATTACTCAAAAACTGTATCGATCATATACATGCTCAATCCTTTACATAGTGCGATAATCCTAATAGAAAAGAAACCAAAACAAAAACCTGATAGGCGTAGATCGCACACCCCTGTTGTGTGATAGGCTCAGCACATATGACTCACAGGCCCACACCTTCCAAAGCATCACAAGCCAACTGCGAGAGCAAAACATGTAAACAACTGACCTGATTGGCTACTTGTGACCGAACAGACTCACTGTCAATAGCGGTGCCGGAACCACTGATCTAATGGTTGTCATGGTTCCCATAACAAACAGGTCTCCCTGCTGCATAACAGGACATCCACACTAGCCCTACACACCTCTACTTGTCAACGCTCCAAGTCCCTGTGCAACACAAACCATATGACGATGAACCGGCATTGCTCACAGCTTAAACACCACGCCGCGATCCCCATTGCCTAATACCGCGGTTGCTATGGCAACCCGTATACAGAGCACAAACCGATTGTGGCTGTGTGTTGTGCCTACTAGCCACAACACCCATGACAACAAAACGGCATTACTCACATCTCAAGCCGCCGTCATCCTAATGTCACGGTTACTATGGTAACCTGTATGAAACACCTCGAATGTGGCTGTCTATTGTGCCAACTAAGTACATGATCTGGTACTGAGAACCACCCTCTAAAAGAGGATGGCTAGGTTAATCTCCAAATATCCAAATGGAAAAAGGGGGAAAAAAGAGCTTTGTGCTTGTATATTTGTAACATGCATATCTGTCTAATAGTGTATAATATCTTACCCAATTAAGTATCCACATCAGAATACACATCTGCTCTTTTAGTCCACATCAAAAGGCCAAAAAGAAAGCAACAGTAAATGCCTATTCAAAAGGACCAATCAGAGTCAGAGTGTGGCATGATTCTACCAGTCATCTGCCAACAGATGGTGCTTGCCGCCAGATCAACCCATTCTAAACCACATACACGATAAACAATAATACTAAAAAATTATTACAATAATGCTACTCAATCGTGTCATATAAATCAAAACCACGCACCACCTAAATATCAAACCGTCTGCAGAAATGTCAGGGTTGAACCTACCCCACTCAGGGGCTTCATCACAAACTCCTAATGTAAAAGAACTTACCACCTATAGTGAAAATAACAAATGTGTATAAATCTATACACAAATAATTAGAGAATAACAATATTAGTCAGGGTATACCCATATATATCATAACCAAAAGCAAACCACAATCTTACATCACCATATACAAATCATATAGAATAACCTGCCAATCATATCCAGACATCCAAAGTGATAGACATAAAACACCATTCGTTAATTACAACAACTATTATCAAATCCATTGAGCATGTATAGAAAGCATACCAGTCACAGACATAACCAATACATGAAAGTGTGACAAGTGTAATAACGCAAGATTAAAAACAAATAAAAACATAGCACACCTCAAATATTAACATATTCACAATTAAACATCTAACGGATGGAAATCATGGTACACCATATCTGGTATAATTAGGTAAAGAAATTTCAACTCCAAAAAGGAAAAGTAACTCAAGAGTGGGAAGTAGACTCTCATTATTAGCGATACATACAGTGTCGCCTGCCCACACGGGCATAGAATCAATGAATCAGTGGACTCTCACACCACAAATCAATTATAGAAAGTTCTGCCACCCCGTCTGTATATTTAAACCTCTTGGGGCCAATGTGCATAATTCATGAATCCAGCGTGCTTCTTTTCTCAGAAGGATCTTGGCTCGGTTTCCTCCTCTTCGTAGGGCTGGCACGTGATCAATAATTCTGAAGCGTAAGTCGCTCACTGTGTGTCCTGCTTCAAGAAGTGGCGGGCCACTGGATGTTCTGCCTTTCCCGTGTTAATTGCCGATCTAATACTTGAGGCGGTGATTCGCCATCCTCACTCTGGCGTCGTCAGTCGTCTTGCCAGTATAGAATTTCCCCAGGGGCAATTAAGTAGGTATACGATGAATTGGGTTGTACATGTCAGGAAATATTTAATCTGATATCTTTTACGACAATCAGGATGTTGAAATGTCGTGCCAGTGTGCAATGCTGTTGCAAGTTACACAAACTAATGCATTTATAGCATCCAAATTTTCTCTTCAGCCAGGTTTGTTTCTCATTTTTTAAAGGGGATATCAGTCTTTACTAGAGATCTCTTAGACTCCTACCCCTACGATATGCCAGTCGTGGTGCTGCCCATTCAGTGAATGGTAGTGTGGGGGTCACTCTGGAGAACCTTCCATTCCTCCTTTATTGCTTGGCAATCTGGTGTTGGTCTGGATTATACGTGGTCACAAACGTGAGTTGACGATTTGGTGTAGTACTTGTGGTACTTTGTTCTTGTTGGGCTAGAAGAGCCGATTCACGTTGTTGCTCTAAGTTCTTTTTATTGTACCCACGTTGAAGGAATCTTTGTGTTATTTCTGACATCTGTGGTCTGCATCAGATCTATGTTTGTTGTTGTTTCTTATCACCCTTTGGTATTGCGCTTTAGGAATGTTCCGTATGAGTGCAGGCTGTGGCAACTTCTGGCATGTAGTAGTGTGTTACGGTCTGTCTTCTTCCGAAACAATGTTGGTACCCACACACCCCCAGGAAGGGCTATCGTTTCAGCGAGGGGATCACCCTCCAACCACTCGCTGAGTTTTTGGACTTTCATCTGCAGCCAATGGTTAAAAGAATGAAATCGTACACACAAGACTCAAATGCCTTCATTCGATCCATTACCCAAATAGATGATTTACAACCAAACTGATCTACTAGTGACGATGGATGTCTGCAGTCTGTACACGGTAATTCCCCACAAATTGGGGATTGCAGCCGTGGTCAACCATCTACGAAAGAGTCCTTATGTGGGACCTCCCCAGAGGATGTTCTGGTGGATCTCCTAAAGATATGCTTGAGAACAACTTTTTCCCGGTTCGAGAACACTTTTTACTTACAAATTGAAGGGACCGCGATGGGGTCAAACATGGCACCATCGTTGGCCAACCTGTTTATGGCGGACTATGAGTCCATACAAATGAAGGTGTACGAAATTGATGCCATTCTATACTATTGTCGGTATATAGACGACGTCTTCTTGATATGGCGTGATGGCGAACAGGCCCTGAACGACTGGATCCTTACCTTAAACGGGATGGATAGCACTATTAAATTTCAACACTCGGTCAACAGTGTCACAGTTGATTTTCTAGACGTCAGGGTGTTCAAAAACGTCCAATAAGCTGGGTACCACATTGTTTTCGGAAGAAGACAGACCGTAACACACTACTACATGCCAGAAGTTGCCACCAGCCTGCACTCATACGGAACATTCCTAAAGCGCAATACCAAAGGGTGATAAGAAACAACACAAACATAGATCTGATGCAGACACAGATGTCAGAAATGACACAAAGATTCCTTCAACGTGGGTACAATAAAAAGAACTTAGAGCAACAACGTGAATCGGCTCTTCTAGCCCAACAAGAACAAAGTACCACAAGTACTACACCAAATCGTCAACTCACGTTTGTGACCACGTATAATCCAGACCAACACCAGATTGCCAAAGCAATAAAGGAGGAATGGAAGATTCTCCAGAGTGACCCCACACTACCATTCACTGAATGGGCAGCACCACGACTGGCATATCGTTAAGGGGTAGGAGTCTAAGAGATCTTCTAGTAAAGACTGATATCCCTTTAAAAAATGAAGGAACAAACCTGGCTGAAAGAGAAAAATTGGATGCTATAAATGCATTAGTTGTGTAACTTGCAACAGCATGCACACTGGCACGACATTTCAACATCCTGATTGTCGTAAAAGATATCAGATTAAATATTTCCTGACATGTACAACCCAATTCATCGTATACCTACTTAATTGCCCCTGTGGGAAATTCTATACTGGCAAGACGACTGACGACGCCAGAGTGAGGATGGCGAATCACCGCTCAAGTATTAGATCGGCAATTAACACGGAAAGGCAGAACATCCAGTGGCCCGCCACTTCCTTGAAGCAGACACACTGTGAGCGACTTACGCTTCAGAATTATTGATCACGTGCCAGCCCTACGAAGAGGAGGGAAACCGAGCCAAGATCCTTCTGAGAAAAGAAGCACGCTGGATTCATGAATTATGCACATTGGCCCCAAGAGGTTTAAATATACAGACGGGGTGGCAGAAATTTCTATAATTGATTTGTGGTGTGAGAGTCCACTGATTCATTGATTCTATGACCGTGTGGGCAGGCGACACTGTATGTATCGCTAATAATGAGAGTCTACTTCCCACTCTTGAGTTACTTTTCCTTTTTGGAGTTGAAATTTCTTTACCTAATTATACCAGATATGGTGTACCATGATTTCCATCCGTTAGATGTTTAATTGTGAATATGTTAATATTTGAGGTGTGCTATGTTTTTATTTGTTTTTAATCTTGCGTTATTACACTTGTCACACTTTCATGTATTGGTTATGTCTGTGACTGGTATGCTTTCTATACATGCTCAATGGATTTGATAATAGTTGTTGTAATTAACGAATGGTGTTTTATGTCTATCACTTTGGATGTCTGGATATGATTGGCAGGTTATTCTATATGATTTGTATATGGTGATGTAGATTGTGGTTTGCTTTTGGTTATGATATATATGGGTATACCCTGACTAATATTGTTATTCTCTAATTATTTGTGTATAGATTTATACACATTTGTTATTTTCACTATAGGTGGTAAGTTCTTTTACATTAGGAGTGATGAAGCCCCTGAGTGGGGTAGGTTCAACCCTGACGTTTCTGCAGAGGGTTTGATATTTAGGTGGTGCGTGGTTTTGATTTATATGACACGATTGAGTAGCATTATTGTAATAATTTTTTAGTATTATTGTTTATCGTGTATGTGGTTTAGAATGGTTGATCTGGCGGCAAGCGACCATCTGTTGGCAGATGACTGGTAGAATCATGCCACACTCTGACTCTGATTGGTCCTTTTGAATAGGCATTTACTGTTGCTTTCTTTTTGGCCTTTTGATGTGGACTAAAAGAGCAGATGTGTATTCTGATGTGGATACTTAATTGGGTAATATATTATACACTATTAGACAGATATGCATGTTACAAATATACAAGCACAAAGCTCTTTTTTCCCCCTTTTTCCATTTGGATATTTGGAGATTAACCTAGCCATCCTCTTTTAGAGGGTGGTTCTCAGTACCAGATCATGTACTTAGTTGGCACAATAGACAGCCACATTCGAGGTGTTTCATACAGGTTACCATAGTAACCGTGACATTAGGATGACGGCGGCTTGAGATGTGAGTAATGCCGTTTTGTTGTCATGGGTGTTGTGGCTAGTAGGCACAACACACAGCCACAATCGGTTTGTGCTCTGTATACGGGTTGCCATAGCAACCGCGGTATTAGGCAATGGGGATCGCGGCGTGGTGTTTAAGCTGGTGAGCAATGCCGGTTCATCGTCATATGGTTTGTGTTGCACAGAGGACTTGGAGCGTTGACAAGTAGAGGTGTGTAGGGCTAGTGTGGATGTCCTGTTATGCAGCAAGGGAGACCTGTTTGTTGTGGGAACCATGACAACCATTAGATCAGTGGTTCCGGCACCGCTATTGACAGTGAGTCTGTTCGGTCACAAGTAGCCAATCAGGTCAGTTGTTTACATGTTTTGCTCTCGCAGTTGGCTTGTGATGCTTTGGAAGGTGTGGGCCTGTGAGTCATATGTGCTGAGCCTATCACACAACAGGGGTGTGCGATCTACGCCTATCAGGTTTTTGTTTTGTTTTCTTTTCTATTAGGATTAACGCACTATGTAAAGGATTGAGCATGTATATGATCGGATACAGTTTTTGAGTAATTAACACCACACACACACTGTGATATTATTATATATAGATAGGCATGATTCTATGTACACTTTTCACAATATTTAGTTGTATTTGAGTCTTTAACACTGAGATGAATGCCGGTTTTGCACACGGGCTCACTTACCTTTGCACACGGCACATTTTGATTGGTAGGTCACTATGGGGAGTGGTTTAGGGGCCTTTAAATGTTTGTCTGTTTTCACTTGTTGCTTGTCAGAAGAAGGGACGCTGTTGGTCCCGAAACTCGTCACAATAAAGGATATTTTATTGACACTGTTGTCCATAGTCCAGTGAGTGCTTTCATCTTTTCATTTTCTAAAATAACCTGGCTACAGCACCCTGGCCAAGTTGCGGTCTGTTGGTGAGAGTGCATATACCAATTACAAACTTTTACCTATATATATATATATATATATATATATATATATATATATATACAGGGCTTTAACCCCATTTATAGAATATACATATTTCTAGCCTGACCTAATGCTTTTTAAGGCAAACAATCTAGTGCCATCCTTGTCACGTCATACATTTTACCTTTTCTGAATAAGTAACTGAGTATTTTAAAGGGTACATACACGGCATGCAGCCCTTCATAGGATAAGCATGTTTTTAGCCTGGCCCTGGCCCAATGCTTTTTATGGCAAACAAACTTGTGCCAAACTTGCCATCTCATATGTTTTACCTTTTTCTGAATAAGTAACTGGTAATTTGAAAGGGTTAAAATCCTTTGGGCCACTCATTTATGTGTGGAATATACAAGGCATGAACCCTTCATAGGACAGACATGTTGTCAGCCTGGCCCAACGCTCTTTATGGCAAACAAATTGGTGACAACCTTGCCACTTCATATATTTTACCTTTTCTGAATAAGTGGTATTTTAAAAGGGTTAAAATCCTGTGGACCATAGGGTGACCACATGTCCCGGGTTGCCCGGGATAGTTCCGCAATAGGCAAGTTTGTCCCAGGTTCCGGGCACCTTCATTCTGGGACAATGCAGTGTCCCGGAATGGAAACGGACAAAGCAGAGCAGCTGACTGAGGGCTTCCGCCTTCCAGGGCATGACATGATGAGTCCAATTGACATACCAATCCAGGCGTACTCGATGCGGCCGCGGGTCGCAACTTAGATAATTTCAGTTATTCAGAGTACTATGAGGCTCGAGCAGGGAAGCTGGAGGATATGATGACGTATGTGACTTCATATATCCCCGCCCCCATGGTCTCCCGCCGCAGCTCACAGGGGTCAAGTCTAGACTAAACTTTAGGAGTAGAAGAGTGAGTGAGACAGACTTAGTTTTGACCGGACAGACAGTGCAAAACAACACAGTCACTCACAGGACTCTGAGGGTTCCTAGGTTCAGTCATTTTGCATTTTATTAGGTGGTCAAAAGTGTGTGTATATAAGAATTTGTGCAAATTAAATTATTTAAAGGATTTTGCATTTGATTCCAAAATAGAGCAAATACCATAATTAACTTAAGGACTTATTAAAATAATATTATATAATGATGTCAAGATGGAAATATTTATAACCTACTTCATATAAAGCATATCTCTAAATGAATAAATTAACATCTTGATGTTTTGATAAAAGCTATTCAGAAGCTGGAGCTGATATTATTATCATTATGAATATATCAAAGCCATATAAAAACAAATTTCATTATGAGATACATATTTAAAAATATATACCAAAGGTAGTTTGGATATTGTACAAATCATCATGTGTGTGTTTGCTATTTCCCTGTATACAGCTGTTTTATAATATATGTTCAGATAGGAATGCACTGCACACTATAGCGTTTTATAACAATGAGATGGGTAATGTACAAAGTACGCTGCTCTAGTGAGTTAAAGCCAGTGCACATTTGTACATCAACTGTCTAAAGTGGTGACCACTTTTTTTTTTTTTTTTTTTGCCCCTTTATAGCACAGACATGTTCTCAGCCAGGCCCAACAAACAAACTGGTGCCGACCTTGTCAAATCACATATTTTCCCTTTTCTAAATAAGTTACTGCTATTTTTAAAGGGTTTCTTTGGGACAGTCTGAAAACACTTGGATTGTACAAAGGGGCTCACGCCCTATATAACCACACAGAAATCAGTGGCCCAAAGGATTTTAACCGTTTTAAAATATTATTTACTTACTTGGAAAAGGTAAAATATATAAAGTGGCAAGGTTGGCACCAGTTTATTTGCCATAAATAGCGTTGGTCAGGCAGGGTCGGCTCCAAGGGGGGGCATTGGGGGGCGATGCCCACCCAAATAGAATGTTGTGCCCCCTCAAAATATATTAGTTATTTTTAATTGTTGAATAAAACATTTTGCGCACACACACTATCTGCTGATGATTGTTTGATATCATTCACTGACATGCGGTTGCCGTACCGCACTGATTCCACAAGGCATGCAGTCAGGTGATGCAGAGTGGAGCAGAGAAGTTAGTTGGAGAGCAACCAGTCTCAGCAGGTGAGCGCTGCGCTGGTGACTGAGGTCAGACAGACAGAGTGGACTGTGGAGAGCTTTTATTGGCAGTGCTGGGCCGGGCCGGCCCAATGTTACTCCGTCCTATCTGCGGCCATATACACAGACTGAGTGAAGCAGAGGAGTGAGTCAGAGAGCAGCCATCTGCCATACTCAGCAGGTGAGCGGCGCACTGCGCTGGTGAGTGGTGACTGAGGTTAGAGTGGAGGGCTTTTTTTTGGCAGTGCTGCAGGCCAGGCTGGCCCAATGTAACTTACTCCTGTCCCGCCAGCGCTTCGCACAATCTCTTAGCGGTGGGGTGGGGAAGGCGGCAAAACTCCACTGGCTCAGGAGGCTGCAGCATGAAGGAGCCTGGGACACAGAACTTGGTGATCATAGACATGATGAAGTGAAGTCTACAAACTACAGAGGTGGAAACTCCAGTTGGGACATTAGCATGGGCAGGTAACGTTAGTGTTTAATTCTTATGTGCATTTATTTAATAACAGGGAAAATCAGTATTAGTTTACAATTTACATTGTTTTGGCCTAATTAAAGTATCCATTCAGATCTATCATCCTATTATTATCATTATGCAGCCTTGTCTCCAAGAATAAATGAATGAATAAACTAATAGATTGTAAAGAATACTAGAAGATATTATGGAGAGGCTAAAAAATCTGAGTCTTACAAATACTAGGGGATGTCTCAGTCTCATGATCACTGGTTTACCTTTTTTACCCACCACAAAGTGGTTCCTATGTTGCACTATATCAGCATATGATATACTCACCTTAAAATAGAGAAAAGGGTTAAATTAAATAGTCTAGAGACCTAAAAAATAGGACATATTTGGTTTTATAGTAACACATTAGGAAATGTAAAATGTATTAGCTAACCATAATTAATATTTTAAAAGATATTTTGACTTCTGTTCCTTGAAGAGAAATAATTTACTTGCATATATGTGTTAGTAACTGAAGTTTTGATCTCAATTAAATAAAAAAGTGCGTTGCTATTCAAAATTCAACACACATATACACACATACACAAACACACATACACACTCATACACACACAGACACATGCACATAATTATACACACATATACATACACACACAGAAGCACACATACACACACATTAATATACACACATATACATACACACACACACACAGAAGCACACATACACACACACATTAATATACACACATATATACACACACACACACACACACACACACAGAAGCAGACATACACACAAAAACACACATACACACTCATACAAACTCATACACACACATATTAATACACACATAAATATACACACACAGGCGCATACATATACACACATACACACAAGCGCACACATAGACACACACATATTAATACACACATATACATACAAATACATACGTACACATACACATAGACGCACACATACGTAAATGTGTGCCCCCTCATGAAAAAAAATGCCCCCCATTTTATTCGTTCTGGAGTCGGCCCTGGTCAGGGCTGAGAACATGTCTCTCCTATGATGGGGCAAACGTTCTGTATATATCCACACAGAAATGAGTGGCCCAAAAGTATTTTTACCCTTTCAAAATACCAGTTACTTATTCAGTAAAGGTAAAATGTATGAGATGGCCACGTTGACACAAGTTTGTTTGCTACAAAAAGCTTTGGGCCAGGCTGAAAACCTGTTTATCCTATGAAGGGGCTCGCTCCTTATATATATCCACACAGTAATGAGGGCCCAAATGATTCTAACCCTTTTAAAATATCTGATTCCTTATTTAGAAAAAGGTAAAATATATGAGGCGACAAGGTTGTCCCCTGTGTCAGGGTTTTTTCCCTGCTTCGTTTGCCATGTGCTGCTGGCAGCCATTTTACTCACCTTTCTTGCTGAATCTGGTGCAGTGTGTGATGCTGCTCATTTCCTGCACGCCCTCTTATGGCCAGACTGTTGTACATCATTCGTGTGAGACAGGTTGCAGTCTCAGAATTGTGAGTTCCTGTGTATTACCTGGCTAGTCTGACGTCTCTTCTGGTTCCTGATCCCTGGCTTGTTCCTGACTTTGCTGTTCTCCTTGTTCCTGATTTGTCTAACTACTCGCTTTGGCTCCTGACTCGGCTCGTCTAACTACCAGCTCTGGTTTTGACTTCTGGCTTGTTATTTGACTTGTGGACTTTTTATTATTTTTGTTATTAATAAAGGTGTAATTATTTTTGCACTTCTTGTCTCAGTCTGATTCCTGGCACCCTGACATTACGCAAGGGCCATGAATACTGATGCTGCTAATAATCAAAATAATCCACCTTTACCTACAATCATTTCCAGGATTGATGAACAGGATCACCGCTTGGATCAATTTGCACTAGCCCTGCAAACCCTGCTGACTCGCACTGCACATTTGGATCAGAGTGTCCCACAAGTTATGGCTGCTCCTGTTTTCGCTGCTGCACCTAGTTCTACCAGGAGCATGTCCAGTTCTGCACTTCTACCTCAGCGTTATGGAGGCAATCCTAATCAGTGCACAGGGTTTTTGAACAGGTGGGCATTTACTTTGAGATGTTACCTCAGGCGTTTCCTTCTGACAGAGCTAAGGTGGGATTTGTCATCTCTTTACTCTCTGACACGCCCCTTGCCTGGGCTAATCCCTTGTGGGAAACTAATAAACTTGTGATTTCTAATTACCCTGAATTTGTGGCCTCCTTTCAAAGGGTATTTGATTTTCCGGCTCCCTCCTCCTCTGCTGCCAAACAACTCATGTCCATTCAGCAAGGTACGAGATCTGTTGCTCAGTATGCCATTAAGTTCCGTATGCTTGCCGCAGAGGTTGGTTGGAACAATGAAGCCCTTGTTGCCGCCTTCTTTCATGGGCTTTCTGATGTGTTTAAAGATGAAGTTGCTGCCAGAAATTTACCAGAGGATCTTGAGGCTTTGGTGTCTTTTTTAATCCTAATTGACATCAGACTCAGAGAGAAGCCCTCTTTCAAGGAGCGCTTGCGGAAGCCTCCTGTGCCGTTGTCTCCTACGTTGTTGTTCCCACCCATGCCTCCCTCTCCTTCCATGTCTCCTGGTCCCGAGTCACCAGGTACTGCTGTGCCTATGCAGTTGGGATTTACGCTTCTCTCCGTGGCGGAGAGGGCCTTTAGGAGGAGGGAGGGGCTCTGTCTCTATTGCGAGTTACAGGGCCACCTTTTAAAGTTTTGTCCTACACGGCCGGTTAAAGGCTCGCACCTAGCGTGCTGTCGGGGGCAGACCTTGGGTGGTTTATACTCACCCCCAGAACGAAACATTTGGTTACGGTTGTCCTTTACTGGGTGGGCTCCTCCATAGTCACCAAAGCTCTTGTTGACTCCGGTGCTGCGGGCTATTTCATTGACAGTGCTTTTGTATCACAGGACTCCATTCCTGAATTGCCTCAGTCCATTCTGCTTGCTATTGAGGCGATTGATGGCAGGCATCTTCAGCCTGCACTCGTTACTCATGAAACCACTCCGTTATCCATGGTTGTTGGGGCTCTCCATTTTGAAACCCTCCAGTTCCAGGTGATTAACTCTCCACATTTTCCGGTTGTTCTGGGTTATCCCTGGCTCCAAAAGCACAATCCCAGTTTCGACTGGCGTAGGTCCGAAGTTTTTTCGTGGCCTCCGCAATGTATTTCCAATTGTCTTCAGAAACCAGTCAAAGTCCTGTGCATTTCTTCGGTATCCCAATTGCCTGAGGAGTACCGAGAGATCGAAGATGTTTTTGACAAGGTGTGTGCCGGTACGTTGCTTCCTCACCGGTCTTACGATTGTGCCATAGACCTGCAACCCGGAGCCATTCCTCCTCGGGGCCGGGTTTACCCTCTCTTGGTTGCAGAGAATTGTGCTATGGAGGAGTATGTTGCCGATGCTCTGTCACGGGGGATCATCCACAAATCCTGCTCTCCTGCAGGGGCTGGCTTCTTCTTTGTGAAGTAAAAGGGTGGCGAGTTAAGACCATGCATCGATTATAGGGGTCTTAATCGTCTTACCATTAAGAATGCTTACCCTAGTCCGCTCATTACAGAATTCTTTGACCGCCTCAAGGGAGCTATGGTCTTTTCTAAACTTGATTTGAGAGGAGCATACAATCTTATTAGGATTAAGGAGGGCCACAAATGGAAAACAGCATTTAACACCAGGAGCAGGCATTAAAAGTATCTTGTATTGCCATTTGGCCTATGTAATGCTCCAGCTGTTCTCCAGGAATTTATTAATAATGTTCTACGAGATATGTTGCAACAGTGTGTTGTGGTGTACTTAGATGATATCCTCATACACTCACCCACTCTTGAGGCTAATCGTTCTGATGTTACACAGAGACTACGTGAGAATGGCCTGTTTTGTAATCTCGAGAAATGTGAGTACCATCAGACTCAAGTAACCTTTCTAGGTTATGTAATCTTCATTGCAGGGTTCTCCATGGATCCTGACAAGTTGTCTGCAGTCCTGCAGTGGCCTCGCCCAGTTGGTCTTCGCACTATTCAACGTTTTTTGGGCTTTGCCAATTACTATAGGAAGTTTATTAAAAAACTTTTCTTCCTTGGTCAAACCTATCACTGACATGACCCGTAAGGAGAATGATCCACTCCATTGGTCACCTACTGCCAATAAGGCTTTTGAGAGTCTTAAGACTGCCTTTGCTGCTGCTCCAGTTCTGGCTCAGCCTAACCCTGTCCTGCCTTTTGTTCTTGAGGTTGATGCGTCTGAGACTGGAGTAGGTGCCCTCTTGTCTCAACGTCCTACGCCTGACGGTTCCTTGCATCCGTGAGGTTTCTTCTCTAAGAAATTGTCTGCAGCGGCGTGCAATTATGAAATTGATGACAGGGAATTACTGGCCATAATTTTGCCACTCATGGAATGGAGGCACCTTCTCGAGGGTACTAGCGTCCCAGTGCTCATTCTTACTGACCAGAAGAATTTGACTTATCTATCCAAAGCAAAATGTTTGTCGCCCCGACAGGCCAGATGGGTGCTATTTTTGTCTCGGTTTAATTATGTAGTCTTCTACCTGCCTGGTAGTAAGAATGTTAGGGCTGATGCCCTCTCTCATCAATTTTCACCTCTGTCCAAGGAGGAGTCTGTACCTATTCCAGTTATACTTCCTGACTATATTTTGGCAACCATACATACTAATTTGCCTTCTTCCTTAGGGGACGAGATCCTGGCTGCACAAACCAAAGCACCTCCTGAGAAACCTAGTGGTAAGTGCTTTGTACCTGATAATATTTGAACTAAACTATTGCACACTTACTACTAACCTAAAGCCGCAGGTCACCCGGGCAAGAACCAAATGATTTGGTCTGTCACTCAACAATTCTGGTGGCCAGGTCTTCATTCTGATGTTTCTGCGTATGTTGCCTCCTGCTCAGTCTGTGCACAGAATAAGACTCCTCAACGTCTACCTGTGGGTCTTCTTCAACCTATTGCTAATGGTGAGCGTCCTTGGACACATCTTTCATGGACTTCATTGTCGAGCTCCCTGTTTCCAATGGCGATACTGTTATCCTAATGGTGGTTGACCGTTTTTCTAAAATGTCACATTGCATTCCCTTGAAGAAGTTGCCTACTGCTCAGGAGCTTGCTTAAATTTTTGCCCGGGAGGCCTTCCATTTACATGGGTTACCAAAGGAGATAGTCTCAGACTGGGGTAGCCAGTTTGACTCCAGATTTTGGCGTTCCTTTTGTGCTCAAATGGGGATCCAGCTTTCCTTCTCCTCTGCATATCACCCTCAATCCAATGGGGCTGCGGAACGGTCTAATCAAGTCCTGGAGCAGTTCCTCCATTGCTATGTCTCAGATCACTACAATAATTGGTCTAAACCGTTACCTTGGGCAGAGTTCGTGCGTAATAGTGCTATTAATGCTTCCTCACAGTTTTTCCCGTTCATGGTAAATTATGGGTTTCAACCATCCTTGTTGCCCAATTCATGTCTCAGGGAATTCCAGCTTTGGAGGAGCATCTCCAGCAACTCCGTTCCACGTGGGTGCAGATTCAGGATTGACTTCATCATTCAATGCAGCGCCAAAAGTTCCAGGCTGATCGTAGGCGTCTTCCTGCGCCTTCCTACCAGGTTGGTGAGAGGGTTTGGCTCTCCTCCCACAACTTGAACCTTCATGTGCCTTCCAATAAACTGGCTCCCTGTTATGTTGGTCCTTTTTGGATACTCCGGCGGGTCAATCCTGTGGCCTACGCTCTTGACCTTCCTCCTGCAATGCTCATCTCCAATGTTTTTCATGTCTCCCTCTTGAAACCATTGGTTTGTAATTGGTTTACCACTGTGTTGCATCGTCCCCGTCCTATCTTTGTTGATAACCATGAAGAATATGAGGTCAACAGCATTATTGACTTGTATGTCCAGGGGTCGCATACAGTATTTGGTTCACTGGAGGGGTTACGGTCCGGAGGAGCGTTCATGGGTTTCCTCCTCTGATGTTCATGCTCCTGCCCTCCTCCGTGCCTTCCATGCCTGTTTCCCCAATAAGCCTTTTGTCCTCCCGCGGGGGAGGGGTTGTTGAGGGGAGGGTACTGTCAGGGTTTTTTCCCTGCTTTGTTTGTCATGTGCTGCCATTTTACTCACCTTTCTTGCTGAATCTGGTACATAGTGTGTGATGCTGCTCATTTCCTGCACACCCTCTTATGGCCAGACTGTTGTACATCATCCATGTGAGACAGGCTGCAGTCTCAGAATGGTGATGTCACCACTTATTATTTAAAGGGCCTCTGTTCAGTATGCTTTCCCCTTGCGTTGTCTCAGACCTGTTTGTGTGTTCCTGTGTATTACCTGGCTAGTCTGACTAGACTTCTGGTTCCTGGTCCCTGGCTTGTTCCTGACTTTGCTGTTCTCCTTGTTCCTGATTCTGGCTCGTCTGACTACTCGCTTTGGCTCCTGACTCGGCTCGTCTGACTACCAGCTCTGGTTTTGACTCCTGGCTTGTTATTTGACTTGTGGACTTTTTATTATTTTTGTTATTAATAAAGGTGTGATTATTTTTGCACTTCTCCTCTCAGTCTGTTTCCTAGCACCCTGACAACCTGTTTGCTTCAAAAAGCGTTGAGCTAGGGTGAGAACATGTTTAATCTATGGAGAGGTTCACGCCCTGTATATATCCACAAAGAAGTGAGTGGTCCAAAGGATTTCAACCCTTTTAAAATACTAGTTACTTATTCAAAATATATGAGATGGCAACATTGGCACCAGTTTGTTTGCTACAAAAGCGTTGTGCCAGGCTAAGAACATATTTATCCTATGAAGGGGCTCACTCCCTGTATATATCCACACAGTAAAGAGTGGCACAAAGGATTTTAAGCCATTTGAAATACCAGTTATTTATTTAGAAAAGGTAAAATATATGAAGTGACAAGGTTAGCAATAGTTTTTTTGCCATAGAAACCATTGGACCAGGCTGAAAACATGTTTATCCTATGAAGGGCTTCACGCAGTGTATGTATCCACGTAGAAATGAATGGCCCAAAGGATTTTAAACTTATTAAAATAACAGTTACTTATTCAGAAAAGGTAAAATATATGAAGTGTATATCAATGAGATAGGTATAGAACTGCCTTATTCATCTATAAACATACACTCATTTTCCTTAGGGGAGTGTGGGGACTGCCCTAGTGGTTGGTATACAGTGTAATCTCAAAGAAAAATAAAACCACTATTTGGCACACACTTAAACACATAGGTAGATCTGCAGAAAGGGAGCCAAAAAATAAAACAACTTTTATTGTCAAATATTAAAATACAAATATCGGAGCATCTGGATTAAACACACTACAATTGTCTATTTCAAAATAAGACAATAATCGTTGAGGCTCTAAATTTGCAAAATTAAGCAGATTCCAACACTGTCAGAGGCTCATTGTAAGATGTCCACCGAGATAGAAAAAGATCCCTAATAAACTACTGACTATGATTTGGTGCTACCCACAAAGGTGGGTGAAGGGTGGGGCTTATCAGACTATCTCTTGGTACGCAGCTGATTACAATTATTGTGCTTACAATTATTGTGAAAAGGGTACGACTTGCAGTGACTAAGGAATGATCTAGAATTATCTGTATATGAATCACAGAGAGCACACAAAAAAAGTATAACCATGTCCAGATTACTCAGAGACAGACGAACGCCTAACGCACGTTTCTCCTGGGCTTTCATTGCGCCTCAACGATTTGACAGTAAAATTACATTTTCTTTTTTTGGCTCCCTTTCTGAGGATCTACCTATGTGTTTAAGCATGTGCCAAATAGTGTTTTTCTTTTTTTGGGGGGGATTACAAAATATATGAAGTGACAAGGTTGTCACCAATTTGTTTTCCATAATTTGTTGGGCCAGGCTGTTAACATCTGTTGTATGATGGGTTCACGCCCTGTATATATCCACATAAAAATGAGTGGCTCACAGGATTTTAACCCATTTAAAATATCAGTTACTCAAAATTATACCATGTTTGCCATCTGATTATTGCAATAAAGGATGTTTTTTTTTATAAAATGTAAGTTTGTTTAGGTTTTTGGAAAGTGTATTATTTTATTTAAAATAAAAATAATGCTAATCAGTTGCAGAATAAGAAGCTGACTGTATAAGAATCAACATAAACCACTGTGAAAGCTGCAAAATGTTTAGTTTTCAGAATGATTGTCTATAGGTTGTTTGTTACATTAAAGTGAAAGTCAATCCTAGAGTGGTACAAACGCTAGGATTGACTTTTGAAACAAATAAGGGGAACTTTCATTCATGAAGTATAAGATACTTCATGTAGAAAGCTCTTTTATTTGTTTCAATCAATCGCCGTTTTTAGCTGCTACAGCAGCCCACGGCTAAAAAATATTTTGCTAAGAGGTGACATTTTCACCTCTTAGCCAATAGCCGTGCGGTAAATCCGGCTTGGCGCCCATGGGAGCCGGATTTACCGCACGGCTATTGGCTAAGAGCTGAAAACGTCACCTCTTAGCAAAAAAAATTTTAGCCGTGGACTGCTGTAGCAGCTAAGATCTGCGATCGGTTGAAACAAATAAAGGAGCTTTCTATATGAAGTATCTTATACTTCATGAATGAAAGTCCCCTTTATTTGTCTCAATAGTCAATCCTAGCGTTTGTACCACTCTAGGATTGACTTTCACTTTAAAGTTGATTTAAAAAAAAAAAGCATAGCTAAAAAAGCTTTGAGTGGAGGTCACATGTTTCCTGTCTAGAGTGGAGCTTCAGTCTGCAGCTAGACCCCGTAAAGTCAGCACCTCCCCTTCCCGGATAGAGCCATCACTAGGCTGGGTGGTGCAAGTGCCTATCACGTGAGATAGATTTGCTTCTTGTGTATATGGGAGTAAGTCCTGTTCGGCTGTGTTTATTACATTATTTCCAGTTTCATATACAATTCTGTTTTGGGTGCTGGTACAGTGGTCTGGGTACTGCAGTTGGTTTTCTCGTAGACTTTCCCTATTCAGTCAAATTTTGCACTGCAAATATACAGTTCCTGATGCATTGTTGTCAAACATTCATAATTTCCCTTTTGTTGCTATTGCTCTAGTGAAGCTGTTGTATGGGAAAGTCTATTGGGATTTTTTCTTAACACCCTCACAATATTGCTTCTCTTTTTGTACTGTGAATATAAACACATCAGTATTTTTTCACATCCTTAAAATAAACCTAAAACCATTTTACAGTAAAATAAAAAAAAAATAGCATATAAAACTTGTACAAAAGAAATATCCCAACTTAAAGAGAGTGCTCAGGTGCTGAATAAACCCTCTGTGAAAGTTTCTCTCGAAAGCAGTGAGCAAGACACCTAGGTATTAGCTGTACATCCTATTTGTTTATGCAAAACATGATTTTTTAAATGTGTAAGTAGTGCTGCTGTTTCATATACATGAAAATATATATCCTTAGAAAACAAAATATGTAAAATGTATGGGTGTACATTAATGAAATAATGAACTCAGGTACCATGGCTTAACCTAATTGTACAAACTGGGGGGAAGCATTCAAAACAATTAAACATTTAACGCCAGATTACAAGTGGAGCGCAATATTGCGCTTACATGAGCACAATATTTGCGCACCACTCAGTAATACCATTGCACATAAATGTTCGCTGGTATTACAAGTACAGCGCAATGTGTATGTGACCTTGCATTCACGTTCCCGAAAGTCAAGTGCTCATGAGAGCAAGCTTCTATAGGATCGTTTTCATGATTTCGACCCACCAATAGTAATTTAATAATGGATTCATGCACAATTATACCATTTCAAGTGCTGTTACACATCGTTATTTTATTTTTGCACATATGGGTACACATACGCTTTAATTGTTAACCCTTTGATGACCGGGTTAATATGTCTACATCGGAACAATCGTCTGACGTAAACAAGTTGAAATCCCGCTATAGTGCTTGCGATCCCGACATTTTAAGGGGGGTCAGGGGGGGGAGTAAACTGGAGTAGACTGTTCCTTTAAATTCAGTTCCAGAGCAGTAATGGACTGCAGGGAGGTTGCTGAACAGATCTGATGAGCAAGTTACCAGAATCAAATGTACATAGCCACCAATCACCATCTCCCAGTAGCGCTTACCTCTTAACTTTTCCAGACGTCTTCCGGCATGACGGATGTTAAACATCCAATAGGGCAATGTCAGAAGTAGCAGGGTTGTAGGGAAGTGTCACATTTCAGCTGTGGTCATAGGTGTGACCTCCCATCCTCTGACAATCCTGCAAGATGCAGGACGGTTGAGATATATGTTAGTGCATTCTTGCTTCCAAGCCTACCTAGGTATGATTTTGAATAAAGGATATCAGGAAATCATAAAACGTTTGAAAGTTATGTTTATTTATAAATTAATGTCTCAATTTGTGAAATACAAAAATTAGCTAATCAAATGGGACTTTACAAGAAAGAGTTAATACTGCATATGCAACAGAGCTTTTTACACTTATGTGAGTATTTTTTTTTAAGTGGATTGATTAGGGGACATACCAGCAATATCTGAGTTAAAATTCCAAAGTCTCCATACCCTCTCCAATAAAGAATAGATAATAAAGGAAAAATCTAATTTTAGCTTACAAAAAGACACTGCATGAGAACTAGGGCAGCAATGGTAGCAAATTGTAAATATATAATTGTATATGATTATATACATATATATTTATGTTTTAATATGTGTATATACACATATTAACAGATAAATATATATGTATATATTCATATATATATATATATATATATATATATATATATATATACAGTATATATTTACAAGGAACACGCAGTTCCTATAGACCACAACGTAAAGGTACTTTTCAGTGCCGCCAACTTTAACCTCAAAATACAGCCTAGTGCAGATATTTTATCAAAAAATAAAAATGCTGCTAAATGCTGGATTTTGGAATAATTATAATCTTTGGAATTCCGGACTTTAAGATTTGTACCGTATGCTTTTGTTATCAATGTATTATAAGCTGAAATGTCTCTTTAAAGAAGACAACAATAAGTCATTCATTTTATTTATATCTGTATTATTTTGAAAAAATATTGTTCTAGGGGCAGAACTATTATTGGTGCAGCAGGTAAAGTGCTGGGGGGGCCATAGCAGCCAGTCTATATATAGGTGTGTATGCAGAATGTGTACAATCCTAATACAGGGGAGCCTTTTATTAGATTAGGTTGCAGTTCCATCTATCTGTCTGTCTGTCTATCTGTTTGTATTTGTGTCTGTCAGGGGCGTATTAAGGCATAGGCCAACAAGGCCGGTGCCTAAGGCGACAGCTTTTGGGGGCGGCACTTGCCGTGGCGTGGCTGCACAGTCTGAACTTTGAATATAATGTGGCTAATCATTTTTAAAAAAATAACTTGAAAGTGCGTGCTGCAGCCTCTTCATAGCCTGCCCTCAGCCGATTGGATTTATTTGTGGGGGGGGGTTTAACATTGGGCTGGCGCATGGCTTGAGGCGGCAACAGGGGTTAGGAGAAGGAGGAGTTCAGTCAGTGGCGACAGAGACGGCCGGCCAGAGACTGATGCGGAGTCAGTAGATGGAGCGG
Organism: Bombina bombina; assembly: GCF_027579735.1. Taxonomy (NCBI): domain Eukaryota; kingdom Metazoa; phylum Chordata; class Amphibia; order Anura; family Bombinatoridae; genus Bombina; species Bombina bombina. The sequence continues at coordinate 113,541,465 of NC_069501.1, read as the reverse complement.
AGTCACTTAACCCAGGTAGGGTCGGGCTGAGTCCTGACAGAGTGACTGTGACAGTAGATAGGCAGTGGCTCATTAGTGTGCACTGTGCCAGCAACACTTAATGCCTCCTCTGCTAGCAACATTAACATTTTATTGCCTAATCATTAGGCAATAAAATATTAATGTTGCTAGCTAGCAGAGGACGCATTAAGTGTTAGCTGCCGCACAGTGCACACTAATGAGAGCGGGCTGGTAGGCTGACAAGGAGCGAGGACTGGAGAGTTACTGTCTAAGTGTAAGACAGTGTGTAATGCTTGTTGAGCCAGCAGTCCCGCTTCCTTCTGCCACCCTAATAGCATATCGTAACCGTACGAATTCCTGCACTTTCTAATTAACATGTCAGGATCACTTCTCTGACTGCTAAAGGGGAACCAGTCACTTCTCTTGTTGCAGGAAAAAATCTTCACTTCTGGGCCTCGATTACATATGCAGCGTTGCCCGCAAAAGCCGGCGACGCCAGATTTTACGCGATTTTAGTATTACATATACGGTGTAGCATACAAGTTACGCGCGTATATTTCACCCGTCGCCCGCGATTATTACTCCCATAATCTAACATAGAACCGCGTCGCAAATTGGTATCCAATATCCATCGCAAGAATTTACGTGGCGAAAATGGAAAAATCTTACTCCATTTTTAACTCGACATAAAAGGCAAGCCTTGCGCTGAGTATGGGAGCACCGTAACTCCCAAAAATGCCTGCACCACCAGTAGCAGCCTGAACCGTTAATACAAGGCAGGATGGATCCATGCTTTCATGTTGTTTACGCCAAATTATGACCCTACCATCTCAATGTCACATCTAAAATCGAGACTCATCAGACCAGGCAACGTTTTTCCAATCTTCTATTGTCCAATTTTGGTGAGTTTGTGCGAATTGTAGCCTCAGTTTCCTGTTCTTAGCTGACAGGAGTGGCACCCGGAGTGGTCTTCTGCTGCTGTAGCCCATCTGCTTCAAGGTTCGACGTGTTGTGCTTCAGAGATGGTATTCTGCATACCTTGGTTATATGAGTGGTTATTTGAGTTACTGTTGCCTTTCTATCATCTCAAACCAGTCTGCCCATTCTCCTCTGACATCAACAAGGTATTTTCGTCCACACAACTGCCGCTCACTGGATATTTTCTCTTTTTCTTTTTCTCCTAGAGATAGTTTTGCGTGAAAATCCCAGTAGATCAGCAGTTTTTTAAATACTGTACTCAGACCAGCCTGTTTGGCACCAATAACCATGCCATGTTGAAAGTCAAATAAATCCCCTTTCTTCCCCATTCTGATGCTCGGTTTGAACTTTAGCAAGTCATCGTCACCACGTCTAGATGCCTAAATGCATTGAGTTGATGCCATGTGATTGGCTAATTAGCAATTTGTGTTACCAAGCAATTGAACAGGTGTACCTAATAAAGTGGTAATTGTATGTACCTGTATGTATATATATATATATATATATATATATATATATATATATATATATATGTGTGTGTATGTATATGTGTATGTATATATATATATATGTGTATATACACAAGCTCACTGTGTATCCCTGGACTGTGCTAAATTTATTAAACCCTGCAATAGCAATACTTTGCTGATCTGGCCTCAGAGGGGTTAAACACATTGTTACAAGCAAGCAATAGTGCAATAATAAAATGTTGCTTAATTCAGTATGTTGGAATTACAGAGCCCCATCCAACTTTATGTTAATGACTGGAATGTCCCAATATAGAGGAAGTAGGTGATGCTTTTTAATGTATGTGAATATGTTCTTATGATTTCTGAGCAATACTCTGTTTTGGATTGTATATTAGTCATTTTATCTACAGAAACAACATGGTGGCACCACTGCATCCTGTGTGTCTTTGTATCTTTGGGAAATGAAGTAAAGAGGGCAATAAGGCAACAGATGCATACCACCCAACATTTCCTGGGTCCAGACTTGGACTGGGAGATTTATGTTGAGTCAAGGAGACCCATAGATGGGGTTTTGATGGGCAAGTCATTGGGTGGGGTAAGGAGTCATATTGGTTGATTGACATGTTATGAGTGGGATCAAGATAGTCCCTAGTTTCACTTCCAGAAACCAGAATATTTATTCTTTAGTCAGTAAGAAGTGAAGAAGAGACATCAAAGCAGAGATCTGGAGTATGCAGGATAGCTCAGAGCAACTGCCCAGCCTTGGAAAGCAGTTTTATGGTGCTGTTGAAAGCTATTTTGTTATAGAGAAATGTTGTGCATTTACATTTAACTCTGAAGTCCTGTGTCTAGGAATAGGTGCTCTGTTCACTAATACAAAGCTGATATTTGGCTATAATGAGACATGAAACAATATTAAAATATACAATATTTAATGTTGTGTATAGAACTTGCCACATACATTCCTTAGTTATTTACTGTAAAATCCTTTGCATTTTTATCACAAATGACAAACCCTATAGAAATATCAAAAAGCAAATGCTCTAAACTAGGTTTAATTCAAAATGGTGCAAATAACATAAACCAGCTACATATTAGGCAACAATTACTTAAAGCAGTGCAAGCTAGGTGGTGACTCGTTTCTATGGCCGTTGCCATAGATGCAGGCAGTGCATCAGAGGGGAGCGTGCGGCGATGACTTAATCGCCACACTTTGCTTCTCTATCCTGGATGCCGTTCCTCTGTACACCTGTGTGTCTTCCTTGGCACGAATCGGCGCCTATGTAAGTACCTGCAGTGCTTACATACACTGCGCAAATATAGGTGTTACTTACTGTGCTCCTGGGTGTTATTGCTACTGCATGCTGGACTGTCATACTGATACTGCTGCTGAACTCTGCTTGTCTGACCACTCTGCCTGCCTAACCCCTAAACTGCTAAATTGATATACTGTTGCTGAACTCTGCTTGTCTGACCATTCTATTGGTTTACCCTGAACTGTTATACTGTTGGATTTCCCTTTGTTGCTGACTCATGCTTGTTCCTGGTCAGGACCGGTGCTAAGATTTTTGGCCACACAGGCGAGGATATAAAACCCACATTTTTTAGAGCATGACATTTTAAGCAACTTTCTAATTTACTCCTATTATCAATGTTACTTCATTATCTTGATATCTGTATTTAAAAAGCAGGAATGTAAGCTTGGGAGTTGGCCCATTTTTTGGTTCAGCACCTAGGTAGAGGAGCTTGCTGATTGGTGGCTAAATTCAAAACAATCAGTGGTAGCGCAGCATATCAAATCATGCAGTGGTAGTGCAGCAAAAGCAAACCAGATAGTGGTAGTGCAGCATAGGAAACCAGACAGTGGTAGTGCTGCATAACAAATCAACAAGTGGTTGTGCTGCATAACATATAAAACAGTGGTTGTGCTGCATAACAAATCAGTCAGTGGTTTTGCTGCATAGCAAATCAGACAGTGGTTGTGCCGCCTAGCAAATCAGACAGTGGTTGTGCCGCCTAGCAAATCAGACAGTGGTTGTGCTGCATAGCAAATCAGACAGTGGTTGTGCTGCCTAGCAAATCAGACAGTGGTTTTGCTGCCTAGCATATCAGACAGTGGTTGTGCTGCATAGCAAATCAGACAGTGGTTGTGCTGCATAGCAAATTAGACAGTGGTTGTGCTGTATAGCAAATCAGACAGTGGTTGTGCTGCATAGCAAATCAGACAGTGGTTGTGCTGCATAACAAATAAGACAGTGGGTGTGCTGCATAGCAAATCAGACAGTGGTTGTGCTGCATAGCAAATCAGACAGTGGTTGTGCTGCATAACAAATCAGACAGTGGTTGTGCTGCATATCAAATAAGAAAGTGGGTGTGTTGCATAGCAAATCACATGTAAGAAATCACATGTAGGAAATAAAGATGCTCTAGTCTAAGCTCTAACCAGACAACTGATGTGTGTAGTGGGGAGTTTTACTATATGGGGTAAAGTATCACTGATGTGTGTAGTGGGGTTTTTTACTATATGGGGTAAAGTATCACTGATGTGTGTAGTGGGGGTTACTGAATGGGGTACAGTATAACTAATGTGTGTAGTGGGGGTTACTGTATGGGGTAAATTATAACTGATGTGTGTAGTGGGGGTTACGGTATGGGGTACAGACAGTATAACTAATGTGTGTAGTGGGGGTTACTGTATGGGGTTAAGTATCACTTATGTGTGTAGTGGGGGGTTACTGTATGGCCCATACAGTAACCCCCACTACATACATTGGTTATACTTTACCCCATACAGTAACCCTTACTATACACATCAGTGATACTTTACCCCACATAGTAACCCCCACTACACACATCAGTGATACTGTACCCCATATAGTAACTCTCACTGCACACATCAGTGATACTTTACCCATCCCCATACAGTAACCCCCACTACACACATTAGTTATACTGTACCCCATACAGTAACCCCCACTACACACATCAGTGATACTTTACCTCATATAGTAATAACCCCCACTACACACATCAGTTATACTTTACCCCATACAGTTTGGAGTAAAGTATAACTGATGTGTGTAGTGGGTGTTACTGTATGGGGTAAAGTATTTTTAGTGGACCAATATGAAGGAAGCTGGACATCTTGCCAGCCAGCATGGTCACTCATGGATGGTCCACACGCCAAGCAGTGCAGCACCAAAAGCATGTGATGCCATATGCCCACGCGACATGTTGCACGCACTCCTGCGCCCAGTGTCAGGCATTAAGGGCAGGCAATCCAAAAACAGGCTCACTCACCTCTGTCACACCGGCAACAGCAGGCCAGGCTGCAGCCCTGCAAGGTGTTAGCAGGGATGACTGGTGGTGAGTGGGTGACAGATGGGCTGGAAGAGGTGGAGCTTATACCGGCACGGCACACTGCTGGTCTGGCACCTTAGGGAAAGTTTGGGAAATGGTGCTGCTGTCAGCTGGGCCCTCCTAAGTGGCAGATCTCCAGGGTCCGGTGGCCGCAAATGGATTTTTTTATGTGACCTTTGGGACCCTGGAAGTTCCGCCGCTGATAAATTGTAAAATAATTTTTTTCAAAAAATCAAAAACACTGCTCTCCAATTTTGCACCCCACTGCTGGGGTGCCCTAAGGCGGTTGCTTAGATGCCTTTATGCAAGCGCCGGGCCTGTTCCGGGTCCTTCTATTGCTTTACCCTGTACTGCTATACTGCTGGATTTCTTTCCTATTGTCACTAAGGACTACCCTGCCAACTGTGAGTACTGCTTACCTCATTTTACAAACTTTCTCTGCTCTGGGATATTTCCTATCACACCACTTGACGCCGGGATAAGAAGACTACTGGCCAAGTTTGGTTTGATAGAGGAATATCCCACAAGCATTACATTATACTTGGGCCGTGGATCCAAATGAGGTTGCAAGAGCAGTCCATCTTCAGGGACAAATGCTGGGAACCCATACCGTACACTTGCAGAATGTGGACTCTAAACTAGAGGTTATATCCGCTATGCTCTCCTCATTGGTTGCAGGAAAGAACGCTACTCCTGTTGTCCCAGTCCCAGTCCCAGCTGCCAGTGCTGCATCCTCTTCCCCTGCTTCTGGAAACATAGCCCGGATACCTTTGCCTGGCAAGTACGATGGTACTACTGACACTGTGCCACTCTAGCTGTTGCTAGGGACGCGGCGCCTGCTGCTCGTTGCCTAGGAGGGAGTCGGCTCCTGTCTGCGTGCGTTAGTGATGTCATCGCTGCACGCTCCCTCGTTCAGAAGCCGGTCAGGATCTCCTGTGGCGCGAATCCTGCACCTATGTAAGTAACTCTATTGTTACCTATCACTGCCCAAGTATAGGTGTTACTTACTGATCTCCTGGGTGTTATTGTATGCTGGACTGTTACACTGTTCCTGAACTCTGCTTGTCTGACCACTCTGCCTGTTTACCCCTTAACTGCTGGATTGATATACTGTTGCTAAACTCTGCTTGTCTGACCACTTTGCCTGTTTAACCCTTAACTGCTGGATTGATATACTGTTGCAGAACCCTGCCTGCCTGACCATCCTAGTGGTTTACCTCTGGACTGCCTTTCTGTTGCCGAACCCTGCCTGCCTGACCTTTCTAGTGGTTTACCTCTGGACTGCCTTGCTGTTGCCGAACCCTGCCTGCCTGACCATTCTGGTGGTTTACCCCTGAACTGCCTTTCTCTGATTTCCTGCCTGTTGCCGCTGAGGACTATCCTTCCTGTGGTGAGTGCCGCTTACCTCATCTTGCGAACTTTCTCTGCTTTGGGATATTCCCGATCATTCCAGCTCGATCCCGGGATAACAAGACTGCTGGCCGAGTTAGGTCTGATAGTGGAATATCCCACGAGCATTACAACTACTGACTGTAGAGGTTTTCTTAACCATTGCAGGCTGCACTTTCACAATGATCCTCACACCTTCCAGTCTCATCAGTCAAAGGTCACCCTTATCCTTTCTTTATTGAAAGGCCTGGGTCTCTTCCCTTTTGGAACAAAGCGCTCAACACCTGAATGATGCTGATGCTTTCATTTCTGCATTATCTTCTGTGTTTGGGACTTCTGGCCATGCTTCTGCTGCAGAATACTCTCTCTTGGATCCCTGCCAGAGCAATAGGACTGTGGCACAATATGCCTTCGAGTTTTGCACCTTGGCACTTGAGACCAGTTGGGATGGCAGTGCCCTCAAGGCAGCCTTTAGGAGAGGTTTGCATGAACGCATCAAGGACGAACTTACTTATCGTGATGCTCCTTCTTCCCTGGATGAATTTATATAACATTGTATCAGTCTAGATTCTCGCTTCCAGGAGAGACAAGCTGAGAGAGACAGAACTCGTAGAATCCTTTCCTCTTGTCTGTTTTCTAGACTATCCTCTTCCCCTTCAGCACCTCCAGTTACCTCTGAAGAGGAACCCATGGATCTCTCCTCCCTCAAGCCCTCTGAATCCGAAAGACAGAGAAGAAGGATATTGAGACTGTGTTTTTATTGTGGTTCTAACTCACACCAGCTTAAAAACTGTGATATCCTGCCGGGAAAAGCCAATGCTTAGAGGACAATATTGGGGTAGCTCTAAGTGTGGTCACTACTAAAAATCTCTCTTGGATCCTGGTACCTGTTACCCTGACCTTACTTCAGAATTCTGTCCACACTCGAGCCTTTATTGATTCAGGGGCAGCTGGAAATTTTCTTGATCACCGTTTTATGATTCAGGCAGGCTTACCTCTTCTGCAGAAAAAACAATGTCTCAAGATAACTACTCTGGATGGCACTCCCCTTGGATCAGGTTTAATCCATTTCGAATCAGCATCCCTAACCCTGACTGTGGGAGTTCTTCATACCGAACAGTTGCAGTTCGATGTCATTCATTCTCCAGCACAACCTGTCATCCTAGGTCTTCCTTGGCTTCATATACGCAATCCACAGTTCGACTGGACTGAGGGACAGTTGACCTCTTGGGGTACATCCTGCTTCCACTCCTGCCTTGCTAAGGTTACTACTCTGATCTGCATTCTCATAGCCAGTCTACAGACCCCTCCAAGCCTTCCCTCAGTATATGTGGATTTCACAAATGTGTTTGAAAAGAAAGCAGCTGATGTGCTGCCACCCACCCCACCGTCCTTACAACTGCAAAATTGACCTCTTTCCTGGTGCCCCACTTCCTAAAGGGAGGACTTATCCACTCTCCAAAGTTGAAACCAAGTCCATGAATGACTATATTCAAGAAAACCTAGCTAAAGGTTTTATTCGTCCTTCCTCTTCTCCTGCCGGGGCTGGTTTCTTTTTTGTCAGTAAGAAGGACAGTGGACTGATACCCTGTATTGACTACAGAGCTCTAAACAACATCACTATCAAGAATTGCTATCCCATTCCTTTCATCACTGAACTTTACGATTCACTTCAGAATGCTCACTACTTTACCAAGCTGGACTTACGTGGGGCGTACAATCTTATTTGTATCTTTCCAGGGCATGAATGGAAAACTGCCTTCGACACGAGATCAGGGCATTACGAATACCTCGTAATGCCCTTTGGGCTGTGTAATGCCCCTGCAGTCTTTCAAGCATTTGTCAACTATGTCTTCCGTGACCTCCTCAATCGCACTGTCATTGTCTACCTGGATGATATCCTTATTTTCTCTTTCACCCTTGAGGAGCATCATGAACCCATGAGACAGGTACTTCTTCGCCTCAGAGACAATTCTCTGGTAGCCAAACTGGAGAAATGCGAGTTTGATCAAGTCCAGATCCAGTTCCTTGGCTATTTAATCTCAAAGGAGGGTTTGCCATGGATCCTTCTAAGCTCACAGCAGTTCTGGAATGGCCTCAACCAACTTCATTAAAGGAACTACAGAGATTCTTGGGGTTCTCCAATTATTACCGCAAGTTTATAAAGAACTTTTCCCAGATAGTTGCTTCACTCACTGAGTTGACTAAACGGAACAAAGACTGCAAAAATTGGCCACCTGAAGCCATGAATGCCTTCTCTATTCTGAAAAAAAGCCTTTTGTTCTGCTCCTGTGCTCCTCCATCCTGATCCTGACCTGCAGTTCCCTTTAGAGGTTGACACCTCCGAGATTGGAGCTGGAGCAATCTTAACCCAAAGGGATCCTTCAACTTCCAAGTTGCACCCTGTAGCCTTTTTCTCTAAACGCTTTACTCCTGCAGAGAGGAATTACAATGTGGGTAATAGTGAACTCTTAGCCATTAAGATGGCCCTGACTGAATGACGTCATTGGCTAGAGGGTACCGCCAACCCCATTCAGATTCTCACTGACCACAAGAATCTGACTTACCTAGAGACTGCTCAATGACTCAATCCTCGACAGGCCAGGTGGCCTTGTTCTTTTCTCATTTTATCTTTGTGGTCTCTTATCTTTCTGGGACCAAAAATAAAAAGGCTGACGCCCTTTTCCGTCAGTTTCCTCAGTCTAGTGGTTCCTTTGAAGCTCCTATTGAACACATCATACCCCCCTCCTGTGTGGTTGCTCAACTTAACACCTCTCTTCTTCAAAGACTGCAAGGTGCCCAGTCTAGAAAGCCTCCTGAAGCCCCCACAGCTACGTATATTTTCTTTGTACCACTAAACCTACGCACCCCTGTGCTATCCTGGACTCATGATAGTAAACTGTTAGGACATCCTGGTTTGACAAGAACTTTTAAGCTTCTTTTCCAACATGTATGGTGGCCTACCATGAAGACCGATGCTCAGGATTATGTTAAAGCCTGCACGACTTGTGCTGCCAATAAGACTCCCTAAACCCTTGCCACCTGGCTTACTCCAACTGTTGTCCATTCCCTAACAACCTTGGACACACATAGCAATGGATTTCATTGTGGCTCTCCCTCCTTCTGACCATCATACGGTTATCTGGGTTGTGATGCATCGATTTTCCAGATTGGCTCATTTTGTATCCTTAAAGAAACTGCCATCTGCCCAAGAATTATCATCTCTATTTCTGTTACATGTGGTACAATTACATGGCATTCCCGTGAATATTGTTTCCGACAGAGGTCCACAATTCCTCTCTACTTTTTGGAAAGCCTTTTGCAAGTTGATTGGAACTACTGTTTCCTTGTCTTCTGGCTACCATCCTCAGACTAATCGGCTAACTGAGAGAGTGAAACAAGATCTCAAAGCCTATCTCAGAACTTTTTGTTAGTTCTCTCTATACCAACTGGTCTGAATTGTTACCCCTAGCTGAGCTGGCAAAGAATACTCATTGGCACTCTTCTCTACGATGTTCTCCATTTCCAGCCGCAGCAGGTTACAAACCTCGTGTCTTTCCTCTTTTTGCTCAATCCACAGGGGTCCGTGCTGCAGACCGACACGTCTCTAACCTCACTATTCATTGACAATGTATTCGCTTTCAGTTACGTTCAGCTGTCTCCAGACACAAGAGGTTTGCTGATCATTATAGAGCTTCTGTTGGTGCCTTTTCGGTAGGTGAACGTGTTTTGGTCTCTACTCGACATATTTGTCTACGTCAACCCAGTCACAAATTAGGGCCCAGGTTTATCGGCCCTTACAAGGTCCTTAAAAGCCTCCTGTTGCCTACAAAGTGGCCTTGCCCAGAACCCTACGTATACACCCTATCTTCCACATCTCACTACTCAAGCCCTACATCAAGAACAAATATACTTATCTCAGACCTCCTCCTCCTCAGCTCTTAATTCATGGAGAACCTGAGTACGAAGTTGCTAAGATCTTGGATTCCAGATACAGGCGCAGGCAACTGCAGTACCTCGTGCATTGGAAGGGTTACTGTGTGGCAGATCGTTCATGGATTCCTGCCCATGATGTGCATGCTCCTTCTTTGATCTCCAGTTTTCGTGCTGCTCATCCTTTCAAGCCGACTTCGGTTCCCGGAGGTAACCCCTAGGAAGGGGGCTATGTCACACCGCTGCTGCGCCGCTACTCGCTATGGCTGTTGCCATAGACTCGGCCATGGTGACTCGTTGCTATGGTGACTCGACGCAGGCTGTGCTTCAGAGCGTGCGGCGATGGCGTTATCGCCACACGCTGCTTCTCTATCTTGGATGCCGCTCCTCTGTACACCTTTGTGGAATCTGCGCCTATGTAAGTACCTGCAGTGCTTACATGCACTGCCCAAGTATAGGTGTTACTTACTGTGCTCCTGGGTGTTATTGTTACTGTATGCTGGATTGTTATACTGCTGCTGAACTCTGCTTGTCTGACCACTCTGCCTGTTAACCCCTAAACTGCTGGATTGATATACTGCTGCTGAACTCTGCTTGTCTAACAACTCTGCCTGTTAACCCCTTAACTGCTGGATTGATATACTGCTGCTGAACTCTGCTTGTCTGACCACTCTGCCTGTTAACCCCTTAACTGCTGGATCAATATACTACTGCTGAACTCTGCTTTTTTTTACCACTCTGCCTGTTAACCCCTAAACTGCTGGATTGATATTCTGCTGCTGAACTCTGCTTGTCTAACAACTCTGCCTGTTAACCCCTTAACTGCTGGATTGATATACTGCTGCTGAACTCTGCTTGTCTGACCACTCTGCCTGTTAACCCCTTAACTGCTGGATCAATATACTACTGCTGAACTCTGCTTTTTTTTACCACTCTGCCTGTTAACCCCTAAACTGCTAGATTGATATACTGTTGCTGAACTCTGCTTGTCTGACCATTCTATTTTTTACCCTGAACTATTATACTGTTGGATTTCCCTTTGTTGCTGACTCCTGCCTGTTCCTGGTCCTTCTATTGCTTTACCCTGTACTGCTATACTGCCGGATTTCCATCCCATTGTCGCTAAGGACTGCCCTGCCTACTGTGAGTATTGCTTATTTTACAAACTTTCTCTGCTCTGGGATATTTCCTAGCACTCCACTTGACGCCGGGATAAGAAGACTACTGACCAAGTTTCGTTTGATAGAGGAATATCCCACAAGCATTACAGCTTATTTACAGCTAGAACAAACTGGCCACCTAATCTCCAGAGCTTTGCAAAAGTTTAAATGCATTTTAAAACATTTACTTGTATTTTTCATATATATCTTTTGTAGACAGTAAAGTACTTAATTGCTGATATAAACTATGCATATTTTTAAAATTACTTTAAAAGGACAGTTAAAGGGATATGAAACCCAAATGTTTCTTTAACGATTTTCATAGAGCATGCAATTTTAAGCAACTTTCTAATTTACTTCTATTCTCAATTTTTCTTCGTTCACTTGATATCTTTATTTGAAAAAGCAGGAATGTAAGCTCATGAGCCGGACCATTTTTGGATCAGCACCCTGGGTAGCGCTTTCTGATTGGTGTCAGCAAGCACTACCCAGGTACTGAACCAAAAATGGTCCGGCTCCAAATTTTATATTCCTGCTTTTCAAATAAAGATACCAAGAGAATGAATAAAAATTGAGATTAGAAGTAAATTAGAAAGTTGCCTAAAATTGCATTCTCTATCAAAATCAATAAAGAAAACATTTGGGTTTCATATTTCTTTAAGGTTAAAAGTTCATTGAAATAGTGTCCTTTGCAAATTAAATATATAATAAATCTTTAAATATCATTCCAAATCGCAGTATTTTATACATAATTTCTTTTTTAAATATCTCTATTGCAAATCCCCTTGTCCACCCATAGGGGCCAATTTATCAAGTGCCGGGTGGACATGTTTCGCTGTAGCGAATCATGTCAGCCCGGCATCACTAAATGCCAACAGCATTCGCTATCTGCATTTAACATTGCTCAAGCATTTCTTGTGAAATGCTTGTGCAATGCTGCACCCCTCCACACTCGCGGTCAATCGGCCGCTAGCAGGGGTTGTCAATCATCCCGATCGGATCAGGATGATTGCAGTCCACCACCAAAAATGTGGCAGAGAAGCTAAGGAGCAGCAGTCTTAACTTCAGCTTCCGGCGAGCCAGAAACTACGGGCGGATTCAGAAGCATCTGATGCGTGTTAAATCCGGCCCATAGACCCATTTTGGTATATTTGATGCCAGTATTTTGCCGCAAAATATAATCATATAAAAAAAGACTTTGCAAACTTTGATGTTCTCAATGAAATTATTTACGCACAACTACTGCAGTCATGAGACATACATGGCTTTGCAGTTAGCTTCTAAGGTCATTTTTTTTCTGCTGTGTAGGGATTACCCAGGGGTCAAGTCCTACAAAAAATAAGTGTTGGAACTCACCAAGACTTCCACCCCCTCACAATTAATATATATATATATATATATATATATATATATATATATATATATATATATATATAAATATATACAGGGAGTGCAGAATTATTAGGCAAATGAGTATTTTGACCACATCATCCTCTTTATGCATGTTGTCTTACTCCAAGCTGTATAGACTCGAAAGCCTACTACCAATTAAGCATATTAGGTGATGTGCATCTCTGTAATGAGAAGGGGTGTGGTCTAATGACATCAACACCCTATATCAGGTGTGCATAATTATTAGGCAACTTCCTTTCCTTTGGCAAAATGGGTCAAAAGAAGGACTTGACAGGCTCAGAAAAGTCAAAAATAGTGAGATATCTTGCAGAGGGATGCAGCACTCTTAAAATTGCAAAGCTTCTGAAGCGTGATCATCGAACAATCAAGCGTTTCATTCAAAATAGTCAACAGGGTCGCAAGAAGCGTGTGGAAAAACCAAGGCGCAAAATAACTGGCCATGAACTGAGAAAAGTCAAGCGTGCAGCTGCCAAGATGCCACTTGCCACCAGTTTGGTCATATTTCAGAGCTGCAACATCACTGGAGTGCCCAAAAGCACAAGGTGTGCAATACTCAGAGACATGGCCAAGGTAAGAAAGGCTGAAAGACGACCACCACTGAACAAGACACACAAGCTGAAACGTCAAGACTGGGCCAAGAAATATCTCAAGACTGATTTTTCTAAGGTTTTATGGACTGATGAAATGAGAGTGAGTCTTGATGGGCCAGATGGATGGGCCCGTGGCTGGATTGGTAAAGGGCAGAGAACTCCAGTCCGACTCAGACGCCAGCAAGGTGGAGGTGGAGTACTGGTTTGGGCTGGTATCATCAAAGATGAGCTTGTGGGGCCTTTTTGGGTTGAGGATGGAGTCAAGTTCAACTCCCAGTCCTACTGCCAGTTTCTGGAAGACACCTTCTTCAAGCAGTGGTACAGGAAGAAGTCTGCATCCTTCAAGAAAAACATGATTTTCATGCAGGACAATGCTCCATCACACGCGTCCAAGTACTCCACAGCGTGGCTGGCAAGAAAGGGTATAAAAGAAGAAAATCTAATGACATGGCCTCCTTGTTCACCTGATCTGAACCCCATTGAGAACCTGTGGTCCATCATCAAATGTGAGATTTACAAGGAGGGAAAACAGTACACCTCTCTGAACAGTGTCTGGGAGGCTGTGGTTGCTGCTGCACACAATGTTGATGGTGAACAGATCAAAACACTGACAGAATCCATGGATGGCAGGCTTTTGAGTGTCCTTGCAAAGAAAGGTGGCTATATTGGTCACTGATTTGTTTATGTTTTGTTTTTGAATGTCAGAAATGTATATTTGTGAATGTTGAGATGTTATATTGGTTTCACTGGTAAAAATAAATAATTGAAATGGGTATATATTTGTTTTTTGTTAAGTTGCCTAATAATTATGCACAGTAATAGTCACCTGCACACACAGATATCCCCCTAAAATAGCTATAACTAAAAACAAACTAAAAACTACTTCCAAAACTATTCAGCTTTGATATTAATGAGTTTTTTGGGTTCATTGAGAACATGGTTGTTGTTCAATAATAAAATTAATCCTCAAAAATACAACTTGCCTAATAATTCTGCACTCCCTGTATATATATATATATATATATATATATATATATATATATATATATATATATATATATACACACACATATATACACACAGTCGTATGCAAAAGTTTAGGCACCCCTGACAATTTCCATGATTTTCATTTATAAATAATTTGTGTTTGGAAAGTGGAGAGCTGATTAAGCGTGCAGCAACTCAAGGGTTAACTTTTGTCTTGATTGCTAGGTGTATTGTTGTCTAGGTGTCTTAGCTGGTCTGACAGCTAGAGGGAGATGTTGCGGAGCCTATATTAGTGACTGCAGGCAGGAAGTAGGGTCACTAACCTGTTTCTTGTCTTGCAGGTGGAACAATGGTGAAGCCTCGTCGCTCCTCCAGGGCTTCAAGGCGGTTTGACAAGGTTCAGGAGACACCTGAAAAGAGGAAGAAAACATCAGTTTCTACAATGGGTGATGTTATCCCTCCCTCTTCTTCTGTGCCCTCTGCTATGCCTTTTCCTCATGCTACCTATTCTCTCTTGTCTTCTTCTGAAGCTGCTGCTGCTGGCCCTTCTTTTCTCCCTGCCTATTCTATATCTCTCCCCTCTACCTCTGTGCTACCCTCTGTTATTTTTTCTTCCCCTTCCTCTTTCCCTTCCGTATCATTTTCATCTTCCCTGTCTGTCCCTATCTTCTCCTCTACCCTTTCCATTTTTTCTTTTCCCCCTGTTGGCCCTTCTTTGGCCTTAGCCACTTCCCTATTAGCCCCCCTTCCCTCCGGTCCTGCCCCCCTTGCCTCCGGTCCTGCTCCCCTTGCATTATCTCAAATGCCTAGGCAATTCTCGGACCCCATGTCCCCCATCCTCCTAGAAGACACGGCTGTGTCTTATGGATCCGCCTCTCCTCCTCTGACTCCCGGACAGAGGGAGGTCGGGGGAGGCAAGGCGGATCAGGGGCCTGTACCTTTGCATGGTTTTGGTACCATGCGGTCGGCCTCTTCTGCTCCTGGGCCTAGTGCGCGCGTGATGTCACAGGCTCCGCCCCCCGCAGCATCACGTGTCCTCCGGGTCTCTGCGCCACCCTGCTTCACAGAAGTAAGTGCGCACAGACCGGAGGCAGCAGGGAAGCCTCAAAGGAAACGGCCATCGTCAGCACAGATCCCCACTAAGGTAAGTGGGGCATCCGGAGTTGGCGGTGACCCACTGGGGGGAGTGGTAGCATTTAAAAAAGGGCAGTGTGGTGGTAGGAAGGGTAAAGAGCCCATAAAGAAAGTACAAGGGGTTAAAATGGCTGCACGCAATAGGAGGGAGAAAGTTAGAGAAGGGCATAAATCAGGTGAATTAAACCCTACTGGGAAAGGCATAAAAAATAAAGGAGGTTACATGAATATTTTGTCAAGCCTTAAAAAGAGGTTGCTAGCTAGGGGGCCATGCGTTTTACAGGGTGTGGGTGGACTGGAGAGACAGGAACAGGGAGCGGGGGGGCCTCATCGTTGACTCCAGTGATATTCCCACTTGCCCTCTTGTTTTACAGGTTTCAATGGCGTCATCGGCTACTGCAGTATCTGTCGGCGAAGCTGCTGCGGCGATGAAAAAGCAGGCTGGGACGTCAGCGGCTACAGTGACTCCAGCGGTGAGACAGATCCCCCGGCCTACACCGTTAATATCCGTTCTTGCGTCTTCTGGAGCTGAGGCGATGGCTGGAGCTGGTGAGCCATTAACTGCACCACACTTTAGGGGGGAGGATAGTTACTCCATGGGAGACTCCGACAGTTCTTCAGGGTTTAAGGATAGGGGTCAGCGCAAGCTATTTAGATACATCAGGAAGATAGCGGATGTGAAAGGGGCTAGTGTAGTGGGACCAGGGAGTAACAGGCTGTAGTTCTCTGTCAGGTAGCCAGGCAAGTGCCTCCAAGTCGCTTGTGGCGAGCACATCCGACACTTATCCTTGTATAGTGCATTCGCTGCATTCTCATCTTAAACCGTGTATAGCCAGGCGCATTAAGGAGGGGAGGTAGGTTAAGATATTTGAGCTTTCTAGGTTGGCGCAAGATCTGAAGGAAAGGGTCGAAGAAGGGACAGGGGATAAAAAAGTTAAGAGGCCTGAGACTTATGAGGAGTGGATGCGCTGCTTCCGCATGTTGGCTTCCTGCTACTTGGAGGCTAACCCTCAGCATAACCTCAATATCCTCAAATATATGGAAGTCATAGATGACATTCATACCAGAGGAAGAGGGACGGCATGGGGTCAATATGACGCCAAAATTCAGGCGTAGGTTAGAGTACAATCCTATACTTAATTTTGGGATGAAGGAGATGGATCTGTTTTCAGGTCTAGAATTATCAGATAGTGTAGTTATGGTGCCAGCAAGGCCCGCAGTGTCAAACATACCGAATAGACAGTTCCGGAGGCGCGGAGAGAGAGAGTGTTGGCGGTTTCAGGAAAAGCAGTGTGACAAGGGTTTACACTGTCTTTTTCGGCATATCTGCATCTATTGCGGTGGGCCCCACGCAGGGACAGACTGCCCCAGGCATCGTGAGTCAGGTGGGGGGAGGGCTCCATTTAGATCGGCTCCTGCGGGAAAGGGCCCATACACCCCTGAATCTAAGGGAAATTTGTAGCCTGCTTAGGGCTTATCCTGACCAGGCGGCAGGCTTCCTCAGGTCAGGGTTATCATTTGGCTTTTGCATTCCAGTTAGGCGTCCTGTTTTCCCCTCTCCTGCGGTTCGTAACCTTAAATCAGCTGTTCAACACCCCAGGCCGTTGCAGAAAAATTGGCAAAGGAAGTAGACTTAGGGCGTATGGCGGGTCCTTATTCTTGCGTCCCCTTCGAGAACCTAGTTATCTCCCCACTCGGAATAGTGCTTAAGAAGGAGCCAGGGAAGTTTAGGCTGATTCAACATTTGTCTCACCTGGAGGGAGCGTCTGTGAACGACGCTCTCGACGAAGGAGAAACTTCAGTATCATATCAGTCCTTCGAATCTGCCCCTGGCGGTCATTCAAGGGCTTGGTCCAGAGGCAGAGATGGCAAAGGTGGACATTGAATCTGCCTTTCGCCTCCTCCCTATTCACCCAGAGAGCTTATATCTGATGGGGTGCATGTTCCAGGATCGGTATTACGTGAATTGCTGCTTGCCAATGGGTTGCGCCATATCGCCATATCATATCATATCTTTTCTGCATTGGGCGGTGGTTCACGAGTCCGGGCTGGGGCAGGTAGCTTATTATTTAGATGATATCCTTTTCTTGGGAAGGGAGGGATCTGGGGATTGCACTAGGCTTCTTGCTATCATGAAACAATTGTCCTCGCGATTAGGTGTTCCGCTTGCAGCCAAAAAGACGGAAGGTCCGTGCACGCGCATTGTATTCTTAGGCATAGAAATTGATACCGTAGATGGGGAATGCAGACTGCCAGGACCAAAAGTTGACTCTGCCTTGTCAACTATCCAGGCTATCAGGGAGGCCGGTAGGTCCACGCTTCGGGACTTTCAATCTTTGCTAGGCCTATTGAACTTCGTATCCAGGGTGATTCCCATGGGTAGGATATTTAACCAGAGGATGGAAGCTGCAACTAGTGGGCTTAGGTTAAATTGGGCTCCGGTGAGGATTTCCCTAGATAATCAGAAGGACCTGGCAGTTTGGTTTTTGTTCTTACGGGAATTCAATGGCATGAGGATCTGGTTGCCCAAACCGGTCAGCAGCCAGCAACTGCACTTGTACACCGATGCCGCGGGGAGTCATGGGTTGGGGGCTTATTTTGAGGGATCTTGGTGTGCAACCACCTGGCCGGCCGAATGGAGCGGCACGGGGTGGTTAAAAAACTTGACATTACTTGAGCTCTTCCCCATTCTAGTGGCTGTGGAGTTATGGTATGGGCGATTACAGAACCGGGCTGTCAATTTTTGGTGTGACAATCTGAGTGTAGTTCACGCCATCAATAGGCTGTCTGCTTCTTCCCCTCCGGTAGTTAACGTCTTGTGCCAATTAGTCTTGCTCTGTTTGCGGCATAACATTTGATTCACGGCAAGGCATGTTCCCGGGGCACGCAATGTCATCGCGGACGCTCTGTCCAGGGGTCAGTGGGATAGGTTTAAGGAAGTAACGCCCGCTGCTTTAGCTCAGGGTGATGACTGTCCTGCTTATCTCTGGCAGGTGGTGAGTTCTGGGGAACTGCGCTAAGGTTACTACAAGGGTCGCTGGCGACAAAAACCTGGCAATCGTACCGCAGGTATTGGGGCGATTGGGAGAAGTTTTTTTCAGACAGGGGTTATCTTGGAGAATGCAGGACACACACAGTTTTTTACAGTGGGTTGCATGTTTGCATGAGAAGGGCCTGGCGCCAGGCACCATTGCCAGCCGGGCTGCAGCCATTTCTTTCTTTTCCAAATTGTATGGAGTCCCAGATGTCTCCAAATCTTTCCTAGCTAGGGCTGCTATTAAGGGAGCACATAGATTGAAAGGGGTAAATAGGGACATTAGGGAACCAATCACTAGGTGGAGGCTAGGTACCATGATTCAGGTCCTCCTGACAATCTGTAGCTCTGAGTACGAAGTCGTCCTCTTTGCTGCAGCATTTTCCCTCGCATACTTCGCCGCGCTGCGTGTTAGTGAGTTGGTAGCTCCATCTAGGGTTTCAACGGGGTCAGCGCTGCTTAGGGATCATGTTAGGAATGAAGGGGAAGCTATTTTAGTTTTCGTGGCACGTTCCAAGACTAATCAGACGGGTAAGGGTAGATGGCTCAATTTGCTTTCGCAGGTAGAGCCATCAATTTGCCCAGTTAGGTTGTGCAGAAGGTTCTTGGAAATTAGGCCAGGGGTTGAGGGGGTGTTCCTAGTTCACGAAAATGGGTCATTCTTATCCAGGTTTCAATTTCGGGTAGTCATGAAGAAAGTGGTTTCAAGTTTAGGGTGGAATCCCTCTGTGGTGGCCCCACATTCTTTTAGGATTGGTGCCGCTACAGACGCGGTCTTGGCTGGGTCTTCTCAGAGTGAAATTAAGGTTTTAGGTAGGTGGGCTTCAGCCAAATTTAAGAAATATATACGGCCGCTGAAGCAGGATGTTGTTTAGTAATTCTTCATGTAGCTCAGGTTTGTTCTGTTGTTGCTTAGGTGGGGGAAGCCAGGTTTGTTTCATTTCTTTTGTTATTGCAGGTGAGGGGCTGCCGTGCAAAAGAGTGTGGATCTTGGGACATTCATATGTCCATTGGGCAGCTTTGCGTGCAGCAGCAAGTGCAGAAGGCTTGCAGTTGGGTTTGCCGTCACGGAGGCTGGGCATTCGTTGGCTGGGAAAGCGTGGAATGATGTGGTCGGATTTGCCGACTCAAGTGGCAGAGGCCAGAAGGAGGTGGGACGTCCCCACGTGCGGGAATGATGTGGGGACTATGCCCATGGGGGATTTGGCTAGTGTCATGCTAGCAGATATTAGGTGGTTGGCGACTCAGTTTCCTGGGGTCAAGATTGTATGGTCACAAATTATTTCTAGAAATGTCTGGAGGCACATGAGTTCCCGTAAGGCAGGTTTTAGGGTGAAGAGAAAGCTTAATAGGGATGTAGGTAAGGCAGTGTTAGCTGCAGGGGGTAAGGTTATCACTCATGACAACATCAGGATTGATTCTCCCGGTCTCTTCCGCAGGTATGAGGTACATCTGTCAGATACGGGTACCGATTTGTTTTTGCACAATATTAGGCTTTCCCTGGTTTCCCTTTGTGTTTAGTGGCGGCAAGAGTTCCGTGTCCTCTTTGGGTGGCGGCAGCAGGGGTGTGACAAATTTCCGGTTGGGACAGCCTGGCGGGTGAAAAGAGGAGGGGTGACAGGCGAGCACATTTAACGTCAGCCGCAAGGGCTGACGCTCGGTGGCACCCTGCACGATCCCTCCTAAAAAAGCCCTCCAGGCTGTCGGAATGCGGGGCGCCCCCCATTCCTTTAGGGCGGTCTCACCCCTTTCTTAGGAGTTGTAGGACAGGGATGTTTTCTTGCCGGCCAACGCTATGTTATTATTACTAAGTTATTTAAGTTTAAGTATTAAGTTATTCTTTAATAAATGCAACCCTTGTCCCCAGACGGGGAAGGGTTTTTTTTCTCCCATAACTGGTGTCTGTGTGTTTATTTGGGTTATTGGGTTAAGGTTATTGCATCACATAGCAGGTAAAGTATAGAAAGTTTTACCCTTAGGAAAGTGGAGAGCTGATTAAGCGCGCAGCAACTTAAGGGTTAACTTTTGTCTTGATTGCTAGGTTTATTGTTGTCTAGGTGTCTTAGCTGGTCTGACAGCTAGAGGGAGATGTTGCAGAGCCTATATTAGTGACTGCAGGCAGGAAGTAGGGTCACTAACCTGTTTCTTGGCTTCCCTCCCTTCCCTCCCAAGTTACAGATGCTCTGTTCCAGTTATGGATGGTGTGTTCCAGTGGACTGTGGTCTGCGGAGATGCCGGCAATAGTATCACTTTGGCTGGGGGCTGAATAATCATTCGGACCTTAGTAAGCCCAAAGTGCTGTATTTTTTGCTTAGGGACCCCCTTTCAGAACTAACAGTCTTTTGGCCGAGGAACCGTTGCCTCAACTCCAGTTGTAGGAACATGGCGTCATGTTTCCTGTTGCGGCAGCATCAGGGGTGTGACAAATTTCCGGTTGGGACAGCCTGACGGGTGAAAAGAGGAGGGGGACAGGCGAACACATTCAACGTCAGCCGCAAGGGCTGACGCTCAGTGGCTCCCTGCACGATCCCTCCTAAAAAAGCCCTCCAGGCTCTCGGAATGGGGGCGCCCCCCATTCCTTTAGGGCGGTCTCACCCCTTTCTTAGGAGTTGTAGGACAGGGATGTTTTCTTGCCGGCCAACGCTAAGTTATTATTACTAAGTTGTTTAGGTTTAAGTATTAAGTTATTCTTTAATAAATGCAACCCTTGTCACCGGACGGGGAAGGGTTTTTTTCTCCAATAAATGGTGTCTGTGTGTTTATTGGGGTTAATGGGTTAAGGGTATTGCATCACATAGCAGGTAAAGTATAGAAAGTTTTACCCTTAGGATCAGCAATTTCATTTTGATCTATCAAATAACTGAAGGACACAGTAATATTTCAGCAGTGAAATTAGGTTTATTGGATTAACAGAAAATGTGCAATATACATCAAAACGAAATTAGACAGGTGCATAAATTTGGGCACAGTTGTCATTTTGTTGATTTGAATACCTGTAACTACCTAGCAATGATTAATTGGAACACACAATTGGTTTGGTGAGCCCATTAAGCCTTGAACTTCATAGACAGGTGCATCCAATCATGAGAAAAGGTATTTAAGGTGGCCAATTGCAAGTGGTTGTTCTCTTTGACTCTCCTCTGAAGAGTGGCAACATGGGGGCCTCAAAACAACTCTCAAATGACCTGAAAACAAAGATTGTTCAACATTATGGTTTAGGGGTTTGTCAGGGGTGCCTAAACTTTTGCATACGACTGTATATGTATGTGTATATACTGTATATATACATACCCCCCAACTGTCCCGATTTGCCCCAGGCATTAAAAAAATAAAAATTACAGATACCCATATATGATGTAGTATGTGTGTCTATCTGTATCCATAACTGTGTGTGTGTATCTGTATGTATAAGTTTATGCTATGTAGTGTGTGTGTGTCTGCATGTATAAATGTAAGCTATGTAGTGTGTGTATGTGTATGTGTATCTGCATGTATAAGTGTGTATCTGCATGTATAAATGTATGCTATGTAGTGTGTGTCTGCATGTATAAGTGTATGCTATGTAGTGTGTGTGTGTCTGCATGTATAAGTGTATACTATGTAGTGTCTGTGTATCTGCATGTATAAGTGTGTATCTGCATGTATAATTGTATGCTATGTAGTGTGTGTGTGTGTCTGCATGTATAAGTGTATACTATGTAGTGTCTGTGTATCTGCATGTATAAGTGTATGCTATGTAGTGTGTGTGTATCTGCATGTATAAGTGTATGCTATGTAGTGTGTGTGTGTGTCTGCATGTATAAGTGTATACTATGTAGTGTCTGTGTATCTGCATCTATAAGTGTGTGCTGCATGTATAAGTGTATGCTATGTAATGTGTGTGTATCTATGTGTAAGTGTATGCTATGTAGTGTGTGTGTATCAACCTGTATAAGTGTATGCTATGTAGTGTGTGTTTATCTATGTGTAAGTGTATGCTATGTAGTGTGTGTGTATCTGCATGTATAAGTGTATGCTATGTAGTGTGTGTGTATCTGCATGTATAAGTGTATGCTATGTAGTGTGTGTGTATCTGCATGTATAAGTGTATGCTATGTAGTGTGTCCAAAGTAGAGAGGGTAGAAAAGTCCTCAGAGGGTGCGCTGATGCTGGTGCTGGTAAGTTGATTGTAGTCAGAAGAGCTTATAAAAGATGGCTGCACTCTCAATGGAAATCCCAATATTGTTCCGGATGGATCTCGAGCTGTGAAGGAATAGAAGAAGAGAGGCGCCACAAAACATAAAACAGTATCGTATATCCAAGTAGGAGGATTCCCTACGTTTTGGAACCACCCCGTTGTGCCAAATACTCACATACAAAGCGGCACCAAAATCGTGCCTCTATGCACGGATCGGGACTGTTCAGAGTCGCCCGACAGACACACCCCAGCTAGCACACGTCACTCTGTATCCACCAATCGACAGTCGGCAATCAGCAAGCCTCCACTGGTTCCGTATGGCTACGATCAGTACACACTACCACTTATGTGCTCAGCTAGCTCCCAGTAGTGCATTGCTGATGCTTCAATAAAGGATATCCAGCAAGAACTGTACAGTTCTTGCTGGATATCCTTTATTGAAGCAGCTCACATAGCCATACCAGTGGTTTGAGCTTGTGTTTGATTTGCTGCCTAACTGTATTAAAATCTATTACTTTTATTTAGAATTTTATTTATATTACTTTGGTCTTATGATTTTTTTAAGCCCCGCCCACCACATTTAAAAAAAATTTGCCGCAGGGGGGGGGGTGTCCGTCTTTTGAATTTTTAAATGTTGGGAGGTATGTATATACAGTATATATATATATGTACTGTAGATATACATACATACACACTGTATTTATATGTATATAATCTATGCACTTTAGTTAATGAAAGAAAATTAAATCCAATGATGGGTTGAATGGTTGCCTTTGGGCCTGAGAATCATCCTCCCTCTCACCCACTTAAAGGGACACTGTAACCAAAATTTTTCTTTCGTGATTCAGATTGAGCATGAAATTTTAAGCAACTTTCTAATTTTCTCCTATTATCAAATTTTCTTCATTCTCTTGGTATCTTTATTTGAAATGCAAGAATGTAAGTTTAGATGCCGGCCCATTTTTGGTGAACAACCTGGATTGTCCTTGCTGATTGGTGGATAAATTCATCCACCAATAAAAAAGTGCTGTCCAGCGTACTGAAACCAAAAAAAAAAGCTTAGATGCCTTCTTTTTCAAATAATGATAGCAAGAGAACGAAGAAAAATTGAAAATAGGAGTAAATTAGAAAGTTGCTTAAAATTTCATGCTCAATCTGAATTACAAAAGAAAAATTTTGGTTACAATGTCCCTTTAAGGTGCAATAGTCCTATTTCTGCTGAGGGAAGCTAAATAACCCAAGAGAAAGACACACAGAAATGTAAGCACCATGTTTTAGACAGTGTGGGGTGATCACACAGCAGGACTGCTGACAGGCTAGCATTTAGTGTATTGTAGGAAGTGTTACTGCCCATTACTAGAGGATCTCACTATCCCTCTAACCAGATTGCTTCAGCTCCTCCCACTAGCATTGTTTACTGAAGTGTTTCTGTTCTCTGTCCAGGGGGAACTTAGTTCATCCTGCAGAAATAGTGCAGGAACTCCGTTCCCATGCGTTCCCGCTTGACTTGATCCCTGGGAAGAACAGAATCAAAGTAAGATATTTATGCATATTTGAAAATGAAATATGAGAAGTAT
The DNA here is from genome assembly GCF_027579735.1 of Bombina bombina. Classification (NCBI taxonomy): domain Eukaryota; kingdom Metazoa; phylum Chordata; class Amphibia; order Anura; family Bombinatoridae; genus Bombina; species Bombina bombina. The sequence continues at coordinate 113,517,263 of NC_069501.1, read as the reverse complement.
GTCACTAAATTATGTTTTTCTTTCCTCTTTCACTCTCCTAATTTTCCTCATAACTCACAAAACAACATTATTTTCTTTTATAAAGCTGTTTCATTTAAAGGATCTCTACACACAGCAGAATATCATAATCAGTAAATGCATAATAAATAGACAATGCAAAAGCACTTAGTTTGCATTTCACATGAGTAGTAGATGTTTTTCTGACAAATGTCAAATTTAGTTGAATTTATTTTTTGCCACTTCATCACATGACAGCAATCGGCCAATCACAAAATGCATATATGTATTCTGTAAATCGTGCACATGCTCAGAAGGAGCTGGTGCCTCAATAAGTGTGCATATAAAAAGATTGTGTATATTTAGATAATGGATATGAATTGGAAAGTTGGTTAAAATTGTGTGCTCTATCTGAATCATGAAAGTTTCATTTTGACTATAGTGGTCCTTTAATTGCAAACCTCCTTTCTCCTTTTTTTCTATTGTATGACATTAGATATCACAGGCATCTAATGCTAAATCATATAATAAAATTGAATTAAAATCCATTTTAATTCAGTCTGCAATAAACACAGTATGGAGCACATTCTTAGTTCCACTTATTCCACAAAAATGTACTTTTATTATCTAAATTACTTTGTTTCTTTGGTTACCTTTGTTGAAAAGAATTACTCCATAGCAGCACCAATGTACTACTTTGAGCTGGCTGTTAATTGGTGGCTACACACATTTTTCTTTTGTTATTAACTCACCAGATGTGTTTGGGTAGATCCCAGTAGTGCAATTCTGCCACCTTACGACTGTTGCTTCTTAACTTTAGTTTCAGCCAAGCCTGAAACTATCGGCCTTCAAAGCAGCAACCAATGCTTGATAAATGGAGCCCTATGTTTTTAATCCATTTGCATGGGTTAAACACATAGTTATATGCAAGCAACAATGCAATAATAAATGTGCTAACATATTAGAGCATTTTCTTTTTTCACTGTTATAGCTCTTTAAAGGGACATGAAACCCCAATTGTTTCTTTGATGATTTAGAAAGAGCATGCAATTTTAAACAACTTTCTAATTTACTTCTATTATCTAATTTGCTTTATTCTCTTGATATCCTTTGCTGAAAAGCATATCTAGATAGGCTCAGTAGCTGCTGATTGGTGGCTGCAGATAGGTGCCTCATGTGATTGGCTCACCCATGTGCATTGATATTTCTTCAACAAAGGATATCTAAATAATTAAGCAAATTAGATAATAGAAGTAAATTGGAATGTTGTTTAAAATTGTATCCCCTACCCAAATCATGAAAGAAAAATGTGGGGTTTAGTGTCCCTTTAATGTAGGTTAAATCATCAGGCTCCTCATCTCCTCCCTCGCTCGCAAACACATACAGTAGCTGACATATGAAGAATAGCTTTACAGCAAGTACCAAAATAAGCAAGCAAGGGTTAAATTATTAACCATTCAACATCTGTATAGCAGGACACCCCAAAGCACATTAGTTTATGCACAGCCTGAAATTAGACAGTGATAGACCCTCAACATATTTAACCTTCTTACTGCTGGGTTTGTTGTGGCTGCTGGAATACAAACAATATATGAAGATATACTGAAGATTTGTGTTGAATGTTGTACTTTTGCTAAAACACTATTGAAAGTTTCACAAGCAGCTGGCATTTTATGAGGTAAACGCTCATTTTGGATCTTTGCTGCAGCAGTGATTGTGGGCAGTGGGTTAATAGACACAGAAATTCCCCAGTGTATTTTCTGTATGTTCTGTGAATTCCCGTCCCATCACAAGAAAAGCCTCATGTGTTAGACCCATGCTAATAAAATAAAATTACACACGTTCCAAATTGTGTTATACTATTCAGATGTCTTACTTCCTCACACATTACATTCTAGTCTACCCACACTGGTATTACACATCTCATGGCTAACCCTTACCTGACTACACATTACATTCTAGTCTACCCACCCTGGTATTACACATCTCATGGTTCCCCCTTACCTGACTACACATTACATTCTAGTCTACCCACCCTGGTATAACACATCTCATGGCTCCCCCTTACCTGACTACACATTACATTCTAGTCTACCCACCCTGGTATTACACATCTCATGGCTCCCCTTACCTGACTACACATTACATTCTAGTCTACCCACCCTGGTATTACACATCTCATGGCTCCCCCTTACCTGACTACACATTACATTCTAGTCTACCCACCCTGGTATTACACATCTCATGGCTCCCCTTACCTGACTACACATTACATTCTAGTCTACCCACCCTGGTATTACACATCTCATGGCTCCCCCTTACCTGACTACACATTACATTCTAGTCTACCCACCCTGGTATTACACATCTCATGGTTCCCCCTTACCTGACTACACATTACATTCTAGTCTACCCACCCTGGTATTACACATCTCATGGTTCCCCCTTACCTGACTACACATTACATTCTAGTCTACCCACCCTGGTATTACACATCACATGGCTCCCCCTTACCTGACTACACATTATATTCTAGTCTACCCACCCTGGTATTACGCATCTCATGGCCCCCCCATTACCTAACTACACATTACATTCTAGTCTACCCACCCTGGTATTACACATCTCATGGCTCCCCCTTACCTTACTACACATTACATTCTAGTCTACCCACCCTGGTATTACACATCTCATGGCTCCCCCTTACCCTACTACACATTGCATTCTAGTCTACCCACCCTGGTATTACACATCTCATGGCTCCCCCTTACCTGACTACACATTATATTCTCTTACCTGACTACACATTACATTCTAGTCTACCCACCCTGGTATTACACATCTCATGGCTCCCCCTTACCCTACTACACATTGCATTCTAGTCTACCCACCCTGGTATTACACATCTCATAGCTCCCCCTTACCTGACTACACATTGCATTCTAGTCTACCCACCCTGGTATTACACATCTCATGGCTCCCCCTTACCTTACTACACATTACATTCTAGTCTACCCGCCCTGGTATTACACATCTCATGGCTCCCCCTTACCTTACTACACATTACATTCTAGTCTACCCACCCTGGTATTACACATCTCATGGCTCCCCTTACCTTACTACACATTACATTCTAGTCTACCCACCCTGGTATTACACATCTCATGGCTCCCCCTTACCTGACTACACATTACATTCTAGTCTACCCACCCTGGTATTACACATCTCATGGCTCCCTCTTACTTTACTACACATTACATTCTAGTCTACCCACCCTGGTATTACACATCTCATGGCTCCCCTTACCTTACTACACATTACATTCTAGTCTACCCACCCTGGTATTACACATCTCATGGCTCCCCCTTACCTGACTACACATTACATTCTAGTCTACCCACCCTGGTATTACACATCTCATGGCTCCCCCTTACCTGACTACACATTACATTCTAGTCTACCAACCCTGGTATTACACATCTCATGGCTCCCCCTTACCTGTCTACACATTACATTCTATTCTACACACCCTGGTATTACACATCTCATGGCTCCCCCTTACCTGACTACACATTACATTCTAGTCTACCCACCCTGGTATTACACATCTCATGCATCCCCCTTACCTGACTACACATTACATTCTAGTCTACCCACCCTGGTATTACACATCTCATGGCTCCCCCTTACCTGTCTACACATTACATTCTATTCTACACACCCTGGTATTACACATCTCATGGCTAACCCTTACCTGACTACACATTACATTCTAGTCTACCCACCCTGTTATTACACATCACATGGCTCCCTCTTACCTGACTACACATTACATTCTAGTCTACCCACCCTGGTATTACACATCACATGGCTCCCTCTTACCTGACTACACATTACATTCTAGTCTACCCACCCTGGTATTACACATCTCATGGCTCCCCCTTACCTGACTACACATACCATTCTAGTCTACCCACCCTGGTATAACACATCTCATGGCTCCCCCTTACCTGACTACACATTACATTCTAGTCAACCCACCCTGGCATTACACATCTCATGGCTCCCTCTTACCTGACTACACATTACATTCTAGTCTACCCACCCTGGTATTACACATCTCATGGCTCCCCCTTACCTGACTACACATTACATTCTAGTCTACCCGCCCTGATATTACACATCTCATGGCTCCCCTTTACCTGACTACACATTACATTCTAGTCTACCCACCCTGGTATTACACAACTGATGGCTCCCCCTTACCTGACTACACATTACATTCTAGTCTACCCACCCTGGTATTATACATCTCATAGGCTCCCTCTTACCTGACTACACATTACATTCTAGTATATCAAGCCTGGTATTACACATCTCATAGCTTCCCCTTACCTGACTACACATTACATTCTAGTCTACCCACCCTGGTATTACACATCTCATGGCTCCCTCTTACCTTACTACACTTTACATTCTAGTCTACCCACCCTGGTATTATGCATCTCATGGCTCCCCCTTACCTGACTACACATTACATTCTAGTCTACCCACCCTGGTATTACACATCTCATGGCTCTCCCTTACCTTATTACACATTACATTCTAGTCTATCCAGCCTGGTATTACACATCTCATGGCTCTCCCTTACCTTATTACACATTACATTCTAGTCTATCCAGCCTGGTATTACACATCTCATAGCTCCCCCTTACCTGACTACACATTACATTCTAGTCTACCCACCCTGGTATAACACATCTCATGGCTCCCCCTTACCTGACTACACATTACATTCTAGTCTACCCACCCTGGTATTACACATCTCATGGCTCTCCCTTACCTTATTACACATTACATTCTAGTCTATCCAGCCTGGTATTACACATCTCATGGCTCTCCCTTACCTTATTACACATTACATTCTAGTCTATCCAGCCTGGTATTACACATCTCATAGCTCCCCCTTACCTGACTACACATTACATTCTAGTCTACCCACCCTGGTATTACACATTTCATGGCTCCCCTTTATCTGACTACACATTACATTCTAGTCTACCCGCCTTGGTATTACACATCTCATAGCTCCCCCTTACCTGACTACACATTACATTCTAGTCTACCCACCCTGGTATTACACATTTCATGGCTCCCCCTTACCTGACTACACATTACATTCTAGTCTACCCGCCCTGGTATTACACATCTCATGGCTCTCCCTTACCTGACTACACATTACATTCTAGTCTACCCCCCCTGGTATTACACATCTCATGGCTCCCTCTTACCTGACTACACATTACATTCTAGTCTACCCACCCTGGTATTACACATCTCATGGCTCCCCCTTCCCTTACTACACATTACATTCTAGTCTACCCGCCCTGGTATTACACATCTCATGGCTCCCCCTTACCTGACTACACATTACATTCTAGTCTACCCACCCTGGTATTACACATCTCATGGCTCCCCCTTACCTGACTACACATTACATTCTAGTCTACCCACCCTGGTATTACACATCCCATGGCTCTCCCTTACCTGACTACACATTACATTCTAGTCTACCCACCCTGGTATTACACATCTCATAGCTCCCTCTTACCTGACTACACATTACATTCTAGTCTACCAACCCTGGTATTACACATCTCATGGCTGCCTCTTACCTGACTACACATTACATTCTAGTCTACCCACCTTGTTATTACACATCTCATGGCTCTCCCTTACCTGACTACACATTACATTCTAGTCTACCCACCCTGGTATTACACATCTCATGGCTTCCCTTACCTGACTACACATTACATTCTAGTCTACCAACCCTGGTATTACACATCTCATGGCTCCCCCTTACCTGTCTACACATTACATTCTATTCTACACACCCTGGTATTACACATCTCATGGCTCCCCCTTACCTGACTACACATTACATTCTAGTCTACCCACCCTGGTATTACACATCTCATGGCTCCCCCTTACCTGACTACACATTACATTCTCTTACCTGACTACACATTACATTCTAGTCTACCCACCCTGGTATTACACATCTCATGGTTCCCCCTTACCTGACTACACATTGCATTCTAGTCTACCCACCCTGGTATTACACATCTCATGGCTCCCCCTTACCGGACTACACATTACATTCTAGTCTACCCACCCTGGTATTACACATCTCATGGTTCCCCCTTACCTGACTACATATTGCATTCTAGTCTACCCACCCTGGTATTACACATCTCATGGCTCCCCCTTACCTTACTGCACATTACATTCTAGTCTACCCACCCTGGTATTACACATCTCATGGTCCCCCCTTACCTGACTACACATTACATTCTAGTCTACCCACCCTGGTATTACACATCTCATGGCTCCCTCTTACCTGACTACACATTACATTCTAGTCTACCCACCCTGGTATTACACATCTCATGGCTCCCTCTTACCTGACTACACATTACATTCTAGTCTACCCACCCTGGTATTACACATCTCATGGTCCCCCCTTACCTGACTACACATTACATTCTAGTCTACCCACCCTGGTATTATACAGCTCATGGCTCCCCCTTACCTGACTACACATTGCATTCTATTCTACTCACCCTGGTATTACACATCTCATGGCTCCCCCTTACCTTACTACACATTGCATTCTAGTCTACCCACCCTGGTATTACACATCTCATGGCTAACCCTTACCTGACTACACATTACATTCTAGTCTACCCACCCTGGTATTACACATCACATGGCTCCCTCTTACCTGACTACACATTACATTCTAGTCTACCCGCCCTGATATTACACATCTCATGGCTCCCCCTTACCTGACTACTCATTGCATTCTTGTCTACCCACCCTGATATTACACATCTCATGGCTCCCCCTTACCTGACTACACATTGGCCTCTAGTTATGAAGCTCCGTATTTTGCTGCCTAAGCTCGCCTTACATCGCCGCCGCGGACCTGAATACGTTCGCCAAAGTTATCAAGAAAGCTGTCAAGAAGCCGCGCACCAAGTATGGAGCGATGAGCAGCGGACTGTTGTTAACTGACAGTCATCGATCTCGCTGCTCATCGGCTTCTTCGCAGCTTTCCTGCTAGCTTGTCACTAAGCACCCACACTATACTATACTGTTTTACTCCCTAAACCGCCGCTTCCGGAGCCCCACGCAACTGAATAAAGTTATTAACCCCTAAACCGCCGCTCCCAGACCCTGACGCAACTCTAAAAAATATATTAACCCCTAAACTGCCGCTCCCGGACCCCACCGCAACTATAATAAATATATGAACCCCTAAACCGCCGCTCCCGGACCCCGCCGCCACCTACATTATACTTATTAACCCCTAATCTGCCGCCGCCACCTATATAAAGTTATTAACCCCTATCCTGCCGATCCCGGACAACGCCGCAAATAAATTAATTGTTTAACCCCTAAACCGCCGCACACGGAGCCTGCCGCCACCTACATTAAATTTATTAACCCCTATCCTGCCCCCCCTACACCGCCGCCACCTACATTACATTGATTAACCCCTAATCTACCCCCCATACACCGCCGCCACTATATTAAATGAATTAACCCCTAAACCTAAGTCTAACCCTAACACCCCCCTAATTTAAATATTATTTAAATTAATCTAAATAAATATTCCTATCATTAAATTAATTAATCCTATTTAAAACTAAATACTTACCTATAAAATAAACCCTAAGATAGCTACAATATAATTAATAATTACATTATAGCTATTTTAGGGTTTATTTTTATTTTACAGGCAACTTTGTATTTATTTTAACTAGGTACAATAGCTATTAAATAGTTATTAACTATTTAATAGCTACCTAGATAAAATAATTACAAAATTACCTGTAAAATAAATCCTAACACTACACTAGCAATAAATTAATTAAATAAATTAACTACAATGATCTAAAATAAAATACAATTAAAGAAACTAAACTATATTACAAAAAAACCCCACTAAATTACAAAAAATAAAAAAATATTACAAGAAGTTTTATCTAATTACACCTAATCTAAGTCCCTTACCTGACTACACTGCACACTGCACACAATATTAACTAATTAGACTAAATAGAAGAGCGACACACTTAAAGGGAAATTAAACACTAAATAAATGTTAGCTAGAATGATGCTTTCAAAGAAAAGATTAGTCTAAGATTAACATTTAGATGCAGTTTTTAAAGTTTCATTAGCTTTTTAAATATTGAAAAAATAAGTGTAAAGTTTTAGTGTCTTTAAAACAATGGAAGTTGCCATGTTGAAACTGTGGCCAATAAGGAACAGTTATAAATAGGTCACTAGAATGTGCAGCCAGTGGCTTTGTAGAATATAACGGTGTTCTGTGTGATAATTTTTATAATATATTAGCAAACAGCAAGGAGAGAGAACAAGAATACAGAATTTATTCAGCAGCATCCATCTTAACAACAACTGCCCGCCCCCTCCGATCACATGACTAAACTGTTAACTGTTTATAATGCACAGAGTGAACTAAGCATAACTACTGAAAGCATACACATCATTACATCTTCCCCTTCAAATATGAAACACTTAATATGAGACAAAGTCTTTCCATATTTTTGGTTTAATAGCTCGACCATAACGAGAGAAAGTAACTGCTGGCTCACTAGCAGTACAATCGGTGTCAAGTTGAGAGTCATTCCCAGCATTATCGCAAGCTGATACACTTATGTTGTCCTCAAAGTCCTCAGTAGACTTTACATCCATGTTAGGGAATTCTGTGCATTCATTGCTTTGCTCTTTATTGTCATTGCTGCTTGGTTCCCTGAGTAAAGTATCTGCTGCAGTGTCTGGTCGAAGATGATGCCTGTTGCGTCTCAGTTTCTGTCCACACTTGGTTTTGATTACATATGACCTTGGCGAATTAGCTTCACTGACAATTCGAGCAGGTTCCCATGTATCCCCAGTGACTCTGTGTCTCACAGCTTGCCCAGCCCTGAGTGGACCAAGTAACTTGGTAGATTTGTCAAAATACAGCTTTTGCTTTTTCATGTTTATGTTCCTCTGACCTGTTACCTGATCCTGTGGGATAGTCTGAGGCTGCAATTTCTGTGGTGCAATAGGCACTGTGGTCCTCAGTGCTCTACTCATGAGCAGCTGTGCAGGTGAACATAAACCCTCCATGGGTGTTGCACGATAGTTTAACAAGCCTAGGTACACATCCTGCCCTGATGATTGAGCTTTTCGGATAATGGATTTGGCTATGCCAACATACTTCTCAGCTAAACCATTGGCCTGTGAGTGATACGGACTTATTGGTTTGTGCCTGACTCCCCATTCACGCAGAAAGCACTGGAATTCAGCACTTGAGAATTGCGGGCCATTATCAGACACAAGTTCCTCACACACTCCATGTCTCAAGAGTATTGTTTTGAAAGCCCATATGATTGCTGATGATTTTAGATTTCTCAGCTGTACTAGCTCAAAGAATTTGCTGTAGTAATCTACTACTATCAGGTAGTGGTTGTCCTCAAAATGAAAAATATCTGTGGCCAGTCTCTGCCATGCCCATGAAGGAGTGTTCCATGGTGTGAGAGTTTCTTTTGCATTGTTTTTTTTTAAATATCTGGCAGGTTTCACATGTCTTCACAAGTGTCTCAATATCAAGGTCCAAATTAGGCCAGTAAACCACATCCTGTGCTCTGCGCTTACAAAGAGTAATGCCCAAATGTCCCTGGTGAATTTGCTCCAGTACTTCTGCCTGCTGTGATTTAGGAATAAGAATATGTTCACCCAGCTATTGGAATATTTACTAGTACTGTATGTACCTGTTCTTCCAATTCAGGTTCATCCCGTGCTTCATGTCCTTCTGGAAACACCCTAGACAGCGTATCTGCCATTGGAATTTCCTTTCCTGGTTTATATTTCACTGTGAGATCATACTGTTATAGTTTCATCACCAACCTCTGCAGGCGTGGAGGTATAGCAGATAGTGTTTTTTGCATGATGTACTCCAATGGCTTGTGATCAGTTTCCACAACCACTGTGCGACCATAGATATACTGGTTACATTTCTCACATCCATTCACAATGGCCAACATCTCCTTCTCAATTTGAGCATAATTGGCTTGTGTTGTTGTCAGAGCTTGTGAAGTATAGGCAACAGGATGTCCTTGTTGAATTAGCACAGCACCTAAACCAAACTGGGATGCATCCACTTGAAGCACAGTGTCACAGTTTACGTCAAAATATTTCAGTATTGGCCCAGGATGTTTAGTGATCAGTTTTTTTACTTTCTCAAATGTCTTTTCCATGTTTGCGTCCCAAGACCAAATAGCATCCCTTTGTAGCAATGCATGTAGTGGGGCTGTCAGCTGAGCGAGGCCCTGAGAAAACTTGGATAGATAATTAAAAATGCCTAATGATGTCTCTAGTTCCTTCCTGGAGGATGGGGCCTTCATGCTAATAACTGCTGTTATCTTCTTTGGATCAGGCTTTAAGCACTCTTTTGTTAGAAGGTGTCAAAAATATGTAACCTCTTCTACCCCAATTTGCATTTTGTTTGGATTGAGTTTAAGATTTTTCTCCCGACACTGCTTGAGTAAGGCAATAAGGTTTTGTCATGTACGATCCTTTCCATAAACCAGCAAATCATCAATTATTACTTCAACACCATGTAGACCAGCAATCAATTCATTTAATTTCTTTTGAAATATCTCCTGAGCAGAAGCAATGCCGAAAGGTACCCTTGTGAATCGCCATCGTCCAAAGGGGGGAGTTGAAAGTGGTCAGGTGACTGCTGGGTTCATCAAGACGCAATTGCCAGTAACCAGATTGCGCATCTAGTACACTAAACACTGTTGCTTCTACTAGATTGTGAGCTATATCATCTATGGTGGGGAGTTTGTAGTGTTCTCTCATTATTACTTTGTTCAAATCACGTGGGTCAATGCAAATACGAATTGCACCTGTCTTTTTCTTCTCTACCACAACCATAGAACTGACCCATTCTGATGGTTCTGTGACCTTTTTTACTACCCCCAACTTCTCCATCCTTGTTAGTTCTTGTTTGACTTTAACCTCAAGAGATAGAGGTATTTTCCTTGGGGCATGAATGACAGGCTGTGCACCCTCTTTTATACGTATGCGGCTAATCCCCGGGAGGCACCCTAGGCCCTTGAATAGATCACTGTACTCATGCTTAATGTTGTCCTTTGACAGTTCGCTGCACCCACCATCCACAGCCATAATGATCTTTACAAGTCCAATATCTTTACTTGTTTTGAGACCTAATACTGCTGGGGCTTCTGTTTCTATCACAAACAATTGTAAGACTTTTTCAGATCCCTTGTAAAAACATTTTGCATGAAAGCGACCCATCACTTTCAGCTTTTCACCACCATATCCCAACAGTTTTGGTAGGTCTTGAGTCTCTAAGGGGATATTCATGTGGCTTGGCACACAGTTTACTTGTGCCCCTGTATCTATTTTGAATGTGACTGGAGTTTTGTGAGCCCCTATCTGTAGGGTTACATTTGCTTCATCTGCAGACTTATGTGATTTATGTACTGCTGCAAGATATATTGGGGTGCAATCTGAGTCTGACCCTGCATTGTCATAATTGTCCTCTATGGTGTGTACAGCCTGTGTTTGTGTCCTTGCAATATGGGAAAACAGTTTACACACCCTGGCAAAATGTCCTCTTTTCTTGCATTTATTACATATCTGCCACCTTGCCGGACAGGCAGCATTTTTGTTTCCACAATAGCCACAGGTTGCTTGTGTGTTACTTGTCCCAGTGTCCCACTTGCCTTTTATCCCCTTGTGTCCTCTTTCTTGCCAGACTTCACCAGCATGGATCGAACCCTCATATAGACAGCCCTCACTCGGTTCTCTAAAAAAGGAGCTGAACTTGGATGTCCCAGTGCGTGATAAGCTGCCTCCCATAGAACATAACAAATCTCTCTGTAGTACATAATCTTGCAGGTGGCAGCAAATGTGACAGCGAGTACCCAGAGCTAATGCATTATCTTCAAAGAAACGATGAACACCTTGAGATTTTAATGTAAGATGTTTAGTTATGTGTAGTAAAACAGCTTTGCAATACACTTTTATTAATTATTTTACCTCATTTTCATGCAATTTAGCTCTGAAAAGTGAGGATTTTCTAATTCTCAAAACAAAAAAAATGCTCACTACAGACTTCTCAAGGCTAACCTTGCTACAGATCTTTCCCAAATTGGCTTTAACAGATAAGAACTGCAAAACAATGCACTTTACACTAACATTATAACCATGGCTAACCTTCTTGTCTGCAGATTGGCTCCACCAAATGAGGTAAGCAGTGGATGGAGTTTAGTTATTAAAAATTAATTACAGAAAACAAGATGTCAATTTGTTTTAAACAAACAGAAATGACACAACAACAGAAATGCCTTGTAATTATAATATGTTTTTAAAGCAAAATATAAAACAGGGGCCCGATCCGATATACAGCGTCGCCCGCAGAAGCCGGCGACGCCAACATTTGTGCGGGTTTGGTATCCTATATACGGCGTAACTTAGAAGTTACGCGCGTATAATTCTGCCTTCGCCGTCGTTTTTTGGCCCATAGACTGACATACAAAACACGCGCAGTTTGGTATCCAATATACGGCGTAAGGACTTACACGCGCAGATTTCAGAAAATCTACTCCATTCTCATCTCGCCACAAATTGAAGGCGCTGCAACCCTTGCACTGACTTAGAAACCAACGTAACTCTCTGAAGGCCTAACAAGTGCATGCTTAGCAACATACATATCAGCAGCTTGATCACAAATATTTAACCTCTTCAAAGCATTTATTATTCCTGTCCCTGCAAGTTTGTCAAACCAATCACAAAGGGGTGCATCATGGGGCACAAGGGGTCATCATGGGGCACAATGGGTGCTGGAAGCCCTACAATCCCCTGTTGTTCCGTCTACACATGCTGACTCTATAGTTGCTGATGAGGTCCATGGTAATGGTGCTGCCCCTGCTGCAGCTGGTCATCGAATTACATACTGTGGATTTCCACTGCATGTAAGTGAAACTACTACATCCCACCCCCATTCCCTTAACTACCCTAATTACTGAAAATATATCATTAGTTCAATTCATGTTTTGGTCACTGTGATTTATTGACTATCATTTCGAGGAATGAAAATGGATGTTTATACCTTATGTTCACACCTTCTGTAAAAACATTATTATTTAGATATATATACCCATGTGCAGGGATAGGCAAGGTGTCCTTCACTAAAAGTCTTTACCTTAGAAAATGTCCGCCACAGCCTTGGCTTGTGCCTATCCCTGCACATGGGTCAATTTCTATTGAATGTGAGAAACCTTGATTTACATCTTAAAAGTGAATATCACTATATGTACCCTTCATACACAACTATGTGATGTGGTTTAGAGAACATGAATATGTCATAAACATGTTGATTTTACCTTTTTTGGGCCATTTCCACACAAGCCTTATTATATTTTTCAACAATATTAGTGTACGAAAACACCCCTCACATGGATGTGGAAGACAATTATATGGTAAATAACAGAGGAAATATAACAATATTTTTTTTTTTTTTAGGCTTCTTAGATGAGGTTGTGTGGATTCTGAGGATTCTGCAGGAGTGCTGGCCACAGATGAGAGGCTGGAGGCAGTGTCCTGCTGGTGTGTGAAATGCTCCACCAACACACCCAACAGTTGGTTTTGTTCCCGCCATCTGTTGTCAGTCTGCATCTGCATGTCCGAAATAACTCTCATCATCTGAGATTGGTTCTGGACTATACCACTTAAAGATGCTGCCATGTCCCGTTGCAGCTCAATGGAACGCTGGAGTAAAGTCTGTTGGCTCCTGTAAAACCTGCGTTGGTCTCTCTGCATTCTCTCGCAGGTTGATGTGAGCCTCCTCTGGAGGGCAATGTATTCATCGCCCAGGGCAGAAGTCAGAGGATCTAAAGGCTGTTCACAAGCAGGGATTATAGGCGCAGGTTCACCTCTAGCTGCTGTTGCATCTGGAACAATGACAGCTGTTGCTTCAGGGTGAACAACCACAGATGGTGCCTCAGGGTGAACAACCACAGCTGGTGCCTCAGGGTGAACAACCACAGATGGTGCCTCAGGGTGAATAACCACAGCTGTTGCTTCAGTGTGAACAACGACAGATGGTGCCTCAGGGTGAACAACCACAGATGGTGCCTCAGGGTGAACAACCACAGATGGTGCCTCAGGGTGAACAACCACAGATGGTGCCTCAGGGTGAACAACCACAGATGTTGCCTCAGGGTGAACAACGACAGATGGTGCCTCAGGGTGAACAACAACAGCTGGTGCCTCAGGATGAACAACCACAGCTGGTGCCTCAGGAGGAACTACAAAAGCTGGTGCCTCAGGAGGAACTACCACAGATATATGCTGCTCTTCATATGCTGGAGCTCTTCCAAGGGTAGTCCCATTGACGACTGGTGTGCTACCACTCAGCCTGACCAGTTTGTATGTCCTGTGGTAAAAGTCCTGACTGGCCTGATATTGGGAGGGGGGTAAAGACATCTACCCTTTGGGGATGCCTTGGCTGCCCCTCATAACCAAAAGAATAGTCCTCCGGCCAGGGCTCCTCTTCAAAACTTGGTGGCATGACATATGGCTCTTCAACAGAGGCAATCCAACCCACCTCATGCCTGGGAGCATACTGTTGAGGGATTCTCTGGCCTGGTGGTTGTGGTGGAGGCATTCTCTGGCCTGGTGGTTGTGCTGGAGCCATTCTCTGGCCTGGTGGTTGCGGTGGATGCATGCCCGTTTGCACCCTGGTGACAAGAGGTTCTGTGGAGGAGTCAAATGATGAGAGGTATTAGTACAATCATATATATATCCATGTGGGCATACAATGTACATTGATACATGCTAGTGCCTATACTCATTCTCATGTCAAACTCTATAACATGCATGTGCACATTGTGATTTGTGATATGAGGGATTTTGATATGCAAAGTATACATGTATGTGTTTCATACAATAGTTCTGTGTACATGTCAGTGATGGAGAAAATGTGTTCTTTAAGTGACACTATGGTCACACAATTTCCTTTAGCCTGATGTAGGCACATAACATGCTTTCTTGAGCTAAAAGTATTGTGATGGCTATAGTGCCCATTTACTGAAAACTCTACATGTGGCTTGTGGCCTGTGTTACTCCGAGACATGTTAGTATTTAACTATTCCACCTCATATCCTGAATTTCAATGTGTTAAGTAGCATTAAATGGACATTAAACCCATTTTTATTATTTCATGATTCAGCTAGAGCATGCAATTTTAAACAAATTTCTAATTTACTTCCATTACCTAATTTGCTTCATTCTCTTGATATTCTTAGCTGAAAAGCATATCTAGATAGGCTCAGAAGCTGCTGATTGGTGGCTGCACATCAATGCCTCATGTGATTGGCTCACCCATGTGCATTGATATTTAATAAACAAAGAATAACAAAATAATGAAGCAAATTAGATAATAGAAGTAAATTGGGATGTTGTTTAAAACTGTATTATCTATCTGAATAATGACATAAAAAGCTTTGGTTTAATGTCCCTTTAATGTGAAATCTAATTGTAGATGTTTTTGTTAGTAGACGAAATACCATGCTCCGCATTGTGTACATGAATGTGTGACATTAAAGGATGTTATATCTCAAATACATATAATACTGGTGTGTGGGATGTTACTCACCAGCATGCTGTGCTGATGTTGCAGTCCCTGAGTCACGAGCCCCTGGAAGTCCACGGACTGCTGTGATGCTCAGGGACCTGCGAATGATCTCCTGCCACTCATTATATTCCGCCTCCTGGGGAGGACCACCGCCTGTTCCCCTCTGGTGCATGGCTTCTTGGCCCATTTTCTCCTTGACCCGCCTCTTGCAGTCATTCCACCTTTTCTTGAGCCCATCCACATTCCTCCTCTGCTGGGCCACGCTGTTGACTGCCTCCTCGACTCTCAGCCATGCATCTTTACGCCTTCTGGCAACTCCTTTGCCTTTCTCTTGGCCAAAGAGGGCAGTGTGGTTCTCCATGACGGCCTGGACTAGCACAAGATTTTCAGCAAAAGAGAAGTTGGGGCACCTCATGCGCTCCTCGTCCTGGGCCGCCTGGCTCCCTCCCTGGGATGTCCCTGGTGTGGGTTCCTCCCTATCCTCTCCCTCCTCCCCCCTTCTATCCCCATGTGCACCCTCTGTCCCTCTTCTGAGTGTGCCTGGTCTTGGGGCAACCCCACTCCCATCTTCCCTTCTAAGTCTCCCTCTCCCCACTCCACTCACTCCCTGACGGGGACCCTGCTGCTCCTCCTGTCCATAATCCTCTCCGTGCAACTCCCTTTCCCTCCTCCCTCCCCCGCCCTATCTCTCCCTGTCATCCTCAAACTACACACACTCACACACTCACTCCCACTTCAATCACACACAATCACAACCAAACACTCAGCCTATCACACTGTAAAAGATAAATAAAATGTGTGAGGTGTTAGAAAAAAAAAAGTGTTGTGTATTTTGTATATGTGCGTATGCAAAATGTGTGCAATATGTTAAAAAAAAAACATAATTTATGTAAGAACTTACCTGATAAATTCATTTCTTTCATATTAGCAAGAGTCCATGAGCTAGTGACGTATGGGATATACATTCCTACCAGGAGGGGCAAAGTTTCCCAAACCTTAAAATGCCTATAAATACACCCCTCACCACACCCACAATTCAGTTTAACGAATAGCCAAGAAGTGGGGTGATAAGAAAAAAGTGCGAAAGCATATAAAATAAGGAATTGGAATAATTGTGCTTTATACAAAAAAATCATAACCACCACAAAAAAGGGCGGGCCTCATGGACTCTTGCTAATATGAAAGAAATGAATTTATCAGGTAAGTTCTTACATAAATTATGTTTTCTTTCATGTAATTAGCAAGAGTCCATGAGCTAGTGACGTATGGGATAATGACTACCCAAGATGTGGATCTTTCCACACAAGAGTCACTAGAGAGGGAGGGATAAAATAAAGACAGCCAATTCCTGCTGAAAATAATCCACACCCAAAATAAAGTTTAATGAAAAACATAAGCAGAAGATTCAAACTGAAACCGCTGCCTGAAGTACTTTTCTACCAAAAACTGCTTCAGAAGAAGAAAATACAACAAAATGGTAGAATTTGGTAAAAGTATGCAAAGAGGACCAAGTTGCCGCTTTGCAAATCTGATCAACCGAAGCTTCATTCCTAAACGCCCAGGAAGTAGAAACTGACCTAGTAGAATGAGCTGTAATCCTATGAGGCGGAGTCTTACCCGACTCAACATAGGCAAGATGAAATAAAGATTTCAACCAAGATGCCAAAGAAATGGCAGAAGTTTTCTGGCCTTTCTAAAACCGGAAAAGATAACAAATAAACTAGAAGTCTTTCGGAAAGACTTAGTAGCTTCAACATAATATTTCAAAGCTCTAATAACATCCAAAGAATGCAACGATTTCTCCTTAGAATTCTTAGGATTAGGACATAATGAAGGAACCACAATGTCTCTACTAATGTTGTTGGAATTCACAACTTAGGTAAAAATTCAAAAGAAGTTCGCAACACCGCCTTATCCTGATGAAAAATCAGAAAAGGAGACTCACAAGAAAGAGCAGAAAATTCAGAAACTCTTCTGGCAGAAGAGATGGCCAAAAGGAACAAAACTTTCCAAGAAAGTAATTTAATATCCAATGAATGCATAGGTTCAAATGGAGGAGCTTGAAGAGCCCCCAGAACCAAATTCAAACTCCAAGGAGGAGAAATTGACTTAATGACAGGCTTTATACGAACCAAAGCTTGTACAAAACAATGAATATCAGGAAGAATAGCAATCTTTCTGTGAAAAAGAACAGAAAGAGCAGAGATTTGACCTTTCAAGGAACTTGCGGACAAACCCTTATCTAAACCATCCTGAAGAAACTGTAATATTCTCGGTATTCTAAAAGAATGCCAAGAAAAATGATGAGAAAGACACCAAGAAATATAAGTCTTCCAGACTCTATAATATATCTCTCTGGATACAGATTTACGAGCCTGTAACATAGTATTAATCACAGAGTCAGAGAAACCTCTTTGACCAAGAATCAAGCGTTCAATCTCCATACCTTTAAATTTAAGGATTTCAGATCCTGATGGAAAAAAGGACCTTGAGACAAAAGGTCTGGTCTTAACGGAAGAGTCCACGGTTGGCAAGAGGCCATCCGGACAAGATCCGCATACCAAAACCTGTGAGGCCATGCCGGAGCTACCAGCAGAACAAACGAGCATTCCTTCAGAATCTTGGAGATTACTCTTGGAAGAAGAACTAGAGGCGGAAAGATATAGGCAGGATGATACTTCCAAGGAAGTGATAATGCATCCACTGCCTCCGCCTGAGGATCCCGGGATCTGGACAGATACCTGGGAAGTTTCTTGTTTAGATGAGAAGCCATCAGATCTATTTCTGGAAGTTCCCACATTTGAATAATCTGAAGAAATACCTCTGGGTGAAGAGACCATTCGCCCGGATGCAACGTTTGGCGACTGAGATAATCCGCTTTCCAATTGTCCATACCTGGGATATGAACCGCAGAGATTAGACAGGAGCTGGATTCCGCCCAAACCAAAATTCGAGATACTTCTTTCATAGCCAGAGGACTGTGAGTCCCTCCTTGATGATTGATGTATGCCACAGTTGTGACATTGTCTATCTGAAAACAAATTAACAACTCTCTCTTCAGAAGAGGCCAAGACTGAAGAGCTCTGAAAATTGCACGGAGTTCCAAAATATTGATCGGAAATCTCACCTCCTGAGATTCCCAAACCCCTTGTGCCGTCAGATACCCCCACACAGCTCCCCAACCTGTAAGACTTGCATCTGTTGAGATTATAGTCCAGGTCGGAAGAACAAAGAAGCCCCCTGAACTAAACGATGGTGATCTGTCCACCATGTCAGAGAGTGTCGTAAAATCGGTTTAAAGATATTAATTGAGATATCTTTGAGTAATCCCTGCACCATTGGTTCAGCATACAGAGCTGAAGAGGTCGCATGTGAAAACGAGCAAAGGAGATCGCATCTGATGCGGCAGTCCTAAGACCCAACATTTCCATGCATAAGGCTACCAAAGGGAATGATTGTGACTGAAGGTTTTGACAAGCTGATATCAATGTTAAACTTCTCTTGTCTGACAAGGACAGAGTCATAGACACTGAATTTATCTAGAAACCTAAAAAGGTTACCCTTGTCTGAGGAATCAATGAACTGATTGGTAAATTGATCCTCCAACCATGAACTTGAAGAAAACAACACAAGTCGATTCGTATGAGATTCTTCGAAAATGAGAAGACTGAGCAAGTACCAAGATATCGTCCAAATAAGGAAATACCAAAACCCTATTCTCTGATTACAGAAAGAAGGGCACCGAGAACCTTTGAAAAAAATTCTTGGAACTGAGGCTAGGCCAAACGGTAGAGCCACAAAACTGGTAATGCTTGTCTAAAAAGAGAATCTCAGACACTAAAAGTGATCTGGATGAATCGGAATATGCAGATACACATCCTGTAAATCTATTGTAGACATATAATGCCCTTGCTAAACAAAAGGCAGGATAGTCCTACAGTAACCATCTTGAATGTTGGTATCCAAACATAACGATTCAATAATGATAGATCCAGAACTGGTCTGAAGGAATTGACCTTCTTTGGTACAATGAAGAGATAAAATAAAACCCCAGCCCCTGTTCCAGAACTGGAACTGGCATAAATACTCCAGCCAACTCTAGATCTGAAACACATTTCAGAAATGCTGAGCCTTTGCTGTGTTAACTGGGACACGGGAAAGAAAAGAATCTCTTAGCAGGAGGCCTTAACTTGAAGCCAATTCTGTACCTTTCTGAAACAATGTTTCTGAAACCAGAGATTAAGAACGGAATTGATCCAAATTTTTTTGAAGAAAACGTAATCTGCCCCATACCAGCTGAGCTGGAATAAGGGCCGCACCTTCATAGGTACTTAGGAGCTGGCTATAGGTTTCTATAAGGCTTGGATATATTCCAAACTGGAAATAGTTTCCAAACTGATACCGCTCCTGAGGATGAAGGATCAGGCTTTTGTTCCTTGTTGTGAGGAAAGGAACGAAAATGATTATTTACCCTGGAAAGAAAGGGAAAGCAAAGTTGACTTAGAAGACATGTCAGCATTCCAAGTTTAATCCATAAAGCTTTTCTAGCTAAAATAGCTAGAGACATATACCTGACATCAACTCTAATGATATCAAAAGATGGTATCACCAATAAAATTATTAGCATGTTATAGAATAATAATAATGCTATAAAATTATGATCTGTTACTTGTTGCGCTAAAGCTTCTAACCAAAAAGTTGAAGCTGCAGCAACATCCGCTAAAAATATAGCAGGTCTAAGAAGATTACCTGAACATAAGTAAGCTTTTCTTAGAAAGGATTCAATTTTCCTATCTAAAGGATCCTTAAATGAAGTACTATCTGCCATAGGAATAGTAGTACATTAGCAGGAGTAGAGACAGCCCCATAACCTTAGGGATTTTTGTCCCAAAAAACTCTAATCTGTCAGATGGCACAGGATATAATTTGCTTAAACGTCTAGAAGGAGTAAATAAATTACCCAAATTATTCCATTCCCTGGAAATTACTTCAGAAATAGCATCAGGGAGATAAAACACTTCTGGAATAACTACAGGAGATTTAAAAACCTTATTTAAACGTTTACATTTAGTATCAAGAGGACCAGAATCCTCTATTTCTAATGCAAATAACACTTCTTTAAGTAAAGAACGAATAAATTCCATCTTGAACAAATACAAAGATTTATCAGCATCAACCTCTGAGACAGAAACCTCTGAACCAGAAGAACCATTATCAGTATCAGAATGATGATGTTCATTTAAAAATTCATCTGAAAAAAAGAGAAGTTTTAAAAGACTTTTATGTATACTAGAAGGAGAAATAACAGACATAGCCTTCTTAATGGATTTAAAAAATAAAATCTCTTATGTTATCAGGAACACTCTGAAAATTAGATGTTGACGGAACAGCAACAGGTAATGTAACAGTACTAAAGGAAATTTTATCTGCATTAATAAGTTTGACATGACATGCAATACAAATAACAGCTGGAGAAACAGATACCAAAAGTTTATAGCAGATACACTTAGCTTGGTAGCTCCAGCACTGTGCAGTGATTTTCCTGTAGTATCTTCTGACTCAGTTGCAACGTGGAACATCTTGCAATATGTAAAAGAAAAAAACAACATATAAAGCAAAATTGATCAAATTCCTTAAATGACAGTTTCAGGAATGGGAAAAAAATGCCAGTGAAGAAGCTTCTAGCAACCAGAAGCAATAAATAATGAGACTTAAATAATGTGGAGACAAAAATGACGCCCATATTTTTTAGCGCCAAAAAAGACGCCCACATTATTTGGCGCCTAAATGCTTTTGGCGCCAAAAATGACGCCACATCCGGAACGCCGACATTTTTGACGCAAAAAAACGTCAAAAAATGACGCAACTTCCGGCGACACGTATGACGCCGGAAACAGAAAAAAAATTTTGCGCCAAAAAAGTCCGCGCCAAGAATGACGCAATAAAATGAAGCATTTTCTGCCCCCGCGAGCCTAACAGCCCACAGGGAAAAAGTCAAATTTTTAAAGGTAAGAAAAAATGATTGAATCAAATGCATTTATCCCAAATATGAAACTGACTGTCTGAAAATAAGGAATGTTGAACATCCTGAGTCAAGGCAAATAAATGTTTGAATACATATATTTAGAACTTTATATAAAAGTGCCCAACCATAGCTTAGAGTGTCACAGAAAATAAGATTTACTTACCCCAGGACACTCATCTACATGTTTGTAGAAAGCCAAACCAGTACTGAAACGAGAATCAGCAGAGGTAATGGTATATATAAGAGTATATCGTCGATCTGAAAAGGGAGGTAAGAGATGAATCTCTACGACCGATAACAGAG
The DNA here is from genome assembly GCF_027579735.1 of Bombina bombina. Lineage (NCBI taxonomy): Eukaryota > Metazoa > Chordata > Amphibia > Anura > Bombinatoridae > Bombina > Bombina bombina. The sequence goes on along the minus strand of NC_069501.1, from coordinate 113,495,196 downwards.
AACCTATGAAATAGACCCCGTAGAAGGAGATCACTGCATTCAAATAGGCAATACTCTCCTCACATCCCTCTGACATTCACTGCACGCTGAGAGGAAACCGGGCTCCAACTTGCTGCGGAGCGCATATCAACGTAGAATCTAGCACAAACTTACTTCACCACCTCCATCGGAGGCAAAGTTTGTAAAAACTGAATTGTGGGTGTGGTGAGGGGTGTATTTATAGGCATTTTAAGGTTTGGGAAACTTTGCCCCTCCTGGTAGGAATGTATATCCCATACGTCACTAGCTCATGGACTCTTGCTAATTACATGAAAGAAAGTGTAAGTAAATGTACAGGCTTAAAGGGACAGTCTACCATAGAACTGTTATTGTTTTAAAAGATAGATAATCCCTTTATTACCCATTCCCCAGTTTTGCAAAACCAACACAGTTATATTAATATACTTTTTACCTCTGTGATTACCTTTTATCTAGGAACCTTCTTCCAGCCCCCTGATCACATGACTGTGACTTGTTATTTTCTATTGTCTTGCATTTAGCATTGTTTTGTGCTAGATCTTAAATAACCCTCTGTGCCTGAACACAGTGTTATCTATATGGCCCACGTGTACTTTCTGTCTCTTTGTGTTGAAAAGAGATTTAAAAAGCATATGAGTCTACCTATGTTTAGTTTAAACTAAGAATACCAAGAGAAAAAAGCAAATTTGATGATAAAAGTAAATTAGAAAGTTGATTAAAATTAAAAGTCCTATCTGAATAATGAAAGTTTAATTTATACTAGACTGTCCCTTTAACAATCCAACAATCCGACCTAACTAACTTAATGAATGCTCCTCTCTCACTACTCTTACCACTAATCTCTACTCACTGTAGTGTGCTGTAGCTCCAAGAACCAACCAAACACACTAAAGAAAATGGCCGCTGCGCATGGGTTTATGTATGAATTTTGAATGGCGTAATTACGTGTCGCATCTTTTAGAACTGGCCGTTGTATTTTACGATTCGTAGCCTAATTTGCATAAAACTACACTTTATTGAGACTTTACGTGAACAAAATACTGGCGTTAGTACTTGCGACGACTAAAATGTGTATTTGCGCATATTTTAGTTGATTGTCAGTTTTTCCTACTTACGCCAGTTTAGCATCTGACGGCGCAGTATATTGGATAGGTCAAGTTGCGAGGTGAAATTACAAGCGGCGCGGGTTCTCTCACTTGCGCCGAAAACTATGACCTATATCGGATCGCGCCCCAAGTGTTTTTAGCACTCTTTAGCTTGCATTTCTAGTTTTGCATACGTCTTTTCCTATCAGTGAATAAGCATGTAGTGCATTCTGACGCGATCAGTGAAAGAGCTTAACGCTCCCAAGGAATTCCCCTGTTTAGCACATTTTCCATGGTTGCTAAACTCATTATACAATAAAGAACTAAAGTAGGAATTTTTACAATAAAGAAATAAACAGTGTTTTTAGTCTGGAAATATCATTGCATGTCAAATACGATTTTTTTCTGACATAAGTTCAAATTGCATTTTAATATGAATTTGAATGTATACTATCAATATTATTTTTAACATTTAATGGAATAACATTTTTACTAAATACTTTCAGTATAATTTTCAAACTGATTATTTTATTGAGCACTAAACTATACACATACAGAAATGTAGGTAATGTCATTTAGCAAGATACACATCCCTCAAGATAAAACTTGTCCAGAATCCTGAAGGATCTTGTATTGCTGATATATTTTTTTAATAATCTCACTTAAAAAGCAGAGAGCATTAGAGGAGATAAAGCACACTCGCACCTCCCAACCATTCTGCAGGACTTTCACGGGTTGGGAGGTATAGCTTACTTCCCACCCACAGCCTTTGTGTCCTGGTTTTAAGGGACTGACCTGGACATGCCCACTACCCACCCACAAACCGTCCACAACTAGCCCATGAACACCCATGGACTTCCCCTCATCCTGCCCCTCTGTACATAATCCTGCCTTTCCTGTGTGCACCCCCCGGTGAGCCACTGCCAACAAACTCTAAACCTCCCACATCCCAAAAATCATCCAGTAGATGTTGGGAAGTATGCAGTCTCTCTTAGGGCCCGATGAGCTATAGGTCTTCGCTCAAGTGAGATGATCTAAGAAGTTTTGTTAATATGGCAAGGTCCCTCAAACAATGTTAAAAACAAAATTTATGCTTGACTGATAAATTAGTTTCATTTGAGGTGGTAAGAGTCCCCGAGTTTATTGCTTCTGGGATTCAACTCCTGGCCACTAGGAGGAGGCAAACATTTTTGTTTTCTTTCATAAGGTGGTGAGAGTCCATAAGTTCATTACTTTTGGGAACTAATACCCAAGCTGTGGAGTCCATGAGTAATATGGGCGGGATAAAAAATATTGAAAAAACATAATTTATGTAAGAACTTACCTGATAAATTCATTTATTTCATAGTGGCAAGAGTCCATGAGCTAGTGACGTGTGGGATATACATTCCTACCTTGAGGGGGCAAAGTTTCCTAAACCTTAAAATGCCTATAAATACACCTCCCACCTCACTCATACTTCAGTTTAACGTATAGCCAAGAATTGAGGTGTAAAAAGGAGTAAAAGGCATACAAAAAAGAGGAACTGGAAAAAATAATGTGCTTTATACAAAAAAAATCATAACCACAAAAAATAGGTTGTGTCTCATGGACTCTTGCCACTATGAAATAAATTAATTTATCAGGTAAGTTCTTACATAAATGATATTTTCTTTCATGTAAGTGGCAAGAGTCCATGAGCTAGTGACGTATGGGATATAATACCCAAAATGTGGAAGTCCACGAGTCACTAGAGAGGGAGGGATAAAATAAAAACAGCTAAATCCGCTGAGAAATTAAATCCAAAAAAATAATTACGTTTTCTTAAAAATGTCAGAAAAACCTCAAATCAAAAAGGCATCAAACTGAGACAACTGCCTGAAGAACCTTTCTACCAATGGCTGCTTCCGAAGAAGGAAACACATCAAAATGGTAAAATGTAGTAAAAGTATGCAAATAAGACCAAGTTACTGCTTTGTAAATTTGATCAACTGAAGCTTCATTCTTAAAAGCCCAAGAAGTGGCAACTGATCTAGTAGAATGAGTTGTAATTCTCTGACGCGGAGACTGCTCCGCCTCCAAATAAGCTTTGTGAATCAAAAGTTTCAACCAAGAAGCCAGATAGAACCAAAAAAGAAGCCAGATAAAATCCAAAGGATGTAAAGACCTTTCAAGAGTATTCTTAGGATTAGGACATAAAGAAGGAACAACAATTTCCCTATTGATGTTGTTAGAATTTACAATTTTAGGCAAAAATGTAAATGAAGTCCACAAAACAGCTTTATCTTGATGGAAAAACAGATAAGGAGACTCACAAGACAGAGCAGACAATTCGGAAACTCTCCTAGCAGAAGAGATAGCCAAAAGAAATAACACTTTCTAAGAAAGTAGTTTAATATCCAAAGAATGCATAGGCTCAAAAGGAGGAGCCTGGAAAATTTTCAAAACCAAATTGAGACTCCAAGGAGGAGAAATAGATTTAATAACAGGTTTAATACGAATCAACGCCTGAACCAACCAGTGAATATCAGGAAGTTTAGCAATCTTTTTATGAAATAAGACAGAGCAGAAATTTGTCCTTTCAAAGTATTTGCAGATAAACCCTTATCCAAACCATCCTGAAGTAACTGTAAAATCCTAGGAATTTTGAAAGAATGCAAAGAATAATTATGAGTGGAACACCATGAAATATAAGTTTTCCAAACCCGATGATAAAGTTTCCTGGAAACAGACTTACGAGCCTGTATCATAGTGCTAATCACTGAGTCAGAAAAACCTCTATGACTAAGCACTAAGCGTTCAATTTCCATGCCATCAAATTTAAATATTTGAGATCCTAATGGAAAAATGGCCCTTGAGACAGAAGGTCTGGCCTTAAAGAAAGTGGCCAAGGTTGGCAACTGGACATCCTGACAAGGTCCGGATACCAAAACCTGAGAGGCCAAGCTGGAGCTATCAGAAATACATAAGATTGTTCCATTATGATCTTGGAGATCACCTTTGGAAGAAGAACTAGAGGCGGAAAAATGTAAGCAGGTTGGTAAAACCAAGAAACTGCTAGAGCATCTACCATCTCTGCCTGAGGATCCTTGGACCTGGAAAGGTACCTTGGAAGCTTCTTGTTCAGACACGAGGCCATCATATTTCTGGGGGACCCCACATCTGTACCAATTGAAAAAAGACATCTAGATGGAGAGACCACTCTCCCAGGTGTAAACGACTGAGATAATCTGCTTCCCAATTGTCTACTCCTGGGATATGAATCGCAGAAATTTGATAAGAGTTGAATTCTGCCCAAGAAAGTATCAGAGATACTTCTTTCATTGCTGAAGGACTGTGAGTTCTCCCTTGATGATTGGCATATGCCACTGTAGTGATATTGTCTGTCTGGAATTGAATATAAAGTTCTTTCTTCAATAGAGGCCAAGCCTGAAGAGCTCTGAAAATAGCACAGAGTTCTAAAATATTGATTGGTAACCTCGCCTCCTGAGGTTCCCAAACCCCTTGTGCTGTCAGAGACCCCCAGACAGCTCCACAACCTGTAAGACTTGCATCTGTTGTGATCACAGTCCAGGAAGGACGAAAAAAGGAGGTCCATTGAACAATAAGGTGATGGTTTAACCACCAAGACAGAAATTGTTGAATTTTGGGACTTAAAGGGACACTAAACCCAAAAATTTTCTTTAATGATTCAAGTAGAGAGTATAATTTTAAACAACATCCCAATTTACTTATATTATCTAATTTGCTTAAGTCTTTAGATATCCTTTGTTGAAGAAATAGCAGCGCACATGGGTGAGCCAATCACACAAGGCATCTGTGTGCAGCCACCAATCAGCAGCTACTGAGCCTATCTAGATATGCTTTTCAGCAAAGGATATTAAGAGAATGAAGCAAATTAAATAATAGTAAATTAGAAAGTTGTTTAAAATGACATGCTCTTTCTAAATCATGAAAGAAAAAATGTGGATTTTGTGTCCCTTTAAGTATATCAACTGTGATATCTGAGTATAATCCCTGCACCATTGGTGCAACATGCAAAGCTGAAGAGGTCTCATATGAAAATGAGCTAAGGGGATCGCATCCGATGCTGCAATCATGAGACCTAAAACTTCCATTCACATAGCTACTGAAGGGAATGATAGAGACTGAAGGTTTAGACAAGATAACACTAACTTCATTTGTCTCTTTTTCTGTCAAAGAAAGAGTCATGGACACTGAATCTATCTGGAAACCTAAAAAGGTGACCTTTGTCTGAGGAATCAAGAAACTCTTTTGTAAATTGATCCTCCAACCATGTCTTTGAAGAAACAACACAAGACGTTTTGTGTAAGATTCTGCTAAATGAAAAGATTGAGCTAGTACCAAGATATTGTCAAAATAAGGAAACACCGTAATACCCTGCTCTCTGATTACAGATAGAAGGGCACCGAGAACCTTTGAAAAGATTCTCGGAGCTGTCGCTATGCCAAAAGGAAGAGCGACAATTTGGTAATGCTTGTCTAGAAAAGAGAATCTCAAAAACCGATAGTGGTCTGGGTGAATCGGAATATGAAGATAAGCGTCCTGTAAGTGTCAGGGTTTTTTCCCTGTTTTGTTTGCCATGTGCTGCTGGCAACCACTTTACTCACCTCTCTTGCTGACTCTGGTGCATACTGTGTGATGCTGCTCATTTCCTGCACTTCCTTTTATGGCCAGACTGGTGTACATCATCCGTTTGAGACAGGATTCAGTCTCAGAATTGTGATGTCATCACTTATTATTTAAAGGGCCTCTGTTCAGTATGCTTTGCTCTTGCGTTGTCTCAGACCTGTTTGTGAGAGCTCCTGTGTATTACCTGGCTGTCTGACGTCCCTCCTGGTTCCTGATCTCTGGCTTGTTCCCGACTCTGCTGTTCTCCTTGTTCCTGATTCCGGCTCGTCTGACTACTCGCTTTGGCTCCTGACTCGGCTCCTCTGACTTTTTGCTTTGGCTCCTGACCCGGCTCGTCTGACTACCAGCTCTGGTTTTGATTCCTGGCTTGTTATTTGACTTGTGGACTTTTAATTATTTTTTGCTATTAATAAAGGTGTGATTATTTTTGCACTTCTCGTCTCAGTCTGATTCCTGGCACCCTGACAGTAAGTCTATTGTGGGCATGAAATTACTATTACAAAACGATTTAAAGTTTTCAGATCCAGAATTGGTCTGAATGAATCTTCCTTCTTTCGGACAATGAACAGATTTGAATAAAAACCCAAACCCTGTTCCTGTAGAGGAACTGAACAATCACCCCTGAAAGCTCTAGGTCTGAAACACACTTCAGAAAAGCCTGAGCCTTTACAGGGTTTGTTGGAACATGGGAAGGAAAGAATCTTCCCATGGGAGGTCTTATTCTGAAACTTATTTGATACCCCTGAGAAACAATATCCTGAATCCACTAATTTTGGACAGAATCTGCCCAAATGTCTTGAAACAATTGAAATAATTTCAATCTGCCCCCCACCAGTTGAACTGGTTTGAGGGCTGCACCTTCATGCAGTCTTAGGGGCTGTATTTGGTTTCTTATAAGACTTGGATTTATTCCAATTCGTTGATAGTTTACAATTAGAACCAGAGGCCTTAGGGGAAGGAGTATTTTTTTGTTCCTTAGTCTGACAAAAGAAACAAAAATGATTGGGAGCTTTAAATTTACTCGTAGATTTCTTATCTTGAGGCAGAAAAACTCCCTTACCCCCCGTAATAGTGGAGATAATAGAATCCAATTGAGAACCAAATAAATTATTACCTTGAAAGGATAAAGGTAGTAATCTAGATTTAGACACCATAACAGCATTCCATGATTTAAGCTATAAAGCTCTTCTAGATAAAATAGCTAAAGACATAGATTTAATATCAATCTTAATAATATCAAATATAGCATTACAAATTAAATTATTAGCATGTTGAAGTAAAAGAACAATGTTAGACAAATCAGGATCTGATAACTACTGAGCTAAACTGTCCAACCAAAAAGTTGAAGCAGCAGCAACATCAGCAACAGAAATAGCAGGTTTAAGAATATAGCCAGTATGTAAATATGCATTCCTAAGATAAGATTCAATCTTCCTATCTAAGGGATCCTTAAAAGAAATACTATCTTCCATAGGAATAGTAGTATGTTTAGCAAGAGTAGATATAGCACCATCAACCTGACACACTCTTCAAGGGAGCAGGTTCAGGTGTTGGAAGCTGTTGTACAGAGGTGTCAAGTTCTGGGGTTAAAGTTGTGTTTTGTCTGTGTGAGTCTTTCCTTTTTGGCATAATTAAACTGGTACAAAGATTTTAGGAAATAAGGTGAAGGTTTTATTGATAAGTTAATTAGCAATGCAGAGGGATGCAAAACAGATAAAAGGCAAAGTATCTGTGCAGACAATAATAGAAAGTAACTTGGTTCAGACAGTCTTAAAGCAGGCAAAAATGTAAATAAACTGTAGACAAGAAAATTGGCAATAGCAGGCAGGATACATAGATATGCTGTAGACAAAAACATGGCAATAAAAGGCAGGATATGAAGAGATGCTGTAATCAGGTAACTTTGTAATAACAGGCATAGGCTGTAAACTGGAACTCTGTAATAACAGGCAGGAATGTAGATCTTTGTAATAACAGGCAGAATACTTGCATAGGCTGTAGACTGGAACTCTGTAGTAACAGAGAGGAATACAGATCTTTGTAATAACAACAGGCAGGATACTTGCATAGGCTGTAGACTGGTAACTTTGTAGTAACAGACAGGAATGCAGATCTTTGTAATAACAGGCAGGATACTTGCATAGGCTACTTGCATAGGCTACAGACTGGTGGCGTAGAGGTAAGTCAACAGGCTGGGAAAGAACAGCAGCAGAAATAGAAACAGGTCCCAGGTTCAATTATAGGCTGGATCATGGCAGTACTCCCTCCTCAAGGGCAACCTCTGGGCAGACTTAGAATTCTTGTATAGCTCCAGATCTTTGATGTGTACTAGAGTGCCATCAGAGGCATAAGTACAATCAGGGGGTATTATCTTTTTTGAAGGGTTCTCCAGAAGAGGATTCTGTGGACTGGAATTAGTATAGAGGCCCCGAACAGGACAGATCTTTGGTTTCTGTGCAGTTTTAGGCTTGTAGGTTCTGAAGCTGTGGGTCTGAGGAATAAAAGGTAAAGAAACATTTTTCCAAACAGCAGTTTAAAGCACCGTCCCTTTAGTCTCAGAATCAGTATTATCTTCAATGGTAGAATAGTTAGACATTTCTCTTGTTAAGTGTATTCAGTCCACGGGTCATCCATTACTTATGGGATATATTCCCTTCCCAACAGGAAGTTGCAAGAGGATCACCCAAGCAGAGCTGCCACATAGCTCCTCCCCTCACATGTCATATCTAGTCATTCTCTTGCAACTCAACTAGATAGGACGTTGTGAGAGGTCTGTGGTGTTTTTTTATACTTAGTTTATTTCTTCAATCAAAAGTTTGTTATTTTAAATGGCACCGGAGTGTGCTGTTTGTTCTCAGGCAGTATTTGGAAGAAGAATCTGCCTGCGTTTTCTATGATCTTAGCAGAAGTAACTAAGATCCACTGGCTGTTCTCGCACATTCTGAGCAGTGGGGTAACTTTCAGAAAGGGAATAGCGTGTGGGGAATCCTACAAACAAGGTATGTGCAGTAAATTATTTTTCTAAGGAATGGAATTGACTAAGAAAATACTGCTGATACCGATGCAATGTAAGTACAGCCTTAAATGAAGTAGCGACTGGTATCAGGCTGATAAATGTATGTACAATAAGTAATTTTCTAAGGAATGGAATTTGACTAAGAAAATACTGTTAATACTGAAATAATGTATGAGCCTTAACTGCAGTAGAAGCGACTGGTAGCAGGCTTATTAATAACACTACCTAACTTTTAAAGTGCATGTTTAAAACGTTTACTGGCATGTTATTCGTTTTTTGTGAGGTACTTTGGTGATAAATCTATTGGGGCATGATTTTTTTTGGCTGTCGTTTATTTCTACATAGAAACGGTTAACTGAGGTTTCCCACTGTTGTAGTATGAGTGGGAGGGGCCTATTTTAGCGCTTTTTTGCGCAGTAAAAATTCAGTTACAGTCTTCCTGCTTCTTCCTCCTTGATCCAGGACGTCTCTAGAGAGCTCAGGGGTATTCAAAATTCATTTTGAGGGAGGTAATCAGTCACAGCAGACCTGTGACAGTGTGTTTGACTGTGATAAAAACGTTAATTGTTAAATTGATTATCCGTTTTTGGGTATTAAGGGGTTAATCATCCATTTGCTAGTGGGTGCAATGCTTTGCTAACTTAATACATTTACTGTGAAAATTCGGTTGCTATAACTGATTTGGTTCATTGTTATTTCAACTGTGGCGATTTTTTGTGCTTCTTAAAGGCGCAGTAGCGTTTTTTATATTGCTTGTAAACTTATTTAAAAGGATTTTCCAAGCTTGCTAGTCTCATTGCTAGTCTGTTTAAACATGTCTGACACAGATGAATTTGTTTGTTCACTATGTTTGAAGGCCAATGTGGAGCCCCACAGAAATATGTGTACTAAATGTATTGATGTCACTTTGAATAAAAGTCAATTTATATCTGTAAAAAAATTATCACCAGACAACGAGGGGGAAGTTATGCCGACTAACTCTCCTCACGTGTCAGTACCTTCGCCTCCCGCTCAGGAGGCGCGTGATATTGTGGCGCCAAGTACATCAGAGAGGCCCATACAAATCACTTTGCAAGACATGGCTGCTGTTATGACAGAGGTATTATCTAAATTGCCTGAATTAAGAGGCAAGCGCGATAGCTCTGGGTTAAGGACAGAGCGCGCTGATGATGTGAGAGCCATGTCTGATACTGCGTCACAATTTGCAGAACATGAGGACGGAGAGCTTCATTCTGTAGGTGACAGATCTGATCCAGGGAGACCGGATTCAGAGATTTCTAATTTTAAATTTAAGCTTGAGAACCTCGTGTATTGCTAGGGGAGGTATTAGCGGCTCTGAATGATTGTAACACGGTTGCAATTCCAGAGAAAATATGTAGGTTGGATAGATACTTTGCAGTACCGGTGTGTACTGACGTTTTTCCTATACCTAAAAGGCTTACAGAAATTATTAGCAAGGAGTGGGATAGACCCGGTGTGCCCTTTTCCCCTCCTCCGATATTTAGAAAAATCTTTCCAATAGACGCCACCACACGAGACTTATGGCAGACGGTCCCTAAGGTGGAGGGAGCAGTTTCTACTTTAGCTAAATGTACCACTATCCCGGTGGAGGATAGTTGTGCTTTTTCGGATCCAATGGATAAAAAATTAGAAGGTTACCTTAAGAAAATGTTTGTTCAACAAGGTTTTATCTTACAGCCCCTTGCATGCATTGCGCCTGTCACTGCTGCTGCGGCATTCTGGTTTGAATCTCTGGAAGAGGCCATTCGCACAGCTCCATTGGATGAGATTATGGCCAAGCTTAAAGCACTTAAGCTAGCTAATGCATTTGTTTCTGATGCCGTTGTACATTTAACCAAACTAACGGCTAAGAACTCCGGATTCGCCATCCAGGCGCGCAGAGCGCTATGGCTTAAATCCTGGTCAGCTGACATGACTTCTAAATCTAAATTGCTTAATATTCCTTTCAAAGGGCAGACCTTATTCGGGCCCGGTTTGAAAGAAATTATTGCTGACATTACTGGAGGTAAGGGTCATACTCTTCCTCAGGACAGGGCCAAATCAAAAACCAAACAGTCTAATTTTCGTGCCTTTCGTAACTTCAAGGCAGGAGCAGCATCAACTTCCTCCGCTCCAAAACAGGAAGGACCTGTTGCTCGTTACAGACAGGGCTGGAAAGCTAACCAGCCCTGGAACAAGGGCAAGCAGGCCAGAAAGCCTACTTCTGCACCTAAGACAGCATGAAGAGAGGGCCCCCGATCCGGAAACGGATCTAGTGGGGGGCAGACTATCTCTCTTCGCCCAGGCTTGGGCAAGAGATGTCCAGGATCCCTGGGCGTTGGAGATCATATCTCAGGGATATCTTCTGGACTTCAAAGCTTCTCCTCCACAAGGGAGATTTCATCTTTCAAGGTTATCAGCAAACCAAATAAAGAAAGAGGCATTTCTACGCTGTGTGCAAGACCTCTTAGTAATGGGGGTGATCCACCCAGTTCCGCGGACGGAACAAGGGCAAGGGTTTTACTCAAATCTGTTTGTGGTTCCCAAGAAAGAGGGAACCTTCAGACCAATCTTGGACCTAAAAATCCTAAACAAATTCCTAAGAGTTCCATCATTCAAAATGGAAACTATTCGAACCATCCTACCCATGATCCAAGAGGGTCAATACATGACCACAGTAGACTTAAAGGATGCCTACCTTCATATACCGATTCACAAAGATCATTATCGGTACCTAAGATTTGCCTTTCTAAACAGGCATTACCAGTTTGTAGCTCTTCCCTTCGGGTTAGCTACGGCTCCGAGAATTTTTACAAAGGTTCTGGGCTCACTCCTAGCGGTGCTAAGACCGCGAGGCATAGCGGTGGCTCCGTACCTAGACGATATTCTGATACAAGCGTCAAGTTTTCAAATTGCCAAGTCTCATACAGAGATAGTTCTGGCATTTCTGAGGTCGCATGGGTGGAAGGTGAACGTGGAAAAGAGTTCTCTATCACCACTCACAAGAGTCTCCTTCCTAGGGACTCTGATAGATTCTGTAGAAATGAAAATTTACCTGACGGAGGCCAGGTTATCAAAACTTTTAAATGCTTGCCGTGCCCTTCATTCCATTCCACGCCCGTCAGTAGCTCAGTGCATGGAAGTAATCGGCTTAATGGTAGCGGCAATGGACATAGTACCATTTGCGCGCCTGCATCTCAGACCTCTGCAATTATGCATGCTAAGTCAGTGGAATGGGGATTACTCAGATTTGTCCCCTCTACTAAATCTGGATCAAGAGACCAGAGACTCTCTTCTCTGGTGGCTTTCTCGGGTCCATCTGTCCAAGGGGATGACCTTTCGCAGGCCAGATTGGACAATTGTAACAACAGATGCCAGCCTTCTAGGTTGGGGCGCAGTCTGGAACTCCCTGAAGGCTCAGGGATTATGGACTCAGGAGGAGAAACTCCTCCCAATAAATATTCTGGAGTTGAGAGCAATATTCAATGCTCTTCTAGCTTGGCCTCAGTTAGCAACACTGAGGTTCATCAGATTTCAGTCGGACAACATCACGACTGTGGCTTACATCAACCATCAAGGGGGAACCAGGAGTTCCCTAGCGATGATGAAAGTCTCAAAGATAATTCGCTGGGCAGAATCTCACTCTTGCCACCTGTCAGCGATCTACATCCCAGGCGTGGAGAACTGGGAGGCGGATTTTCTAAGTCGCCAGACTTTTCATCCGGGGGAGTGGGAACTTCATCCGGAGGTCTTCGCTCAACTGATTCATTGTTGGGGCAAACCAGATCTGGATCTCATGGCGTCTCGCCAGAACGCCAAGCTTCCTTGTTACGGATCCAGGTCCAGGGACCCGGGAGCGGCGCTGATAGATGCTCTGACAGCCCCTTGGGTCTTCAACATGGCTTATGTGTTTCCTCCATTTCCGATGCTACCTCGACTGATTGCCAAGATCAAACAGGAGAGAGCATCGGTGATTCTGATAGCGCCTGCGTGGCCACGCAGGACCTGGTATGCAGACCTAGTGGACATGTCGTCCTGTCCACCATGGTCTCTACCTCTGAGGCAGGACCTTCTAATACAAGGTCCTTTCAAACATCCAAATCTAATTTCTCTGAGGCTGACTGCATGGAGATTGAACGCTTGATCCTATCAAAGCGTGGCTTCTCTGAGTCAGTTATTGATACCTTAATACAGGCACGGAAGCCTGTTACCAGAAAAATTTACCATAAGATATGGCGTAAATATTTATATTGGTGCGAATCCAAGGGTTACTCATGGAGTAGGGTTAGGATTCCTAGGATATTGTTCTTTCTACAAGAGGGTTTAGAAAAGGGCTTATCTGCTAGTTCGTTAAAGGGACAGATTTCTGCTCTGTCTATTCTCTTACACAAACGTCTGGCAGAAGTTCCAGACGTCCAGGCTTTTTGTCAGGCTTTGGCTAGGATTAAGCCTGTGTTTAAAACTGTTGCTCCTCCGTGGAGCTTGAACTTGCTTCTTAAAGTTCTTCAAGGGGTTCCGTTTGAACCCCTTCATTCCATTGATATTAAGCTTTTATCTTGGAAAGTTCTGTTTTTGATGGCTATTTCCTCGGCTCGAAGAGTCTCTGAGTTATCGGCCTTACATTGTGATTCTCCTTATCTGATTTTCCATTCAGACAAGGTAGTTCTGCGTACTAAACCTGGGTTTTTACCTAAGGTAGTTTCTAACAGGAATATCAATCAGGAGATTGTTGTTCCATCATTATGTCCTAATCCTTCTTCAAAGAAGGAACGACTTTTGCATAATCTGGACGTAGTCCGTGCCCTGAAGTTCTATTTACAGGCAACTAAAGATTTTCGTCAAACTTCTTCCCTGTTTGTCGTGTACTCTGGTCAGAGGAGAGGTCAAAAAGCTTCAGCAACCTCTCTCTCCTTTTGGCTTCGTAGCATAATACGTTTAGCCTATGAGACTGCTGGACAGCAGCCCCCTGAAAGAATTACAGCTCATTCCACTAGAGCTGTGGCTTCCACCTGGGCCTTTAAGAATGAGGCCTCTGTTGAAAAGATTTGCAAGGCTGCAACTTGGTCTTCGCTTCACACTTTTTCAAAATTTTACAAATTTGACACTTTTGCTTCTTCGGAGGCTGTTTTTGGGAGAAAGGTTCTACAGGCAGTGGTTCCTTCCATTTAAGTTCCTGCCTTGTCCCTCTCATCATCATGTACTTTGGCTTTGGTATTGATATCCCATAAGTAATGGATGACCCGTGGACTGAATACACTTAACAAGAGAAAACATAATTTATGCTTACCTGATAAATGTATTTCTCTTGTAGTGTATTCAGTCCACGGCCCGCCCTGTCTTTTTAAGGCAGATCTAAATTTTAATTAAAACTCCAGTCACCACTGCACCCTATGGTTTCTCCTTTCTTGTCTTGTTTTGTTTTGGTCGAATGACTGGATATGACATGTGAGGGGAGGAGCTATGTGGCAGCTCTGCTTGGGTGATCCTCTTGCAACTTCCTGTTGGGAAGGGAATATATCCCATAAGTAATGGATGACCCGTGGACTGAATACACTACAAGAGAAATAAATTTATCAGGTAAGCATAAATTATGTTTTCATCTGAAATGCACAAAGATAAGAATGTAGGTGAATTTGGTAGGCAAGTCTCAGGATTAGTAGTACTAGGATTCTGTGGATGACATGTTAATAGTTCACAGGAATCAGAGTCTTTGGAAGGTGCAGTCCTAAGCAGATCAATTGGGGGATGTAAAATAGAACCAATGCAGAGCTCATCGCCAGAGGAATCCAAAGTGGGATTAAAGTCTGACTTCCTCTCAGTAGCCTGTCCATCTGATGAATCAGGACTTAGAGGTGAAGACCCCGGAGCAGACTTTTAGGGGGTCTCACTGGACAAAAGGATATTACATGCCCAGTAGCTCCACAATCGAAACATAAGCCATTAGTTCTCCTTCTGGCCATCTCATAAGTGGATAGAGGGGTTGATATACTCCTTTGGATTAGTAAGGATGCAGTGGACACAGGAGTAGGAGTTCCCAAACCAGAATTTTTTTTTCTCATAAAGTCTTTCAGGCTATCCTGTAAAGTCTGTAATCCTGCAGTGAAAAGTTGGATAAGTGACTTCAATGCATCCGGAAGTGACTTTAGAATTTGGTTAAGTTGTAGTAGAGTCCACAGAGCCCACAGACAAAATTCTCTGACACTTCAGTCAAAGAATTGATCACCTCCGCAAGCTCTGATGCATGGCCTTGACATTCTGTCACACTCTTCAAGGGAGCAGGTTCAGGTGTTGGAGGCTGTTGTGCAGAGGTGTCAGGTTCTTGGGTTAAAGTTGTGTTTTGTCTGTGTGAGTCTTTCCTTTTTGGCATAATTAAACTGGTACAAAGATTTTAGGAAATAAGGTGAAGGTTTTATTGATAGGTTAAATAGCAATGCAGAGGGATGCAAACTAGATAAAAGGCTAACGGCTAGATTTAGAGTTCTGCGGCCAAAGGGGTGCGTTAGCTACGCTGGCTTTTTTTCTCCCGCACCTTTTAAATACCGCTGGTATTTAGAGTTCACAGAAGGGCTGCGTTAGGCTCCAAAAAGGGAGCATAGAGCATAATTTACCGCCACTGCAACTCTAAATACCAGCGTTGCTTACGGACGCGGCCAGCTTCAAAAACGTGCTCGTGCACGATTTCCCCATAGGAAACAATGGGGCTGTTAGAGCTGAAAAAAAAACACCTGCAAAAAAGCAGCGTTCAGCTCCTAACGCAGCTACATTGTTTCCCATGGGGAAACACTTCCTAAGTCTGCACCTAACACCCTAACATGAACCCCGAGTCTAAACACCCCTAACCTTACACTTATTAACCCCTAATCTGCCGCCCCCGCTATCGCTGACCCCTGCATATTATTATTAACCGCCGCCAGCTACGTTATCCCTATGTACCCCTAATCAGCTGCCCCTAACATCGCCGACCACTATGTTATATTTATTAACCCCTAATCTGCCGCCCCCGCTATCGCTGACACCTGCATATTATTATTAACCCCTAATCTGCCGCTCCGTACACTGCCGCAACCTACATTATACCTATGTACCCCTAATCTGCTGCCCCTAACACCGCCGACCCCTATATTATATTTATTAACCCCTAATCTGCCCCCCACAACGTCGCCTCCACCTACCTACAATAATTAACCCCTAATCTACCGACCGGATCTCACCGCTACTATAATAAATGTATTAACCCCTAAAGCTAAGTCTAACTCTAACCCTAACACCCCCCTAACTTAAATATAATTTAAATCTAACTAAATAAATTAACTATTATTAAATAAATTATTCTATTTAAAGCTAAATACTTACCTGTAAAATAAACCCTAATATAGCTAAAATATAAATTATAATTATATTGTAGCTATTTTAGGATTAATATTTATTTTACAGGCAACTTTGTAATTATTTTAACCAGGTACAATAGCTATTAAATAGTTAATAATTATTTAATAGTTACCTAGTTAAAATAATTACAAAATTACCTGTAAAATAAATCCTAACCTAAGTTACAATTAAACCTAACACTACACTATCAATAAATTAATTAAATAAAATACCTACAATTATCTACAATTAAACCTAACACTACACTATCAATAAATTAATTAAATACAATACCTACAAATAAATACAATTAAATAAACTAACTAAAGTACAAAAAATAAAAAAGAACTAAGTTACAAAAAATAAAAAAATATTTACAAACATTAGAAAAATATTACAACAATTTTAAACTAATTACACCTACTCTAAGCCCCCTAATAAAATAACAAAGCCCCCCAAAATAAAAAAATGCCCTACCCTATTCTAAATTTAAAAAGTTCAAAGCTCTTTTACCCCATGCCCCAATCAGATTGAGCTCGCATTCTATTGGCTGATCGGATCAGCCAATCGGATTGAACTTGATTCTGATTGGCTGATTCCATCAGCCAATCAGAATTTTCTTACCTTAATTCCGATTGGCTGATAGAATCATATCAGCCAATCGGAATTCGAGGGACGCCATCTTGGATGACGTCCCTTAAAGGAACCGTCATTCGTTGGGAAGTCGGCGGGATGAACATGGATCCGGAAGAAAGAAGATTGAAGATGCCGCTTGATAGAAGACTTCAGCCGGATCATGGACCTCTTCAGCTCCCGCTTGGATGAAGGCTTCAGTCGGATCATGGACATCTTCAGCCCCCCGCTTGGGCTTGGATCAAGATATCGGAGGAGCTCTTCTGGATCGATCGGTGAACCCGGCGTGGTGAAGATAAGGTAGGAAGATCTTCAGGGGCTTAGTGTTAGGTTTATTTAAGGGGGGTTTGGGTTAGATTAGGGGTATGTGGGTGGTGGGTTGTAATGTTGGGGGGGAAATTGTATGTTTTTTTTACAGGCAAAAGAGCTGAATTCTTTGGGGCATGCCCCGCAAAGGGCCCTTTTCAGGGCTGGTAAGGTAAAAGAGCTTTGAACTTTTTTAATTTAGAATAGGGTAGGGCATTTTTTTATTTTGGGGGTCTTTGTTATTTTATTAGGAGGCTTAGAGTAGGTGTAATTAGTTTAAAATTGTTGTCATATTTTTCTAATGCTTGTAAATATTTTTTTATTTTTTGTAACTTAGTTCTTTTTTATTTTTTGTACTTTAGTTAGTTTATTTAATTGTATTTATTTGTAGGTATTGTATTTAATTAATTTATTGATAGTGTAGTGTTAGGTTTAATTGTAGATAATTGTAGGTATTGTATTTAATTAATTTATTGATAGTGTAGTGTTAGGTTTAATTGTAACTTAGGTTAGGATTTATTTTACTGGTAATTTTGTTATTATTTTAACTAGGTAACTATTAAATAGTTATTAACTATTTAATAGCTATTGTACCTGGTTAATATAATTACAAAGTTGCCTGTAAAATAAATATTAATCCTAAAATAGCTACAATATAATTATAATTTATATTGTAGCTATATTAGGGTTTATTTTACAGGTAAGTATTTAGCTTTAAATAGGAATAATTTATTTAATAATAGTTAATTTATTTCGTTAGATTTAAATTATATTTAAGTTAGGGGGGTGTTAGGGTTAGAATTAGACTTAGCTTTAGGGGTTAATACATTTATTATAGTAGCGGTGTGGTCCGGTCGGCAGATTAGGAGTTAATTATTGTAGGTAGGTGGAGGCGACGTTGGGGGCGGCAGATTAGGGGTTAATAAATATAATATAGGGGTCGGCTGTGTTAGGGGCAGCAGATTAGGGGTACATAGGGATAATGTAGGTTGCGGCGGTGTACGGAGCGGCAGATTAGGGGTTAAAAAAATATGCAGGTGTCAGCGATAGCGGGGGCGGCAGATTAGGGGTTAATAAATATTATGTAGGGGTTGGCGATGTTAGGGGCAGCAGATTAGGGGTACATAGGGATAACGTAGCTGGCGGCGGTGTACGGAGCGGCAGATTAGGGGTTAAAAAATTTAATAGCGTGATGTGGGGGGACCTCGGTTTAAGGGTACATAGGTAGTTTATGGGTGTTAGTGTACTTTAGAGCACAGTAGTTAAGAGCTTTATAAACCGGCGTTAGCCCAGAAAGCTCTTAACTACTGACTTTTTTCTGCGGCTGGAGTTTTGTCGTTAGATTTCTAACGCTCACTTCAGCCACGACTCTAAATACCGGCGTTAGAAAGATCCCATTGAAAAGATAGGATACGCAAATGGCGTAGGGGGATCTGCGGTATGGAAAAGTTGCGGCTGCAAAGTGAGCGTTAGACCCTTTCCTGACTGACTCCAAATACCAGCGGGCGGTAAAACCCAGCGTTAGGAGCCTCTAACGCTGGTTTTGACGGCTACCGCCCAACTCTAAATCTAGGCCCTAGTCTTTGTGCAGACAATAATACAAAGTAAATTGGTTCAGACAGTCTTAAAGCAGACAAAAATGTAAATAAACTGTAGACAAGAAACTTGGCAATAGCAGGCAGGATACGTAGATATGCTGTAGACCAAAACTTGGCAGTAACAGGCAGGATATGAAGAGAACACAACTAACAAAGTAATTGTAATAGGGTATACAATTGTATATAGTATGCTCTTACTTGTGTATCAATTTGAAGCTCTGCCCTAAAGATCAAAGTCAACATTAAAATGATAAATTTCATACATTCATACTTAAATCTTTATTAAAGAAACGTAAAAAGAAAAAAACTACCACACATACAACAGCTTAAGCTAATGTTAAAAACACTAAACCCAGTTGTGGTTTAAGTTCCCATATGATTTCTAAAACTCAGAATAGAAATTTAAATTGTAATGGCCAACAGTAATATAATGTTTCTAAATAAAGCCCTTTCAATCCGAGGGCTATAGTTAAGTGATCTTATTTCATGTAATTGGCAAGAGTCCATGAGCTAGTGACGTATGGGATATACAATCCTACCAGGAGGGGCAAAGTTTCCCAAACCTCAAAATGCCTATATATACACCCCTCACCACACCCACAATTCAGTTTTTACAAACTTTGCCTCCTATGGAGGTGGTGAAGTAAGTTTGTGATAAGATTTCTACGTTGATATGTGCTTCTCAGCATTTTGAAACCCGATTCCTCTCAGAGTACAGTAAATGTCAGAGGGATGTGAAGGGGGTATCACCTATTGAATGCAATGGTTTTCTTCACGGGAGATCTATTTCATAGGTTCTCTGCTGTCGGTCGTAGAGATTCATCTCCTACCTCCCTTTTCAGATCGACGATATACTCTAATATTCCATTACCTCTACTGATAACCGTTTCATTACTGGTTTGACTATCTGCTATATGTGGATGGGTGTCTTTTGGTAAGTATGTTTTCATTACTTAAGACACTCTCAGCTATGGTTTGGCACTTTATGCATTAATATAAAGTTCTAAATATATGTATTGTACTTATATTTGCCATTAGTCAGGTTTAAGTGTATTTCCTTTTGCAGACTGTCAGTTTCATATCTGAGAAATGCATTTTTTTAGGAAAAATATTTTCTTACCTGGGGTATAGTCTTTTTTCAATTGACTGTTCTTTTTAATTCGCGGGCAAAATTAGGCTCGCAAAGGCGCAAAATGCCAACGTATATTACAACGCGTTATATATATATAACGTTACGTTCGATGACGCAAATTCGTCATTTCCGTCGTCTTAGTCGACGCCGAGTCCTTTCACAAGGTTGCGTCTTTGACGATGGGAGTGTGTCATTTCCAGATGTTGTTAGCGCCAAAAAAAAAATTCTGTTTGTGTTGTGCGTCATACTTGCATGCTTGGCGCCAAATATTTTCATTATTTAAAACCCCATTCCTATATGCCTCTTGCCTTTTTCTCTATCAGAGGGCTATGCTGTTTGCATTTTTTTCCCATTCCTGAAACTGCCATATAAGGAAATTGATCATTTTGCTTTATATGTTGTTTTTTCTCTTACATTTGCAAGATGTCTCAATCTGATCCTGTCTCAGAAATCACTGTTGGAACCCTGCTGCCTGATAACAGTTCTACCAAAGCTAAGTGCATTTGTTTTAAACTTGTGGAGATTATTTCTCCAGCTGTGGTTTGTAATAGTTGTCATGATAAGCTTTTACATGCAGAGAATGTGTCCATCAGTAATAGTGCATTGCCTTCAACATCTAATGTACAAGATATACCTGTAAATTTAAAAGATTTTATTGCTGATTCTATTCAGAAGGCTTTGTCTGCCATCCCGCCTTCTAATAAACGTAAAAGGTCTTTTAAAACTTCTCATAAAGTTGATGAAATTTCAAATGACCGACAACATACTGAATTATCCTCCTCTGATGAGGATCTATCTGATTCAGAAGATCCTTCCTCAGATATTGACACTGACAAATCTACTTATTTATTTAAAATGGAGTACATTCGTCCTTTGTTAAAAGAAGTGTTGATTACATTGGATATTGAGGAAACTAGTCCTCTTGTTATTAAGACTAGTAAACGTTTAAATTCTGTTTATAAACCTCCTGTGGTTACTCAAGAGGTTTTTTCCAGTTACTGATGCTATTTCTGATATGATTTCTAAGAAATGGAATAGGCCTGGTACTTCTTTTATTCCTTCTTCAAGGTTTAAAAAATTGTATCCTTTGCCAGCAGTTAGATTGGAGTTTTGGGAATAGATCCCCAAAGTTGATGGGGCTATCTCTACTCTTGCTAAACGTACTACTATTCCTATGGAAGATAGTACTTCTTTTAAAGATCCTTTAGATAGGAAACTTGAATCTTATCTAAGGAAAGCCTATTTATATTTGGGTCATCTTCTCAGGCCTGCAATTTCTTTGGCTGATGTTACAGCTGTATCAACTTTTTGGTTGGAAAATTTAGCGCAACAAGAAATGGATTCTGATTTGTCTAGCATTGTTTGCTTGCTTCAACATGCTAACCATTTTATTTCTGATGCCATTTTTTATATCATCAAAATTGATGTTAAATCTATGTCTTTAGCTATTTTAGTGGCTTAAAGGGACAGTCTACACCAGAATTTTTTTGTTTTAAAAGATAGATAATCCCTTTATTACCCATTCCCCAGTTTTGCATAACCAACACAGTTATAATAATATACTTTTAACCTCTGTGATTATCTTGTATCTAAGCCTCTGCAAACTGCCCCTTTTTTCAGTTCTTTTGACAGACTTGCAGTCTAGCCAATCAGTGCCTGCTCCCAGATAACTTCACGTGCACGAGCACAGTGTTATCTATATGAAATATGTGAACTAACACCCTCTAGTGGTGAAAAACTGTTAAAATGCAATCTGAAAAGAGGTAGGCTTCAAGGTCTAAGAAATTAGCATATGAACCTCCTAGGTTAAGCTTGCAACTAAGAATACCAAGAGAACAATGCAAAATTGGTGATAAAAGTAAATTGGAAAATTGTTTAAAATTACATGCTCTATTTAAATCATGAAAGTTTATTTTGGCCTAGACTGTCCCTTTAAATCTTGGAATGCTGACATGACTTCTAAGTCTAGATTGCTATCTCTATCTTTCCAAGGTAATACGTTATTTGGTTCTCAGTTGGATTCGATTATTTCAACTGTCACTGGGGGAAGTGAGTTTTTTTGCCTCAGGATAAAAGACCTAAGGGTAAATCTAAAGCTTCTAATCGTTTTCGTTCTTTTCGACAAATTAAGGAACAGAAACCTAATCCTTCCCCCAAGGAATCTGTTTCCGATTGGAAACCTTCTTCAAATTGGAATAAATCCAAGCCGTTTAAGAAACCAAAGCCAGCCCCCAAGTCCGCATGAAGGTGCGGCCCTCATTCCAGCTCAGCTGGTAGGGGGTAGATTAAGATTTTTCAAGGATGTTTGGACAAATTCTGTCCAAAATCAATGGATTCTGAGTATTGTCTCTCAGGGGTATCGAATAGGATTCAGAGTAAGACCGCCTGTGAGAAGATATTTTCTCTCACGCATCCCAGCAAATCCAGTAAAGGCTCAGTCTTTCCTGAAGTGTGTTTCAGACCTGGAGCTTTCAGGGGTAATCATGCCAGTTCCGTTTTGGGAACAGGATCTGGGGTTTTATTCAAATCTATTCATTGTCCCAAAGAAAGAAAATTCATTCAGACCAGTTCTGGATCTAAAAATTTTGAATCGTTATGTAAGAGTACCAACTTTTATAATGGTGACTATAAGGACTATTCTGCCTTTTGTTCAGCAAGGGCATTATATGTCCACAATAGAATTGCAGGATACATATCTTCATATTCCAAGTCATTAAGATCATTATCAGTTTCTGAGATTCTTTTTTCTAGACAAGCATTACCAATTTGTCGCTCTTCCATTTGGCCTAGCGACAGCTCCAAGAATCTTTTCAAAGGTTCTCGGTGCCCAACTCTCTAATCAGAGAACGGGGTATTGCGGTGTTTCCTTTTTTGGACGATATCTTAGTACTAGCTCAGTCTTTATATTCTGCAGAATCTCACACGAATCAACTAGTGTTGTTTCTTCAAAGACATGGTTTGAGGATAAATTTACCAAAAAGTTCCTTGATTCCTCAGACAAGGGTCACCTTTTTTAGGTTTCCAGATAGATTCAGTGTCCATGACTCTGTCTCTAACAGACAAGAAACGATTAAAATTGTTTTCAGCTTGTCGGAACCTTCAGTCTCAATTATTTCCTTTAGTAGCTATGTACATGGAAGTTTTAGGTCTCATGACTGCAGCATCGGACGCGATCCCCGTTTTCATATGAGACCTCTCCAGCTTTGTATGCTGAATCATTGGTGCAAGGATTATACAAGGATATCACAATTAACATCCATAAATCCCAATGTTCGACTATCTCTGACTTGGTGGTTAGATCACCATCGTATAGTTCGAAGGGCCTCTTTTGTTTGTCCAACCTGGACTGTGATCACAACAAATGCAAGTCTTTCAGGTTGGGGAGCTGTTTGGGGATCTCTGACAGCACAAGTGGTTTGGAATAGACATGTGCGATTCGTTTCGGATTTATTCGGAAATTCTGAAAATTCTGTAAATTCGGAGATTCGGATCGATTCGAATTTCCGAATTAAAATACTTCCGAATCTACCGAATGAATCTGAAATAGCTGCCGTATCTCCGAATAAATCCGAATTAGTGTTTGTTTGTTTTTTGGTACTTTTCTGATGGATGGAAGACCTCTTCTTGCCCCGCTTGGATGAAGACTTCTGCCGGTCTGGATGTCCTCTTTTGCCCCATCGGATGAAGACTTCGGCCCGGCTGGGTGAACACGACTCAAGGTAGGGAGATCTTCAGGGGGGTAGTGTTAGGTTTATTTAAGGGGGGTTTGGGTTAGAGTAGGGGTTTGTGGGTGGTGGGTTGTAATGTTGGGGGGTGGTATTGTGGGGTTTTTTTACAGGCAGAAGAGCTGTTTTCTTTGGGGCATGCCCCGCAAAAGGCCCTTTTAAGGGCTGGTAAGGTAATAGAGCTGTTAACTTTTGTAATTTAGTATAGGGTAGGGCATTTTTTTATTTTGGGGGGCTTTGTTATTTTATTAGGGGGCTTAGATTAGGTGTAATTAGTTTAAAATTCTTGTAATATTTTTTTATTTTTTGTAATTTAGTGGGGGGGGTTGTACTTTAGTTTAGTTTATTTAATTGTATTTAATTGTAGGTACTTGTAGTTAATTTATTTAATGATAGTGTAGTGTTAGGTTTAATTGTAACTTAGGTTAGGATTTATTTTACAGGTAATTTTGTAATTATTTTAACTAGGTAGCTATTAAACAGTAAATATCTATTTAATAGCTATTTTACCTAGTTAAAATAAATACAAAGTTGCCTGTAAAATAAATATAAATCCTAAAATAGCTACAATGTAACTATTAGTTATATTGTAGCTATATTAGGGTTTATTTTACAGGTATTTAGTTTTAAATAGGATTCATTTATTTAATTAATTTAATGATAGTGTAGTGTTAGGTGTAATTGTAACTTAGGTTAGGATTTATTTTACAGGTAAATTTGTATTTATTTTAGCTAGGTAGTTATTAAATAGTTATTAACTATTTAATAACTATTGTACCTAGTTAAAATAAATACAAAGTTGCCTGTAAAATAAATATAAATCCTAAAATAGCTACAATGTAACTATTAGTTATATTGTAGCTATATTAATAGCTAGTAGGGGGCTTAGATTAGGTGTAATTAGTTTAAAATTATTGTAATATTTTATTATTTTTGGTAATTTAGTGTTTGTTTTTTTGTGATACTTTTCTGATGGATGGAAGACCTCTTCTTGCCCCGCTTGGATGAAGACTTCTGCCGGTCTGAATGTCCTCTTTTGCCCCATCGGATGAAGACTTTGGCCCAGCTGGGTGAACACGACTCAAGGTAGGGAGATCTTCAGGGGGTAGTGTTAGGTTTATTTAAGGGGGGTTTGGGTTAGAGTAGGGGTATGTGGGTGGTGGGTTGTAATGTGGGGGGAGGGGTATTGTGTTTTTTTTACAGGCAAAAGAGCTGTTTTCTTTGGGGCATGCCCCGCAAAAGGCCATTTTAAGGGCTGGTAAGGTAATAGAGCTGTTAACGTTTGTAATTTAGTATAGGGTAGGGCATTTTTTTATTTTGGGGGGCTTTGTTATTTTATTAGGGGACTTAGATTAGGTGTAATTAGTTTAAAATTCTTGTAATATTTTTTATTTTTTGTAATTTAGTTTTTTTTTTGTACTTTAGTTTAGTTTATTTAATTGTATTTAATTGTAGGTACTTGTAGTTAATTTATTTAATGATAGTGTAGTGTTTAATTGTAACTTAGGTTAGGATTTATTTTTCAGGTAATTTTGTAATTATTTTAACTAGGTAGCTATTAAATAGTCAATAACTATTTAATAGCTATTGTACCTAGTTAAAATAAATACAAAGTTGCCTGTAAAATAAATATAAATCCTAAAATAGCTACAATGTAAATATTAGTTATATTGCAGCTATATTAGGGTTTATTTTACAGGTAAGTATTTAGTCTTAAATAGGATTCATTTATTTAATTAATTTAATGATAGTGTAGTGTTAGGTGTAATTGTAACTTAGGTTAGGATTTATTTTACAGGTAAATTTGTATTTATTTTAGCTAGGTAGTTATTAAATAGTTACCTAGTTAAAATAAATGCAAAGTTGCCTGTAAAATAAATATAAATCCTAAAATAGCTACAATGTAACTATTAGTAATATTGTAGCTATATTAATAGCTAGTAGGAGGCTTAGATTAGGTGTAATTAGTTTAAAATTCTTGTAATATTTTATTATTTTTGGTAATTTAGTGTTTGTTTGTTTTTTGGTACTTTTCTGATGGATGGAAGACCTCTTCTTGCCCCGCTTGGATGAAGACTTCTGCCAGTCTGGATGTCCTCTTCTGCCCCATCGGATGAAGACTTTGGCCCGGCTGGGTGAACACGACTCAAGGTAGGGAGATCTTCAGGGGGGTAGTGTTAGGTTTATTTAAGGGGGGTTTGGGTTAGAGTAGGAGTATGTGGGTGGTGGGTTGTAATGTTGGGGGGTGGTATTGTGTTTTTTTTACAGGCAAAAGAGCTGTTTTCTTTGGGGCATGCCCCGCAAAAGACCCTTTAAGGTAAGGTAATAGAGCTGATAACTTTTGTAATTTAGTATAGGGTAGGGCATTTTTTTATTTTACAGGTAAATTTGTATTTATTTTAGCTAGGTAGTTATTAAATAGTTATTAACTATTTAATAACTATTGTACCTAGTTAAAATAAATACAAACTTGCCTGTAAAATAAAAATAAACCCTAAGATAGCTACAATGTAACTATTAGTTATATTGTAGCTAGCTTAGGGTTTATTTTACAGGTAAGTATTTAGTTTTAAATAGGATTCATTTATTTAATTATAGTAAATTTATTTCGTTTTATTTAAATTATATTTAAGTTAGGGGGTGTTAGGGTTAGACTTAGGTTTAGGGGTTAATAACCTTATTATAGTAGCGGCGACGTTGGGGGAGGGAGATTAGGGGTTAATAATTGTAGGTAGGTGGTGGCGATGTTAGGGAGGGCAGATTAGGGGTTAATAAAATTTATTATAGTGTTTGCGAGGTGGGAGTGCGGCGGTTTAGGGGTTAATACATTTATTATAGTGGCGGCGATGTCCGGTCGGCAGATTAGGGGTTAATACTTGTAGTTAGATTGCGGCGACGTTGGGGGGCAGATTAGGGGTTAATAACTATAATGTAAGGGTCGGCGATGTTAGGGACAGCAGATTAGGGGTTAATAGCTATAATGTACAGTGGGGGAAAAAAGTATTTAGTCAGCCACCAATTGTGCAAGTTCTCCCACTTAAGAAGATGAGAGAGGCATGTAATTTTCATCATAGGTATACCTCAACTATGAGAGACAAAATGTGGAAACAAATCCAGACAATCACATTGTCTGATTTGGAAAGAATTTAATTGCAAATTATGGTGGAAAATAAGTATTTGGTCACCTACAAACAAGCAAGATTTCTGGCTCTCACAGACCTGTATCTTCTTCTTTAAGAGGCTCCTCTGTCCTCCACTCATTACCTGTATTAATGGCACCTGTTTGAAATTGTTATCAGTATAAAAGACACCTGTCCACAACCTCAAACAGTCACACTCCAAACTCCACTATGGTGAAGACCAAAGAGCTGTTGAAGGACACCAGAAACAAAATTGTAGACCTGCACCAGGCTGGGAAGACTGAATCTGCAATAGGCAAGCAGCTTGGTGTGAAGAAATCAACTGTGGGAGCAATAATTTGAAAATGGAAGACATACAAGACCACTGATAATCTCCCTCGATCTGGGGCTCCACGCAAGATCTCACCCCGTAGGGTCAAAATGATCACAAGAACGGTGAGCAAACATCCCAGAACCACACGGGGGGACCTAGTGAATGACTTGCAGAGAGCTGGACCAACGTAACAAAGGCTACCATCAGTAACACACTACGCTGCCAGAGACTCAGATCCTGCAGTGCCAGACGTGTCCCCCTGCTTAAGCCAGTACATGTCCGGGCCCATCTGAAGTATGCAAGAGAGCATTTGGATGATCCAGAAGCGGATTGGGAGAATGTCATATGGTCAGATGAAACCAAAGTAGAACTGTTTGGTAGAAACACAACTTGTTGTGTTTGGAGGAGAGAGAACACCATACCTACTGTGAAGCATGGGGGTGGCAACATCATGCTTTGGGGCTGTTTCTCTGCAAAGGGAACAGGACGACTGATCCGTGTACATGAAAGAATGAATGGGGCCATGTATCGTGAGATTTTGAGTGCAAACCTCCTTCCATCAGCAAGGGCATTGAAGATGAAATGTGGCTGGGTCATTCAGCATGACAATGATCCCAAACACTGCGCCCGGGCAACGAAGGAGTGGCTTCGTAAGAAGCATTTCCAGGGTGGCCTAGCCAGTCTCCAGATCTCAACCCCATAGAAAACCTTTGGAGGGAGTTGAAAGTCCGTGTTGCCCAGCGACAGCCCCAAAACAGCACTGCTCTAGAGGAGATCTGCATGCAGGAATGGGCCAACATACCAGCAACAGTGTGTGACAACCTTGTGAAGACTTTGACCTCTGTCATTGCCAACAAAGGATATATAACAAAGTATTGAGATGAACTTTTGATATTGACCAAATACTTATTTTCCACCATAATTTGCAAATAAATTCTTTCCAAATCAGACAATGTGATTGTCTGGATTTGTTTCCATAGTTTGTCTCTCATAGTTGAGGTATACCTATGATGAAAATTACAGGCCTCTCTCATCTTCTTAAGTGGGAGAACTTGCACAATTGGTGGCTGACTAAATACTTTTTTTCCCCACTGTAGGTGGCGGCGATGTTCGGTCGGCAGATTAGGGGTTAATACTTGTAGTTAGGATTGCGGCGACATTGGGGGGGGCAGATTAGGGGTTAATAACTATAATGTAGGGGTCGGCGATGTTAGGGACAGCAGATTAGGGGTTAATAGCTATAATGTAGGTGGCGGCGATGTCCGGTCGGCAGATTAGGGGTTAATACTTGTAGTTAGATTGCGGCGACGTTGGGGGGGGGCAGATTAGGGGTTAATAACTATAATGTAGGGGTCGGCGATGTTAGGGACAGCAGATTAGGGGTTAATAGCTATAATATCGTTGGCGGCGGTGTCCGGTCGGCAGATTAGGGGTTAAATAATTTTATTATAGGGTTTGCGATGTGGGGGGGCCTCAGTTTAGTGGTTCATAGGTAGTTTATGGGTGTTAGTGTACTTTGTAGCACTCATTAGTTAAGAGCTTTATATTCCGGTGTTAGCCCATAAAGCTCTTAACTACTGACTTTATTCGGTAGATTCGGATAGCCGTGTATTACACTAGTACTATTTACACCTAATATACAGTACATAATACTAGTCTAATACACAGCATACCCCACCTAAAACATACTGAATTTCCGAATTTCGGAACCGAATCGAACCGAATAGAACCGAATTCAGCCGAAACGAATTCATTCATATTTTGCCGAATTCGAATCGATCCAAACCGAAATTCGAAAAGTCTGAATCGATCCGAACCGAAAACGAAACAAATTTTTTAGCCATACACATATCTAGTTTGGAAATCTCAAAAGGCGAGATTACCAATCAATATTTTGGAACTTCATGCAATTTTCAGGGCTCTTCAGATTTGGCCTCTATTGAAGAGAGAACCGTTCATTTGTTTTCAGACAGACAATGTCACAACTGTGGCATATGTCAATCATCAGGGTGGGACTCACAGTTCTCTAGCTATGAAAGAAGTATCTCGGATACTTTCTTGGGCGGAATCCAGCTCGTCTAATTTCTGCGGTACATATCCAAGGTGTAGACAACTGGGAAGCGGATTATCTCAGCCGTCAGACTTTACATCCGGGGGAGTGGTCCCTCCATCCAGATGTGTTTTCTCAGATTGTTCAGATGTGGGGTCTTCCAGAAATAGATCTGATGGCTTCTAATATAAACAAGAAACTTCCCAGGTACCTGTCCAGGTCCAGGGATCTTAAGGCGGAAGCAGTGGATGTGTTGACACTTCCTTGCTGTTACCAAACTGCTTATATTTTCCCGCCTCTAGTTCTTCTTCCAAGAGTGATCTTCAAAATCATCTTGGAACAATCGTTTGTGTTGCTGGTAGCTCCAGCATGGCCTCACAGGTTGTGGTATGCGGATCTTGTTTGGATGTCCAGTTGCCAACCTTGGCCACTTCCATTAAGGCCAGACCTTCTGTCTCAAGGTCCATTTTTCCATCAGGATCTCAAATCATTAAATTTGAAGGTATGGAAATTCAGTGATTAATACTATGTTACAGGCTCGTAAATCTGTTTCTAGAAAGATTTATTATCGAGTTTGGAAGAATTATATTTCATGGTGTTCTCATAAATTCTCCTGGCATTCTTTTAGAATTCCTAGAATTTTACAGTTTCTTCAGGATGGTTTGGATAAGGGTTTGTCTGCAAGTTCCTTGAAGGGACAAATCTCTGCTCTTTCTGTCTTATTTCACAGAAAGATTGCTAAGCTTCCTGATATTTACTGTTTTGTACAGGCTTTGGTACGTATCACGCCTGTCATATCAATCTCTCCTCCTTGGAGTCTTAATTTGGTTTTGAAGGCTTTACAGGCTCCTCCATTTGAACCTATGCATTCTTTGGACATTAAACTACTTTCTTGGAAAGTGTTGTTCCTTTTGGCCATCTCTTCTGCTAGAAGAGTTTCTGAATTATCTGCTCTTTCTTGTGAATCTCCTTTTCTGATTTTTCATCAGGATAAGGCGGTTTTGCGGACTTCATTTTAATTCTTACCTAAGGTTGTGAATTCTAACAACATTAGTAGAGAAATTGTTGTCCCTTCCTTGTGTCCTAATCCTAAGAGTTCTTTGGAGAGATCCTTACATTCTTTGGATGTGGTAAGAGCTTTGAAATATGTTGAAGTTACTAAAGATTTTAGGAAGACTTCTAGTCTATTTGTTATCTTTTCTGGTTCTAGGAAAGGTCAGAAGGCTTCTGCCATTTCCTTGGCATCGTGGCTAAAGCTTTTGATTCATCAAGCTTATTTGGAGTTGGGTCAAGCCCCGCCTCAGAGAATTACAGCTCTTTCTACTAGATTAGTCTCCACTTCGTGGGCTTTTAAGAATGAAGCTTCAGTTGATCAGATTTGCAAAGCAGCAACTTGGTCTTCTTTGCATACATTTACTAAATTCTACCATTTTGATGTATTTGCTTCTTCGTAAGCAGTTTTTGGTAGAAAAGTTCTTCAGGCAGCTGTTTCAGTTTGATTATTCTGCTTATATTTTAAGTTTTTTCTTTTCATTCATGAGAACAAACTTATATTTTGGGTTGTGGATTTATTTTTTTCAGCGAAAAATGGCAGTTTTAATTTTTATCCCTCCTTCTCTAGTGACTCTTGCGTGGAGTTCCACATCTTGGGTATTGTATCCCATACCTCACTAGCTCATGGGCTCTTGCCAATTACATGAAAGAAAACATAATTTATGTAAGAACTTACCTGATAAATTAATTTCTTTCATATTGGCAAGAGTCCATGAGGCCCACCCTTTTAATGGTGGTTATGATTTTTTTGTATAAAGCACAATTATTTCCAAAATCCTTTGTTGAAGCTTTTTACTCCTTTCTTTATCATCCCAATACTTGGCTATTCGTTAAACTGAATTGTGGGTGTGGTGAGGGGTGTATTTATAGGCATTTTAAGGCTTGGGAAACTTTGCCCCTCCTGGTAGGATTGTATATCCCATACATCACTAGCACATGGACTCTTGCCAAGATGAATGAAATGAATTTATTAGGTAAGTTCTTACATAAATTATGTTTCTCTTACTTGGTGTATTCAGTCCACGGATTCATCCTTACTTGGGGGATATTCTCAATCCCTACAGGAAGTGGCAAAGAGAGCACACAGCAAAAGCTGTCCATATAGCTCCCCTCAGGCTCCGCCCCCCCAGTCATTCTCTTTGCCGCTCTAACAAGTAGCATCTCCACGGGAGGGTAAAGAGTATGTGGTGTTAGATTTGTAGTTTTTATTTCTTCAATCAAGAGTTTGTTATTTTAAAATAGTGCCGGTTTGTACTATTTACTCTGAGGCAGAAAGTGATGAAGATTTCTGCTGAGAGGAAAAAGATTTTAGCATGTTGTAACTAAAATCCATTGCTGTTCCCACACAGGACTGTTGAGTACAGGAGAACTTCAGTTGGGGGGAACAGTTTGCAGGCTTATACTGCTTAAGGTATGTTCAGTCATTTTTTTCTAACAAGACCTGGTAGTGCTAGAAGACTGACAGAAACCCCATGAGGAAAGGTAAGCCATTTTCTGAGACACTGTATAGAATGATGGCTTCAGTTAAGGGCTTTAATACTGACAGACACTGTGATGGGCTAAATCGATTACTTTATTAGAGTAAGCTTATGTTTATTAAGCGTTTTTAGACATTGGAAACACTTTTTGGGGACTTTTTTATGCCTGGCATTTTGTAAGATAGCTAATCTGACTCAGAAAGGCCCCATAACTCTGGAGTGAAGTGACAATTAAAAATGCTGCCCAAGATGATTCCTTAACGGAGGGTAATGAGGATAGTCCTTCTTCCTCCCCCCACGTGTCTACACCAGTTACGCCCGCGCAAGCGATGCCTAGTACCTCTAGCGCATTGGCCCCTATCACTTTACAACAATTAGCAGCAGTAATGGATAATTCCCTTGCAGCATTTTTATCCAAACTGCCAGTTTTTCCAAGAAAGCGTGATAGCTCAGTTTTAAATACAGAGGATGAGCAATCTGAAGCTTTGGATAATTTATCTGTAGTACCCTCACAAAACACAGAGGTAGCAGTGAGGGAAGGGCTGTCTGAGGGAGAAATTTCTGACACAAGAAAAGTTTCTCAGCAGGCAGAGTCAGATTCCTTAGCGTTTAAATTTAAGCTGGAACACCTTCGCGTCCTGCTTAAGGAGGTTTTAGCTACGCTGGATGATTGTGACCCCATGGTGGTCCCTGAAAAATTGTGTAAGATGGACATATTTCTAGAGGTCCCTGTATACACTGAGGCATTTCCAATCCCAAAGAGGGTGGCGGATATTGTGACTAAGGAGTGGGAGAGACCAGGTGTACCCTTTGTTCCCCCACCTATCTTTAAGAAAATGTTCCCCATAAACGACCCTAGGCGGGACGCGTGGCAGACGGTCCCTAAGGTAGAGGGGGCTGTTTCAACACTGGCTAAGCGTACAACTATACCAATAGAGGACAGTTGTGCTTTCAAAGATCCTATGGATAAAAAATTGGAAGGATTGCTGAAGAAAATTTTTGTTCAGCAAGGTTTTCTGCTTCAACCAATTGCCTGCATTATTCCGGTAACTACTGCAGCGGCTTTTTGGTTCGAGGCTCTGGAGGAGTCGCTCCAGAGGAAGACTTCATACGATGAGGTCATGGATAGAATTCACGCTTTGAAACTGGCTAATTCTTTTATCACTGATGCCGCTCTCCAATTAGCTAAACTAGCGGCGAAAAACTCAGGTTTTGCCATTATGGCGCGAAGAGCGCTTTGGCTCAAGTCATGGTCGGCGGATGTGTCGTCCAAAACAAAAAGAGTTCTCTGTCCCCGCTCACAAGGGTTCCTTTTCTGGGAACACTAATAGACTCGGTAGAAATTAAAATCTTTCTGACAGAGGTCAGGAAGTCAAAACTGTTGAATACTTGCCGAGTTCTTCATTCCATTCCTCGGCCTTCCGTGGCTCAGTGCATGGAAGTAATTGGTTTAATGGTTGCGGCAATGGACGTAGTCCCTTTCACCCGAATCCATCTCAGACCACTGTAGCTGTGCATGCTCAAACAGTGGAATGGAGATTACGCAGATTTGTCTCCTCAAATTCATATGGATCAAAAAACCAGAGACTCTCTTCTCTGGTGGTTGTCTCAAGATCACCTGTCTCAGGGAATGAGTTTCCGCAGACCGGAGTGGATCATTGTCACGACCGATGCCAGTCTGGCAGGCTGGGGTGCGGTCTGGAACTCCCTGAAGGCTCAGGGACTATGGTCTCGGGAAGAATCTCTTTTCCCGATAAACATTTTGGAGCTGAGAGCGATATTCAATACGCTCCAGGCGTGGCCTCAACTAGCATAGGCCAAATTCATCAGGTTTCAGTCGGACAACATCACGACTGTGGCGTACATCAATCATCAGGGAGGAACAAAGAGTTCCCTAGCGATGAAGGAAGTAACCAAGATCATCAAATGGGCGGAGGATCACTCCTGCCATCTATCTGCAATTCACATCCCAGAAGTAGACAACTGGGAGGCGGATTTTCTAAGTCGCCAGACTTTCCATCCGGGGGAGTGGGAACTCCACCCGGAGGTTTTTGCTCAGCTGACCCAGCTATGGGGCATTCCAGAATTGGATCTGATGGCGTCCCGTCAGAACACCAAACTTCCCCTTTACGGATCCAGGTCCAGGGATCCCAAGGCGGCATTGATAGATGCATTAATAGCGCCTTGGTCATTCAGTCTAGCTTATGTCTTTCCACCGTTTCCTCTTCTCCCTCAGCTAATAGCCAGAATCAAACAGGAGAAGGCATCGGTAATTCTGATAGCGCCTGCGTGGCCACGCAGGACTTGGTATGCAGACCTAGTGGACATGTCATCGGTCCCACCATGGAAACTGGGCAGGATCTTCTAATCCAAGGTCCTTTCAAGCATCCAAATCTAGTTTCTCTGCAACTGACTGCTTGGAGATTGAACGCTTAATCCTAGCTAAGCGGGGTTTCTCTGATTCAGTTATAGATACTCTGATACAGGCCAGAAAGCCTGTCACCAGGAAAATTTACCATAAGATATGGCGGAAATATCTTTGGTGGTGTGAATCCAAGGGTTACTCGTGGAGTAAAGTTAGGATCCCAAGGATATTGTCTTTTCTCCAAGAAGGTTTGGAGAAAGGCCTGTCAGCTAGTTCCTTAAAAGGACAGATATCTGCTCTGTGTAACAGAATAGACAAGCGCCTGGCAGCTGTACCAGACGTTCAGGCGTTTGCACAGGCGCTAGTTAGAATCAAGCCTGTCTACAGACCTGTGGCTCCTCCATGGAGTCTAAATTTAGTTCTTTCAGTTCTTCAAGGGGTTCCGTTTGAACCTTTGCATTCCATAGATATCAAGTTATTATCTTGGAAAGTTTTGTTTTTAGTAGCTATTTCTTCTGCTCGAAGAGTTTCAGAATTGTCTGCTTTGCAGTGTGATTCACCCTATCTGGTGTTCCATGCAGATAAGGTTGTTTTACGCACTAAACCTGGTTTTCTTCCAAAGGTGGTTTCTAATAGGAATATTAACCAGGAAATCATTGTTCCTTCTCTGTGCCCTAATCCAGTTTTTAAGACGGAACGACTGTTGCACAATCTCGATGTGGTTCGTGCTTTAAAGTTCTATCTAAAAGCAACCAAAGATTTCAGACAAACATCATCCTTGTTTGTTGTGCATTCTGGTAAGAGGAGAGGTCAGAAAGCAACTGCTACCTCTCAGTCATTTTGGATGAAAAGCATCATCCGATTGGCTTATGAGACTGCTGGTAAGCAGCCTCCTGAACGAATTACAGCTCATTCCACCAGAGCTGTGGCTTCCACATGGGCTTTCATGAATGAGGCTTCTCTTGAACAGATTTGTAAGGCAGCGACTTGGTCTTCACTGCATACATTCGCCAAATTTTATAAATTCGATACTTTTGCTTCTGTGGAGGCTATTTTCGGGAGAAAGGTTTTGCAAGCAGTGGTGCCTTCCGTTTAGGTTACCCGACTTGTTCCCTCCCTTCATCCGTGTCCTATTGCTTTGGTATTGGTATCCCACAAGTAAGGATGAATCCGTGGACTGAATACACCAAGTAAGAGAAAACAGAATTTATGCTTACCTGATAAATTACTTTCTCTTACAGGTGTATTCAGTCCACGGCCTGCCCTGATATTAAGTCAGGTTCAAATTTAATTTACAATAACTACAGTCACCACTGCACCCTATAGTTTCTCCTTTTTCTCCTAACTGTCGGTCGAATGACTGGGGGGCGGAGCCTGAGGGGAGCTATATGGACAGCTTTTGCTGTGTGCTCTCTTTGACACTTCCTGTAGGGATTGAGAATATCCCACAAGTAAGGATGAATCCGTGGACTGAATACACCTGTAAGAGAAAGTAATTGATCAGGTAAGCATAAATTCTGTTTTTTTTTTTCTTGTATACTGCTCGGCTTATATCAAAAATGAGTTTACCACTAAATTATTATTTACAACAAGGCTTAGCTAATTAAAATAAGGGAGAGACAAAGCTTCTCCAAGAGGACCCGACGCGCTTTTCACAAAAAATGCTTCTTCAGAGGGAGTCAACAAAATGGGAAGATATGTCCACAGTAGGTTGATTGTCAGATATTTTACGCTTACTTGGAGGAGGCATATCCACCAATATTTCACAGACAGTGAAGCATACAAAATCTTTAAAACCTGGACCAAATTCTGATGAACTCCCCTATAAAGGACAAACAGAGGGAGGACTGATTCCTTTAGAGGCAAGAGCAGCACTAGGTTGATTAGCATGCGTGAGTTAATCAATATAAGAATTGCTACGTTGTGCTGTGGGTACAATAATTGCCAGTTTGCACAATACACATTTAAATTGAATTGCAAAATCAGAGTATCTATCCTAAAAAGGATCTAAATTTGTAGAACTGGGGACAGTCCCAGAATGATCTATAATATAAAAGGAAACTTAGACAGATAAAATGCAAATGTAAAAAAGCAAAGAAAAAAATGTTGAGAAATAATCAAAACAACACAAACTCAGGGATCTTTATCGAAAACACTGAGGGGTAGATTTATCAAGCAGCAGATGCTGCAATCTACCCTTGTAGTTTTAGATTCCCCTGAAACTGAAGTTAAGAAGCAGCGGTCTTAAGAGCGCTGCTCCTTAAAGTGATGGTAAATTTTTAGTATTTCAATATTTAAATAATTATTGAGAAATTATAACTTATTTCACATATATATATTTATTTAAAAACGTTAATCCTAAATGTAATAAATTAATAGTTTACTTTCACAGCGTTACCTTCCTTGCTCCTCCCCTGCCATTACTTCCGTGTACAATCTTAATCCCTGTGATAGATTATAACCACTCCTCCCCACGTCACCGCATTGTCATGTCAATCTTCTTGCCTTGCTCTGCGCATGCGTTACATTTATGTATGCAATACATTGTATCCAATCATTTGCAAATAAGCGTTTACAGTCATCTGCACCTTCAGAAAGGAGAAAAAAAAAAACTTGCCTGATAACAATATTTCAACAGATGTTAGCCTCAGTAAAATGTTGCCAATCGCCGTAAATAAATGGTGAGCATGCGCACAATTCCAATCTAGAGCACCCACAGACACCGATAGAATAGTTAGGGCATGCGCATATCTGTTGAAGGGCGTGTTAGCTAAGAGGAGTATCGCCGACTGGCCTGAGCTGTCAGTGGATGTTAAAAAAAAAAAACGTGACCGGAGAATTTTAATGGCGGCCGTAGTACGGGAGGATATAAATAATAAAATCGAAGTTTAAACAATAAATATTTTAATAAATATAGTGATTTTAGAAAATTCATGAATTAAAGTAACATTTTTTTTATTTGTTAAGATAACGATCGTTGAAGGTTGTAATAGTTAACCATTCCTTTAACTCATCCACCACCTCTGAGGTGGCGAACAGTAATCATTCCGATCGGATACAAATCAGGATGATTGACACCCCCTGCTAGAGGCCGATTGGCCCCAAATGTGCAGGGGTGGCATTGCACAAGTATTAGACGAGAAATCTTAGTGCAATGATAAATGCAAACAGCGTATGCTGTCGGCATTTATCGATGTGCGGAGGACATGATACGTCAGCCCTCACAATGATAAATCGGCCCCCGAGAATATACCGGAGATAGGAACAGTAAAGATACTATTGAACCTTTCAGTAAAGCAGAATGGAAAAATAAAATGACTTTTAATAATAAATGTGCTTTTAACAATAACTATTGTACAATATTATTTACAATAAAAGAAATGGGCCCCTCGACTCTTGGAATTATAGTGAATCTTACCTCCTAAAAGAGTTAGTAAATAAAATTTCCAACACACAGAAGTCGCTCAGCTAGTACAGTTAAAACCCCTGCACCGCCAAATTTGCCTAAATCACGCTTAACAGTATCGGCAGTGCGAATCAGGAGTGCAAAAAAAGAAAGAGCTGCGTAACAAGGGGACAGCACTCTATTCGATATCTTTAAAAAACAAAGTGCATTATATTTAAAGTCAAATGCACAAAAATTCAAGAAAGTTGCCAAATAAATAAAAAGCTTAGTCTTTGCAGAAATGACTGCTTCCAGTAGAAAACCCATGCAGACTAAGGACACCTTCTCAACATAGAATCTGGAGCACCTCAATTCTTCACCTTCCTCCCGGGAGGTACAGATTAGTCTGACTAATCAGTGACGTGGGAGGGATAGAATACTCTTGTAGTTAAAGGGACATGAAACCCAATTTTTTTCTTTCATGATTTAGAAAGGGCATGCAGTTTTAAACAACTTTCTAGTTTACTTCTATTCTCTGATTTGCTTCATTCTCTTGATATCTGTTGCTCAAAAGCATATCTAGATAGGCTCAGTAGCTAATGATTGGATGCTGCACATAGATGCTTCGTGTGATTGGCTCACCCATGTGCATTGCTATTTCTTCAACAAAGGATATTTAAAGAATGAAGCAAATTAGATAATAGAAGCAAATTAGAATGTTGCTTAAAATTGTATTTTCTACCTGAATTATGAAATAATTTTTTAAGGTTTAGTGTCCCTTTAAATTGTCGACTCTTACCACTTAACAAAAGAAAGCTTGAATTTTACCTTGAGAAATATTTATCTCACTATGCAGGAGTTATGTATGTGAAGGGGAGACAACTACATTACCATATACAGTGTTAAACAATCCCAAAGATTTAGTGTGATTTCTCTATATGCCGGCTGTGATCAGACTCCTAACTGTTGAACTGTGTTTGTATTGTAAGGGTGTTGCAACTTTCACTTGGTTGAAAAATCCCCAATATATTAGGATTCCAGAAACACATGTAGGGTATGATGAAATGAATTGGCTTACCTCACTCTTAATGACTCAATAAAAGCATATAGAGGTAACAAAAAGTAAATTTATGCTTACCTGATAAATTAATTTCTTCTATAGTACGAGTCCATGGATTCATCCTTTACTTGTGGAATATTATTCTCCTGCTAACAGGAAGTGGCAAAGAGCACCACAGCAGAGCTGTCTATATAGCTCCTCCCTTAGCCCCACCCCCCAGTCATTAGACCGAAGGTACAGGAAGAAAAAGGAGAAACTAAAAGGTGCAGAGGTGACTGAAGATAAAAATCAAAAAATATAAAATCGGTCTTAAAATGACAGGGCGGGCCGTGGACTCGTCGTACCATACAAGAAATTAATTTATCAGGTAAGCATAAATTTACTTTTCTTCTATAAGGTACGACGAGTCCACGGATTCATCCTTTACTTGTGGGATACAATACCAAAGCTACAGGACACGGATGAACAGGAGGGACAAGACAGATGGTTAAACAGAAGGCACCACTGCTTGAAGAACTTTTCTCCCAAAAATAGCCTCCGAAGAAGCAAAAAGTATCAAATTTGTAATATTTGGAAAAGGTATGAAGCGAAGACCAAGTCGCAGCCTCACAAATCTGTTCAACAGAAGGTTCATTTTTAAAAGCCCATGCGGAAGCCACCACTCTAGTAGAGCTGTAATCCTTTCAGGAGGCTGAAGTCCAGCAGTCTCGTATGCCAAATGGATGATGCTTTTCAGCCAAAAAGAAAGAGGTAGCCGTAGTTTTTTGACCTCTACGTTTTCCAGAATAGACAACAAACAAAGAAGATGTTTGACGGAAATCCACTAAAATTTTATCACCTCTTTCACTTTACCCTTCCTAGTACTTAGAGTAGGCAAAGAGAATGACTGGGGGTGGAGCTAAGGGAGGAGCTATATAGACAGCTCTGCTGTGGTGCTCTTTGCCACTTCCTGTTAGCAGGAGGATAATATCCCACAAGTAAAGGATGAATCCGTGGACTCGACGTACCTTATAGAAGAAAACACCTCTCCTCAAATTTTGTGGAAAAAGAAAAGAAACATCTATTGCAAAAAGGTGCGAGGCATGTGACAGTAAGATAGATTGTGTAACATCATTTTGTTTAAATGCCAAATATTTTCAATTGCAGGAAAAAAGAAAACCTAAGAGGTTCCAATTAAAAAGTTTATTACAGTTGTAGATACATACGCTTTTTTTTTTTTAAGTACAACCTGATTAAAATATAATAGTGTAATATACTTTTATATACTATTTTTAATACAGTAGCTTTACAAACAGGGCACAGGATCACTTAATCAGCTCTCAGCTTCATATTCAGTGTCTCAGTACATAAAACATAAACAGCAGGAGAAGAAAAAACACATTTGCCTCTGTTATTAACCATTTTGCTGCTAAGCTTTTTTGCAAACCCTAGCTCAAAGCCAGTTTTGAGTTTGTCTTGCTACTTAAAGGGACATGTAACCCCAAAAAATGTATTTCATGATCCAGATAGGGCATACAAGTTTAAAGAACTTTCCAATTTACTTCTATTACTTAATTTGCTTCCTTATTACTTATCCTTTTGCTGAAAGGTTTATCTGGGCAAGCTCAGGAGCAGCAAAGAACCTAGTTTCTAGCTGCTGATTGGTCGCTGCATATATATATATATATATATATACACCGATTGTCATTGGCTCACCCATATGTTTAGTTAGAAACCAGTAGTGCATTGCTGCTCCTTCAACAAATGATACCAAGAGAATGAAGCAAAATTGATAATAGAAGTAAACTGGAAAGTTGTTTAAAGGGACACTGTACCCAATTTTTTTCTTTCGTGATTCAGATTGAGCATGAAATTTTAAGCAATTTTGTAATTTACTATTATCAAATTTTCTTCATTCTCTTGGTATCTTTATTTGAAATGCACAAATGTAAGTTTAGATGCCGGCCCATTTTTGGTGAACAACCTGGGTTGTCCTTGCTGATTGGTGGATAAATTCATCCACCAATCAAAAAGTGCTATCCAGAGTACTGAAACCAAAAAAGCTTAGATGCCTTCTTTTTCAAATAAAGATAGCAAGAGAATGAAGAAAAATTCATAATAGGAGCAAATTAGAAAGTTGCTTAAAATTGCATGCTCTTTCTGAATTACAAAAGAAAAAAAATGGGTTCAGTGTCCCTTTAAAATTGAATGTCCTGCATAAATCCTGAAATCATTTTTTTGGGGTTTCATTTTCCTTTAAATTTAAACACTATTGTAAGTCAAATTCCAGTGAGTGACCCACAAAAATGATATATGTTTTTTTTTTATTTATTTAACAGGCCCAGCAGATTCAGAATATACCATTATTATATTTATATTACACAGCATTTGAGAGAGCAGAGGCAGAATATAAATAATATTGAGAATGACCAGGTGGCCACTGCTGTTACTTTACTAAATTGCCATCAATAGTACTGGGTTTGCACCATTTGGAAGAACATGCACTTCTCTTTCAAATTAGGGTTCTGTGAGGTTTGTGGCCAGTAAGGGAGCAGAGATCAAGGGGTTTGAACAGCAATCCCCCCCATCCAGATCCCTTACCTGCCTTCCATATTGGGGCCCCACCCCCTCTGTGAAGTCACCATGCACGTTTGTGGCGATACACCTGCAATCCTATGTAGCTGTGTGCCCACTAACTATAATGACTGCAATGCAGGGGAATCACCAATCCTGTGCTGTGAACAGCTCGTTACGTGGTCACAGGCAGCAGATTGACTGATGATTCGTTCTTGTCATGCGCAGCAAATGGTTAAGCTGAAGAAACAATTTTCTATACAAGTATTAACATATGTTTGTACATTTAACTTATTGTAGATCTTTTGATGATTATGTTAAAAAAATTTCAATACATTTAAGTTAAAAGGGACATTTTTTTTATTCTTAAAAGGGACAGTAAAGTTAAAAATATAATTTTATGCTTACCTGATAAATTATTTTTTTTCATGATGGTGAAAGTCCATTACTCCTGGCCACTAGGAAGAGGCAAAGATTCCAAAACTCCAAGAACCCTTAAAACCCCTCCTTCCTTACTGGAAACTAGTCTGACATATAGCCAAATCAGAAAAGATGAAAATAGGCAAATAAAATAAGAGGAGGTGCATACTCAAAGTACCACCAAAAAAACACAATCACAATAGAAATAATTATGTGGAGGCTCATGGACTCTCGTCACCACCATGAAATAAATTAATTTATCAAGTAAGCATAAATAAATTATATTTTATTGCATAAAGGTGGTCCGCAATCTATTACTTCTGGGAACCAATACCCAAGTTGAGAAGACGGGACCAGACACTATGCATTGCATACAAATACAAATGCATTGGATGATTAGCTTGTTTAATGCAGAAAAAATGCCCAGGAACAGCCGCCTGAAGGACTTTCCTACCAAAATCTACTTCAGAAGAAGCAAAAACATCTAAATGGTCTTTATTACATACTTTTTCTAAATTCTACCATGTCGATGCCTTGAAAAATTTGATCAACAGAGGCCTCATTCTTAAACGCCCAAGAAGTAGCGACTGATCTTGTAGAATGGGCAGCAATCCTTTTAGGAGGCAAGTGGGGGTACGATGATTATTTGACTATGGTGCAAACTTCAGCACCTGTTATCCATGACCTGCAACCCCCATTAA
The DNA here is from genome assembly GCF_027579735.1 of Bombina bombina. Taxonomy (NCBI): domain Eukaryota; kingdom Metazoa; phylum Chordata; class Amphibia; order Anura; family Bombinatoridae; genus Bombina; species Bombina bombina. The sequence continues at coordinate 113,453,165 of NC_069501.1, read as the reverse complement.
ATAAATATTTTGATAAGTTTCCCCTCCATATTAAATTCCCACTCCCTTCATTCCCCTTTGGACAAACAAACATAGAATTATAGCTAGTTACAAACACACAGACAAAGAGCAAATTAAAATTGAAACACAAGAAACCCCGACACGGTCATGTTTCACGTTATGCTTCCCCTCTGAAATAGTAGCCTGTATATAGTACTTCAAAGCTCTGACCATATCCAAATTATGGAGAAGCCTATCCTTGGAATTCTTTGGATAAGGACAAAAAGAGGGAACAACAATCTCACAATTGATGTCATCATAAGAAACCACCTTAGGCAAAAAGTCAAACTTAAACTGCCATATCCAGATAACAAACAAGATAAGGAGGCTCACAGGAAAGAGCAGGCACTTCAGAACATCTTCTAGCAGAAGTAGCAAAAGAAACAAAACCTTCTAAGGCAAAAGCTGAATATCCAATTTATGCAAAGGTTCAAAAAGGAGGAACCTGCAAAAAAACTCTTAAAACAAAATTAAGATTACATGGAAGAGAAATTGGTTACATGATTATTCCAGACTAAATCCTGGCCAAAATTCTGGATATTCAGAAATTTAGCAATCTTCTTTTGAAACAAGACAGAAAGAGCAGAGATCTGGCCCTTTAAAAAAAAAAATAGCGGATAAATCCTTATGCAAACCATCCTGAAGTAATTGAGGAGTTCTAAGAGTGCCAACTGAACCCATGTTCCACACACCAAGAAATAAATAAAATAATAAAAATCCTTTCAAAATGTGGGATAAATCTTCCTTGTTTTAATGACAGAATTTAGAAAAACCTCTGTCTTAAAACTAAGCGTTCAATCTTCAAGCCATCAAGTTTTGAGATTTCAGATCCTGCTTAAAGAATGGACCACAAGGCCACGGAGGACAACTGGACATCTGCACCAGATCTGCAAACCAAATCCTGTGAGGCCAAGCTGGAACAATCAGGATTACTGAAGATACGTCCTGCTTGATCCTAGCTATAACCCTTGGGAACAGAACAAGAGGTGGAAAAATGTAAGTCAAACGAAACCACCAAGGAGCTACGATAGCATCCACAAACTCCACCTGAGGATCCCTGGACATTACAAAATATCTGGGGAGCTTTTTGTTCAAAGAGATGCGATCAGATCCACCTCCGGAAGACCCCACAGGTCTACAACCTGACTGAAAATTTCCAAATGACGAAGAGTCCAATCCCTTGGGTGAACAAATTGACAACTGAAAAAAGTCTGTTTCCCAATTGATCACCCCTGGAATATGTACTAAACTCAGATTTCATAGAGAATAGGATGAGCGATATCACGACGACAGGACGATCACATAGACATGCCCAAAATACTAAGCGTGCATGCTAAAAAGTAAGCACATACACATCACTAACTCGTGAAAAGATGACACACCAATGTGTGAAAACATGATGCACGTAATCTCGCTGACGCGGGAAAAAGACAGAGAGAGATATTAAGATTGAACCAACAGGAGGAGGAAAGGGATCGGTCCCGGCAACACCTGTGGCAGGCCTGCAACTAACTCCCATTGGGTGTTCTTGAACCAGTACCCATACTCCGAAGACATCCCTCTGTCCAGACTATCTCTCTAAGGGGCTAGTTGGGTCTCAAATTGGTCTGAGAACCCTTCTCACAAAACACATGGAGCACATTCATTCTTCACCTTTATCCTGCAAAAGAAAAAACAAAAACTAGTGGAGGGGTTTTAAGGGCTCTGTGAGTTTTGGGATCTTTGCCTCCTCCTAGTGCCTTATGTGTATCTGCTGCTCACTTGTTTGCTTTATTAGTGAGACAGAGAATGACATCAGCAGTTTGTCAGAAAGAAGAGAGTAATCATTTAAGCAAACTTTTCTTTTTAAAATATTGCTTACAAACTGTTGTTCCTGATTAAAATCATCTTTACTGCAAGCAGAAAACAAAATAAAAAATGTGTCAGAAATGTTCATCCCCCTCCTGGTCAACTTGTTTTTTAAAACACTGGGTAAAGAGGATACAGGGTAACCTTAGGGGACGTAAGATAGTTATAGGTCTTTTCACAAACTGGTCCAATAATGATAATGATGAAAAGAAGGGTAATACACTTCAAATGCTTAAAGATTTCATTTTAGTGGCAATTTAAATAATAGAACTTTTTTTTTTTTTTGTAAAAACATTTAATAAAGGATCACATATCGAAAAGTATTGATGGACTATTAGGGATGTGACACATATTATAGTATACTATCTTCCTATTCTGGTTAATACTACGATTGGTTTAAATTGCAAAAACGTATAGATTACCCATGAGCCAGTGTGAGCGTAGTGCACTTCTGATTACAATATCAAAAAACTTCATTTGCGGCCCAAACCGTGTGCAAGTGTAAATATTTCAGCCTCATGCTATAGTATGAAATTTAAGGATATATTCTCCAGCCATCCTAGTCAATACTGGTACAAGACAAGGTTGCCCATTGTCAACTCTGCTTTTTGTCCTTCATATGGAACCTGCCATTAAATAGAATCCTGAAATTACTGGTCTCAGTTTGCATACCACTGTCCAAAATGTAGTATTTGCAGATGGCCTTATTGTATTTTTGTCAAACTTGCAGGGGTCGTTGGTGACCCTCCTTCCTTTCACTTACCCATTTAAAAACATAAGAACAGATTACAAAAAGGGATAAATGGTGCTTTACAATTTATGTTTAAAGGGACTTTAAAACCCCCCAAAAATTATTTCATTCTTCAGATAGAGAATACAATTTTAAACAACATTCCAGTTTACTTCTATTATCTAATTTACTTCATTCTTCAGATGTTTTTGAAGAAATAGCCAATCACACGAGGCATCTATGTGCAGCCACCAATCAGCAGCTACTTGGCCTATCTAGATATGCTTTTCAGAAAGCTGTAAAAATGAACAGATGTAGCAGCACTAAGGATGTCAGGCAGGCACTGTATTCAGTGCTACAATATCCCACTGACATGGCAGATGAATGTGCTTATGGGGCTTTATAAATCAAAAACAAAAAATATACATGGCACTTTATTAAAATCAAAAAATACAATTATAATATTGCATCCCAGTAATGTATACACCTGTCTAGTACAATATGAGTAACCAACAATGAAAAAGGAGGTAGAGGTAAAACTGTAAATCTCCTAACTTCAAGCATCAATAACTACTTGTGGCATGTGTGAAACTCATTAACATGCAGAAATTCATTCCAGACTAATCTTTATTAAATAAATTGATGCCGATTCCTGAAGCTAGAATCACAAGTTCACTTTAAAAATATATATTTCTTTAATCTTGCTTTAACGCTGTCCATCATTAGTGGTGATTCAGTCAATTAGAACAGCTTTCCTTCTTAGAAAAAAACACAAACATTATGGCAAGTATTTCCCAATGCAAGTGCAGTATAAGTCTTCCTATACAGGGGTTAATTATGAATAAATCTAAACTAATTGTCAAAAAAAAAACAAAAAAACTTGAAATAAGCCAATGAAAATCATTTAGGCAGCATAGTATGTGTAGTTATATTGATGTGGCCACAGAACTTTATAAAATTAAAGGCATCAAATCCAAAAGGCTTGCTTTTTGGATGCCCTCATAAAATAGAAGATTCCTTCCAGCCAATAAGATGGCCCAAACTTGACTAGATTCATCCCATGTATAGCACTATGCACATAAATACAATGGTCTAAAAGCACTTTAGATTTGAACACAAACAGATATACAAATCACCTTTCTTGCTAGCAGGGCCATGAGATCAGTGGGTTTGTTTTTTGGTTTTTATAGGGATAAAAAGGATAAAATTGAAATGTGCATGACTGCATTTCAATTGGAAATAGGGGCATTTTTGCATATACTTCCACTATAAGGGCATTTTTGCATATACTTCCACTATAAGCTGTAAGTCCCCGTGCACCAGTATTCAAGTTCAGCGAGCTCGCGCATATTGTGCATGTGACGACAGTTTTTATCATACAAGCCACTGCTGACTCTCTGAGAAGACATGGTGTTTAAATACAGGAGCACGGGCCCTAGCAGCATATGTGTGTATGCTTCTGAAAAACAGTAATAACTACCTTGAATCATTTTTACTTATGGAAGTAGATTGCAAAAATGCTATTTAAAACTGAAATGCATCCTTGCACATTTCAATGTTGGCAATGCTCAAGCTTTATACTTGGAATGACTGCTGCTTGAAAGCTGGGGGTGAATTATACCCTCATTCTAAACAAAAAGGAGAATATTCTGGGAGGCAATCAACACATTCTGACCATTAATAACCATTAACACTTTGTGTTCAGCAGCCACCTAAGCGTCAGATTTTTGGATTGGAGAAATCTCAAATCAATTTGACCTCAGATTTTAGTAAAGTAGTTTTAAGTGTCTGAATTTTATTTAGCTGCATTAGTTTTCAAGAGAACAATCTTTAATTATAGAATTAATACTCTGCGCTTACATTTTGTTAGAATATCTACATTAATTTGTCAGTCCCAGATATGCCAAAACAGTAGTGTTGCAGGAACAGAATATTAACAAAAACAGATAAATAAAACAATAATTTCTAGAAATATATATCTGTCACAATAAAGAAGCTTTGAAATGTACATCTTTTCTCAAATATATTATCTATTAAAAGGGTCAATTATTTTAAAACAACTGATATGCATTGGGATTAAACTAAAACAAATTAGCTAAATAACACAACTGAATGCATCTGTAACATTTACAATGAAAAAAAATATATTACGAAAATATATCAAATAGCTTCATTGCATTCAAACCAAGAGCAACCATATTCTTAGGCCCACAGTTCTTCTGTCCTTCCAAACTTGTAGATCAGGGTGCTGTATGAAAAGTAGGGAAGATTCCAGTTATTGAGCAATTCTAGAAGAATTCTTAAAAATGTCAAATCTGTTTATATACAAGTACAGAGACTGTTTATGAAAACATTTTTATCACATGCTCCCTTTCAGTATACATACAGTATTTTATTTTTAAAAAAGGTCTCTTGGTAACTAAAGGGCCTAAGGGAATTATATTAGTGTAATAATAAAATGCTTGAACAAATTATGAAGTTGTCATTTTAAAAAAAGGTAAACATGCTTTAATTCAGGGATGTTTAAAATTTAGAAGCCAGTAATAATATTTAAGAGCCAGACAGTGGTATTTGTACATAGATGTATGGAGGACAAGACAGAAATATAGGAGCCAAGGGTAAAACTCCAGGAGCCAGTGACTCCCAGGCTCCTGGGTTTGTCGAGCCCTGGTTTAAATTTATCCTGTAAATACAAAAATGTCCAGCAGTGATGGCCAATATCGCCATCTTATTTTAGCGAAGGAAAGATTAAAGGGACATGAATGTTCACTCAACGATAGCAAGCTATTGCATGACACTCTGTGCAGTTTTAAATCAGTGTCTTTGTAAAGTCGGGAGACTGGCACCAGACGTGTGCAAATAGTGCCGGTCCTTGTGTTTTTAAAAACAAAACACAAAAAACATAAGCATGTTGTTACATTTGTGCTACAGACTCCTCCCAATCTAATGGGGCAGGTGAACAATTCAAGGTAAAACATTGTGTGAAATGTTCTTCCACCTACGTAGTAAACCTTATTATGTGCTCCATATGATCACCACTAGGGAGGTAAGAGCATGCATATGAAAATATCTGGGACACATCACAAATGAAAAACCATGTTCGGCTCTCACATTGCTCTACAAAATGTCAACATGCAAAATGTGAACACCTTAACATGGTCAGCTATTGAGTGTATAGACACTCTAGTTAGGGGAGGTGACAAACTGAAAATATTGTCAAAACAAGAAGTTTACTGGACAAAAACTTGAGTCAAGTACATCTGGGTTACACTTCTGAGTATGTCATCAATAACCATCAGTGTTTTAATAAGTATATCAGCCAGAAGGGAATCCCCCCCCACCCCGTTTCTGACTTTTTATACTTGGTAGCATTGGAATGAATACATAAAAATTTAGAAGACAAACAGCAATGTGTTTAGGTCATGTGAAATAATGTTGCTTAAAGGGACACTGAACCCACATTTTTTATTCAGATAGAGCATGCAATTTTAAGCAACTTGCTAATTTACTCCTATTATCAATATTTCTTCATTCTCTTGCTATCTTTATTTGAAAAAGAAGGCATCTAAGATAAAGAGCCAGCAAATTTTTGGTTCAGCACCATGGACAGCACTTGTTTATTGGTGCTGTCCAATCAGCAAGGACAACTTAGTTTGTTCACCAAAAATGGGCCGGCATCTAAACATAACAAGAGAATGAAGAAAATTTGATAATAGGAGTAAATTAGAAAGTGGCTTAAAATTGCATGCTCTATCTGAATCCCGAAAGAACAAATTTGGGTTCAGTGTCCCTTTAATAACTGTTGCTTGGTAATATAGCAGATAGCTTCCATGTCAGCCCTCATCAACTCACGTTATTTTATTAAAATGTATTAATATTAATAATATGTTAAATAGAAGTAACCCAATGATTTAATCCCATTTGAGCATTCAGGGGTTATGTTTTTTTTGTTTTAATTGGATAATTGATTTGATATTCATTTAAATTAAAGGGAGTGGATGATGTGGATAGAGTCTTTAAGTAAGGCTCAAGGGAAAAGTGATGCACAGCACCCTACTCCTTTTTACCCGGTTGCTATGCTTTTGGATTTCAATATTTTTATGGAAATAAAGTTTGTACATGTATTCATATTATTTAGTTTGCAGGATTTTTTTTAATGCTGCTACTTAGCATCTACATACTACTTATGATTATGACCACTTAATAGAATTAAAGGGACATGAAGCCCATTTTTTTTTAATTGGGCTTCATGTCCCTAGAATTTACTTCTATTATCTAATTTACTTTATTCTTTAGATATCCTTTGTTGAAGAAACAGCAATGCACATGTGTGAGCCAATCACATGAGACAGCTATGAGCAGCCACCAATCAAGCAGCTACTGAGCCTATTATAAATGCTTTTCAACAAAAGATATCAAGAGAATGAAGCAACTTAGATAATAGAAGTAAATTGAAAAAAATTGCTTGCTCTTTCTGAATCATGAAATAAAGAAAAACATTTGAGTTTAATGAATCTTTAAATCAGAGTTGATGCTAGGTCTGGGATCTGTAAATGTTACTATTGGCATGTAAATTATATTTAAAGGGACAGTAAATGTTACCAATAACATATTTAGTCAGAATATCCACAATACCTCCAAAACTAGTGTAGAAAGAAAATATATAAAATATTTACCTTTGGTCCGGGCCACCCCTCTTGCAGTTAAATGAGTGAGTGGTTCTAATAGAAGGCAATCACCCACCATCCCAAACCAGCTTTCACTGGTGTACTGAGGCAGCGGAGTCTCTTAAAGGGCAGTGTACTCACAATAAGGGAACAGTGCATTGCTTTAGTAATGATTAAAGTAAATCATCACATGGTCATAAAAAATTACTTATTACCTTGAATATATTTAACCTTAAAGTTCCTCTCTGGTGTGTGTATGCGCAATAGGATACAGGGAAGGAAAGAGAGAGCGAAGGAAAGGGAGAGCGAGTGAAAGAGAGCGAGTGAAAGAGAGCGAGTGAAAGAGAGCGAGCAAGATTATATATATATATTACCCCCTTCATATATTGTGAAATGATTCTTGCCAACACTAAACAAGAAACCGTGAACTCTCAGCTGTCATGTTAAAGAAATAAAACAGAACAACTAATACAGTGGAATAATACAAAGTAGACTATGTGAAGAATATTGCTTTAAAAAAAAAAGTCTCCTTACCTAAAAAATATTAACGCATTCTGGAAAAACACAGCCAGCCCAGGATAAACATTTACTCCTATGAAATAAAACAGAAATGAGGAACATACATGAGGGAAGTTTCCATTTGTCATAAAAGATTTCTGAACAATTTATTCATGCAGTTAAACAGCCTGTGTATAACCACAACCCAATGAGAAATATACAACAGCAGCTTATGTTGGCGTTTCTCAATTCCAGTCCTCAAGGAACCCTACGGCCAGATTCTGTGTTTTTCTCTTCTTCATTTGGTCTTTAGTTTAATCTCTTGGAAATCATTTACATCTGGTCTGTTAGGGCTCCCTGAGAACCGGAGCTTAGAAACACTGTTATGTTAAATGAAAAAAAAGACCACCTTAAAATTAAAAACCTCTTGTTTTTGTGTAAAACGGATTTTCCCACGTTCCCTAGGAGGCCAAATGTGGCCAATCAAATAGCTGGTTCAGGCAGCATTTAAAGAACTTAAGTTACAGATTTGGCTTTTTGGACTCTCTAGAGCAGTGTTTCTCAACTCCAGTCCCCAGGACCCTAAAGGGACACGAAACCCAAAATTTTTCTTTAATGATTAAGACATGAAAATAAATGTTAAAATAAGTAAATTGGAAAGTTGCATGCTCTTCCTAAATCATGAAAGAAAGAAAAATCCATGTCCCATTTAAACTCCGTTTTGTCATTAAAAGGGACATTAAATACATCTTGCTTTTCTGAAATAATAATGCTCTGTCCCGCACCCTCTAAATCAGTCTCAACTCCAGTCCTCAGTACCCTTAACAGGCCAGATATTAATTTTTATCTTAACTAGAGCACAGGTGAAATAATCAGCTGATAGATAAGAGCAGGTTAGTAACCATGGTTACTGATCAGGTATTTTTTTCACCTGTGCTCTAGTTAAGATAAAAATGAATATCTGGCCTGTTAAGGGTCCTGAGGACTGGATTTGAGAAACACTTATTTAGAGGGTGCGGGACAGAGCATTATTTTTTCAGAAAAGCAAGAGGTGTTTAATGTCCCTTTAATGACAAAACAGAGGTAACATGTTAAGGGAGAGAGGGGAAAAAAAAAAAGGGGAAAAAAAAAAAAAGGAGAAAAAAAAAAAAAAAAGGAGAAAAAAAACAAAACTGTCTGCCTGCTCTGATGAGGCGGACAGAGATCGCCACAATTCAACCCGATCGAGTCTGCATGGGGCGGCGTTGCACCAGCAGCTCACAAGAGCTGCTGGTGCAATGCTGAATACGGAGAGCGCATTGCTCTCCGCATTCAGCTATTTTTGTCGGACCTGATCCACACTGTCGGATCAGGTCTGACAGACATTTGATAAATAGGCCTCTTTGTGTTCTAATACTGCAATAAAATATTGCCTGAACACTACTACATCTTGTCTTGTAGAACTACAAACTGCACCAGTAAAGAGCTCTACATGCTCCGGACTACAATATCCAGCCTAATATTACCCAGAAACACTAACAAAAGCTGCACTACGCCACCTATCAAAACTGTGCAACCCCACACTACTCTACCATCTCAATCAATGAGCTCATCTACAAAAGTCTGGACCTTATGATACAGATTAAAGAGTGGGCCTTACATAGTAGGTCCAAGAGGAATGCACAACCATTCTTACCAGAAATGGAAACCAATGATTTCTTGGTCAATATAACAGGTGCAGTAAAACAATATAACAGGTTTGTTTTACTGCATCTTTCAAAGCACAATGACAAAGTAAAAATACAGGTCAATGGTCCACTACAGAATGTGTCTGACCTCCTGAATCAACTGAAGACTTTGAGTACATCCAAAGAAATCTCATGTAGGATGCTGCATCTACATTGTCTAAAAACCATTTACAGCTGTGTTTTCGAAAAAAAAAAATTATAATAATGCGAGGGATAGGCAGTTTGCCATAAATTAATATTTGTAAAATTAATTCAGCTTGTGACATGTGAGACGCCTCATTGTAGCTTCCCCACCCAAGGCTTACATCGGAGCAAATTCATACAGCTCTATATGCCTTTTCATGGTACAACAGGCACATGCACAGTGGCAAGTACACATGCGGGTGGACTTGGAGACAATTGGACAGTGGCCTCTGAGGGGGGAAGAAGTGTGATGTCCGGATAAAATAATTTTCTAAAATAATACTTGACTTCTAAGAAAAACTAAAAATAAAAAATACTGCATTTAATATCTGTGTGTTGTATGAATTTTACACAAAAGGTCTCTCCTAGACCAAATAAAGAGTTGGGAATCCCTAGTAAGGAGAATTGTTTTCTCATTAGGGCGTCATTGCTCTATGCACATAATAAACATATCTAAGATCTTCTACCAAGTTTAAGTACACGTACCTTGAGTCACGTAAGCACCAAAAAGAATCCACATAGATGCGATTAATGATCCAAACATCAGCATAAAGCCAATGAATAGCCAGATACGGGCACCTGCAAGAGTGGTGCAACAAGTCAATGAATTGTAAGGACTCGGCATGAAGAAATATCAAGTCATTACATGCAATGTTTTACCTGTACGCCCTAAACAGCCATCACTGTAACTGTCCCCACGCACTTGTGCATTTGACACAGCATTTATCCTAATGGAGGAGATATACAACAGCACAATGAATATGGAAAAAAACTAAGCAAGACAATACTGTATAAACAACGGCTTATAACTGAACAAATTACTTAGACATCATCATTTAGTCTCACACTTATTTATAATTTGAATTGAATACATTTTATTAGAGAGAGAATAGGCAAATGTACCCAAATCAGGTGCACCCAGAGATATGTATAGACCCCTTGTCTATGTGCTATATAACATTTCACAGGAGCAGAGACATGACTAGGTTACACTTTGTCATCAAAATGTGAAAAACAGTAAGACAAAATGTTCCTTGATTGTTGCATCTTTTTACCCAAAACAACAAATATTTTGCTCTGGTGCTGATAAAGAAGAAATATTATTATTTGTTTAAAAAGGGACAGACACTGAAAATGTAGCATGAAATGTTTAATTATAGGTAGAAAAATGCAATATATTTTATTTATTTAGCTTCTTTTTCCTGTAAACACTGCTATATTTCACACAGTCATTGGCTGCACTGGTGACTTAATTATAACTGTCCCTGATTGGCCTCAGCAGAAAAGGAAACCTAGCTTACAACTACAACATGGCAGCGCCCACTGCTTTATAGAGACGTAAATTCTTTTCAATATTTAAACAATATAAGAAAAAAAAAAAGAAATCTGCATATTATTATCAGACTATTCTTTGTTTTGAATACATCATCACACCTAACATTTATTTAGTGTTTAATGTCCCTTTAATTACTATTATTGGTTTTCTGCCAATAATAATAATAATAATAATAATAATAATAATAATTCTTCAACCTGCAACTCTTCCAGTGGATTAATTATAAGCCGCATATCTGCACCTTGCTGTACTTTACGTATATAGAGTCCATGTTTCTCATTAGGGTTTCTGCCCAAGAAAACACTTTACAAATATTCCTGCCTGAAATTCAAGGGCATCTAGAGTAACAGAGCTCAAATATTTAAACTATCCATTTTAAAAGGCTTAACCTTGGTTTGCAACAGAAGTGAGCAGTGGCAATACTCTGCTTAAATTACTGCCACTAAAGACAGATATTCACTGCACAATTTTGGAAGCAAACCCATAGAGGGGTGACTCACTGGATTTGTTAAAGAGATACTGAACCCAATTTTTTTCCTTTTGTGATTCAGATACAGCATACAATTTAAAGCAGCTTTCTAATTTACACCTATTATCAATTTTCTTGGTATCTTTACTTAAAAAAAGCAGAAATGTAAGCTTAGAATGCCGGCCCATTTTTTGTTTAGTACCCGGGATAGCGCTTGCTGGTTGGTGGCTGCATTTAGTGCCCAATCAGCAAGCAATACCCAGGTGCTGAACCAAAGATGGGCCGGCTTGTAAGCTTTACATTCCTGCTTTTTCAAGTAAAGATACCAAGAGAACAAAGGAAAAATAATAGGGGTAGATTAGAAAGTTGCTTAAAATATCATGCTCTCTCTCAGGGGTGTCAAATTCCTTTGAGTTTCGGACCATTTTCCATACAAGTGCAACTCACTCTGGCCAAATACTACCTGCATATCTTGACATTGCTATGTTTGCTTGTCAATTGTATTGAGTGTCTTTTAATGTAATATTCTTTGGCAACATTAATGGTTTATTTGCAAATAATGCCAGTTTGACACCCCTGCTCTATCTGAATCATTAAATAAAAAAATGGGTTCAGTATCCCTTTAAGCTTTGAAATAAAACACAATAAAAGTAATATATATTTTGGGGTCACTTGAGAAACCAGAGAACTAAGCAAAATATCATTTATATGTTATATTGAATTCCAAAACTATATTATGCCACATTAACGCTCTATAATCAAAACTAAAATCAGATCTAAGAGATTGTATTTATTATCTACACGAATGTGTGCAATCACAGAAATCCTGCTTCAGGAACAACTTATCGAGCTAGCCCCCATCAGTTTCTTACTCACCAAGGGATGTTGCCGACAGAAATATAAAATCTTTTTATGAAACTATAAATTATTGCTTTTTTGTCATCATTCTGAAGCCACACTAAAATAATAACCAATAGAGTGCTAGATATGAGAACACACTCACATCACATGCTACATGTTTATAATGCCAAACTGGAAACAAAAGTTTAGGCCTCTGGGGTAACTTTCTGGGAAAAGAGCAAGTCCTGTATTTTGTTTCTGGCCTCTGTTATTAGTCACCAACCACAGAAAAATAATAATCACAAAACCTTTTAAAAGCCATGTTTAAAACCATATTAGAGGGACTTTTTTACTAGTCAATGACACTGTTCTCCCTCACTACGGTCGCTACCTTCACAGTCTAATCCTTCCTCTTCAATTGTCACAAATACAAAGAAACACCTACAAAAATGTTCGAGTGTGATAAAGTGGACCTCTCATGTCTATGCTGAGAAGTCACAACCGGTGTATTTTTGTAGAAGTCATTTATTATGTACCACTTTCTTCTCTAACAAAAATTAAGTTTTCAAATTTAAAATGAACCTAAAAATAGACAGATTATAGAACTAGTTCATTAAAATCATGGTAAATGAAAGAGTTTGGAAATCTCTCTGTAGAACCTAAGTGCCATCCCCATCTAAACCGCTGTAATACAGTTCTTAAAGTCTGACTTTTTTTTTTTTTAGGTGATAACTATTTTTTATTCTCCTATAGTTTGATATTCCCTCCACCCCCTTCCATTCCCTTTTCTGTGATGTAGTGACGTACAGAGCAGTACCACCTGTTCCATAATGCGTGCTCCCAAGAGGAAGATGAGGAATATTACAATGATATAATATAAACATATATATTTCTGTTTTATAACTATCGTGGTGCTCACTGTCTTAATGCATTGCACAACCTAGAACAACTTCAAGCAAAAAGTGAATAGGAACACAAGTGCTGATACACGGTCTATAATTACATTATAGGCAGTTCCCTACCAATACCAGCTCACATTGGCTTCTTGGACTGGAAAGTGAGCCGTGTGGCAAAGAAGATAATTTGATGAGAAAAAACAAACAAAAATAGGGGGACCGGCAGGGAAAAAACATAATTTATGCTTACCTGATAAATTTATTTCTCTTGTGGTGTATCCAGTCCACGGATCATCCATTACTTGTGGGATATTCTCATTCCCAACAGGAAGTTGCAAGAGGACACCCACAGCAGTGCTGTCTATATAGCTCCTCCCCTAACTGCCATATCCAGTCATTCGACCGAAAACAAACAGAGAAAGGAGAAACCATAGGGTGCAGTGGTGACTGTAGTTTAAAATTAAAAAATACCTGCCTTAAAATGACAGGGCGGGCCGTGGACTGGATACACCACAAGAGAAATAAATTTATCAGGTAAGCATAAATTATGTTTTCTCTTGTAAGGTGTATCCAGTCCACGGATCATCCATTACTTGTGGGATACCAATACCAAAGCTAAAGTACACGGATGAAGGGAGGGACAAGGCAGGTACCACTGCCTGTAAAACCTTTCTCCCAAAAATAGCCTCCGAAGAAGCAAAAGTATCAAATTTGTAGAATTTGGCAAAAGTATGAAGCGAAGACCAAGTCGCCGCCTTGCAAATCTGTTCAACAGAAGCCTCATTTTTAAAGGCCCATGTGGAAGCCACAGCTCTAATAGAATGAGCTGTAAACCTTTCTGGAGGCTGCTGGCCAGCAGTCTCATAGGCTAAGCAGATTATGCTTCTTAGCCAAAAAGAAAGAGAGGTTGCCGAAGCCTTTTGACCTCTCCTCTGTCCAGAGTAGACAACAAACAAAGCAGATGTTTAACGAAAATCTTTAGTAGCTTGTAAGTAAAACTTTAAAGCACGAACCACGTCCAGATTGTGTAATAGACGTTCCTTCTTTGAAGGATTAGGACACAAAGACGGAACAATCTATTGATTGATATTCTTATTAGATACCACCTTAGGTAAAAACCCAGGTTTGGTACGCAGAACTACCTTATCTGCATGGAAGATCAGATAAGGAGGATCACATTGTAAGGCAGTTAACTCGGAAACTCTACGAGCCGAGGAAATAGCTACCAAAAAAAGAACTTTCCAAGATAAAAGTTTGATATCTGTGGAATGAAGAGGTTCAAACGGAACCCCCTGAAGAACTTTAAGAACCAAATTTAAGCTCCAAGGTGGAGCAACAGGTTTAAACACAGGCTTGATTCTAACTAAAGCCTGACAAAATGCCTGAACGTCTGGGACATCCGCCAGACGCTTGTGCAAAAGAATAGATAGAGCAGAAATCTGTCCCTTTAAGGAACTAGCTGACAATCCTTTCTCCAATCCTTCTTGGAGAAAAGATAATATCCTGGGAATCCTGACATTACTCCATGAGTAGCCCTTGGATTCACACCAATAAAGATATTTACGAAATTTTTACAGTGTGTATAATAAGCTAACAGAGCATTGCACCCACTTGCAAATGGATGATTAACCCCTTAGTTCAAAAAACGGATTAAAAAAACGTTTTTTAACAGTCACACCAAACTGCCACAGCCTTGCTGTGGGCCTAGTAACACAGTGGAAAGCCTCAGGAAACTGTTTCTAGGCAAATTTAAGCCAGCCATATGGAAAAAACTAGGCCCCAATAAAGTTTTATCACCAAAGTATATATAAAAACGTTTAAACATGCCAGCAAACGTTTTATATTGTAAATATAAAAGAGTATTACATCAGAAAGTAAGCATGATACCAGTCGTTATTAAATCACTGTATTCAGGCTTACCTTACATAAATTTGGCATCAGCAGCATTTTCTAGAATTCACATCTTCTAGAAAAATCTAAACTGCACATACCTCATAGCAGGATAACCTGCACGCCATTCCCCCGCTGAAGTTATCTCTCTCTTCAGTCATGTGTGAGAACAGCAATGGATCTTAGTTACAACCTGCTAAGATCATAGAAATCACAGGCAGATTCTTCTATTTTTCTGCCTGGAACAAAATAGTACAACTCCGGTACCATTTAAAAATAATAAACTTTTGATTGAAGCAAAATAACAGCTACATTTCACCCCTTCTCTTTTACTACCTCCATGTTTGTTGAGAGTTGCAAGAGAATGACTGGATATGGTAGTTAGGGGAGAAGCTATATAGACAGCTCTGCTGTGGGTATCCTCTTGCAACTTCCTGTTGGGAATGAGAATATCCCACAAGTAATCTATGATCCGTGGACTGGATACACCTTACAAGAGAAATACAAGTTTATAGATATTTTAGATAACTTATGTGAAGAAAAAAACAAGAGATTTCTTTATCTATTACATACAAGCCTATCATTTTCCTAAATGGGAGAGTGTTAGAATTGAATATCAATTTAAAGTGCAGGTATTCACTTACATGAAGAAAGCGAGCGTAGAGAACACCCCGCAGGTGTGGAAGGCATGGTTCAGCTCATTCGAGGAAGGATAGGCCACAGCAGCATCTATCATAATCCACCATCCTGAGGAAAACTAAACAAACAGGTGAAACAGGCCGCTGTGAACACGCAAACACAAAGAGCAGATTCGTTTCCAATCTCCTCACAAACGCAAATCATTCTTACATAAGTTCACTTCCTTATGAGTTTATCACAGTGCCCCATTATCTCGGACACTGTTGCTTAAATGGAATGCCAAACCTTACTTCCTTGTTGCATTATAGATGTAAACTGAAAAGTCTTTTAAAATGACATGCACTATCTGAATCATGAAAATTTAATTTTGACCTCCATGTCCTTTAAAAGGCATAGTCTAGTTAAAATTAAACTTTCATGATTCAGATAGAGCATGCAATTTTAAGCAACTTTCTATTTTACTTGTACTATCAATTGTTATTTGTTCTCTTGGTATCTTTATTTGAAAAAACAAGAATGTAAGCTTAGGAGCCGGCCCATTTTTTGTTCAGCACCTAGATAGCGCTTGCTGATTGGTGGCTACATTTAGACACCAATCAGCAAGTGCTACCCAGGTCTGAACCAAAAATGGGCCGGCTTTGAAGCTTACATTCTTGCTTTTTCAAATAAAGATACCAAGTAAACAAAAATTAGAATGTTGCTTAATATTGTATGCTCTATCTGAATCATAAAAGCTTAATTCTGACTAGACTATCCCTTTAAAAGAGACACTAATCAATCTTTTTCTATTATTCATAAAAAAGTAGTATTTAAACTTGTTTTCACCTGAAACAAAATGTGAAGTTAAAGCTGTTTAAAATGTAAACTTGCACACAAGTATATTTTGTGTACTTCCTACTGATGCCCATTGGCTGACAAATACTAATTGGTTAATAGCAGCTACCTGCCATTGCTCATTGGCTAATGTTCACATTTCATTGCTGCTCTTTTTAGATCAAAAGATAGAGCATTTATAGTACAGTGCCCAAGGTCCCTTAAGAGGAAAAGATTCAATAACTGTGGTAGTAAACAACTCAAATCAGGCCTAATAGTGGTATCTGATGATTGACATTAGGAAACGCTGTTTAATGGGAAATTGCATAGAGCTTTTCTGTTTAATTATATTAGTTACTTAAATATTGAATAAATACATTTTTGCCCATAAAGTAACAGGCAGCATCATATTGTAAACTATCTTTCCCTAGGTTTAAAAGCATGTTCTCTCCTCTTAAAGGGACATTAAACAGTAAATAAATGCTAAATTGATAAAGTCAAAGAAAAGATTAGTCTGAGAATAACATTTAGATGTATTTTATAAAGTTTCAGTAGCTGCTAAAATATTGACAAAATAAGTGTAAAAAGTTTTAGTGTCTATAAAACAATGAGAGCTGCCATGTTGTAACTTAGGTTACCTTCTCTGCTGTGGCCAATTAGGGACAGTTATAAATAGGTCACTAGATTGTACAGCCAATGGCTGTGTGGAATATAACAATATACTCCACTTCTATTTCTAAACACAAACTGAAAACCTCACAAGTTTAGAATAGAATTACAGGAAAAGGGGACAAAATAAATAATGAAAGTATATAGCAGAAGTTTTTTTTATATATACACAATTTATCATTTTATATTACCATTTAAAAGTGTTTAATGTCCCTTTAAAGTGCCTCTAAGACATCACGTGAATGTGGAATTAGGGATGCACTGTGTAACAAATGTATCATTTTGTAATAAGGAAAGTGTACTGTAGTAATTTTTTCCCTAAATGTGTTTCCAATGGTTTGTTATACCAGCAGAGTTTTAAAATATAGGAGAAATCACTTCTTTAGACTTATTTTTGTATATGAAATAGCTGTGTTTGTTCTTTAAAACCACAAACCATTATAATGGGTTGAGCTTGCAGGTAAATCAGATCTCCTAATTTTATCACTTTCTGTACACACACGATTCTTTATACTATCTCTGTCTGTATAACAACTTAGAAAAATTGTATTGCTTAGCTCTTCTGACTCCCACTGAAAGTGTAATTTCTTCTGCTGGCTATGTTTACACAGCTTATCTTTAGCCAATACTTAAATATAGAAACTTTCAGTATAGGCAAGGATACCACAGTCAAAAAGCACATTTCTCAAATGCTGATATAAAGACAAATGATTTATTTGTAAACAATTTAATACACTCCAGTAGGTAAAATGGATCATTGGGAACCAAATGAAGGGGAGAAATTTGTTGGGAAACTGTCCCTTTAACTAAGGCCATTTATTCCTGTTGTAAAGGGATGTATAAAATGCACAAATGACTCCTGTTGTCCCTGTAGATTTATTTCTTATTTTACTTTTGGTTCAAATGACACATGAACGTCCCTAAATTACACTGCAGATTAGTGTATTTATACAATTATATTTGTATGAAAAAAATGTTCACTGTCAAATTGTGCATTTTTGTCATTTATTTCTATACATATGTGTTTAACCCCCACAAAAGGGGGGGGATTCTAAGCTGAACAATGCTCAGGACCAGTAACGTATTGCTAGTCCAGTGTGAACGTTATCTGTGTGGTTATACCCTTTATAGGTGATAAACACATCAGGTATAGGTAAAGAATAGTGTAAGAAAAAAAAAAAGTGCTAATGCATCAGAACGTGTTTATTGCAGTTTTATATGACATTATAGCAGGGGTGATTAACCTTGGCCCTCCAGAGGTTTTGGAACTACATTTCCCATGATGCTCAGGCACTTTAAGATGGGAAATGTAGTTCCAAAACCTCTCGAGGAGAACAGAAATACAGTAGTTTTTTTATTTAAAGATGTTCTGTGGTGGTAACGCATTTGCATGGAACGCCAGGGGCGAGAGCAGGATGATATATGCGCATTTAGATTGCAAGCTTATGAAGCAAGTGGTTTGCAGTGCACTTAATATAAAAGTACCAGAGATTAACAAGAGATAACAAGAAGTAACCAGGGATTTCTGTACAACGACAGGGGCCTTGACTCCTTGTTGCTTTAATTTTTGGGGGCTTTTTAATGAAAATAAATTATGATGATGATCTTGGGATATTCTATTGTAGAGATGAATAGCAAATGCAGAGCTGGCAGTGTTTCTGATGGTTGCAAGAATAGCTTCAACTGTGTATGAACAATGCTGTGGACCTAAAGAATGACAAGTTTTGTAGGTTCCTGGAGTAGTAGGAGGGTGGAGTACAGAGGTAAGGTGTAAGGAATATGGGCCATAATAGTGTGTAATAGATGAAGCCCATTTTCAGAATACAAGAGAAGCGGTTAAAAGTGACTTGATACACAGATGTTGAAGTACTTGACAGTGATGCAGCATAGCTATAAAAAGCACTGCTGATGGGCTTTTTTTTTTCTTCTCTTTCAACCTGCAGCTGGACAGTAGCTAAAGTAAGTTACCAGAGCACTTACTCTTGTGAGCTGAAGAAAATTTGAGATAAAATATCTTCCTTTTACTCTGTATTACTCGTATTTATGGCAACTACCGAGAAACTCTACTTGCTATACCAGGGGAAACTACATTCATTTTGTGTATAACAAAAGATTGTCCCCATTTAATTGTATTGTTCCCCATAATATGCTGCTGTACCGTCAAACTTCAATTGTTCAGCTCTATCTTTCTGTTTGCAATTGTTATGGAAAATTCAAAATATTACACACACACAATATATATATATATATATCTTCCTTTTTACATTGAGATGTTCAGGTGATATTTTCTTATCAGCTTTTTACAAGTGATTTAGCTTATGAGTATTATGTCCCTTTAACGAGAGTACTAAAGGCAAAAGTGATAGCAATATGGATTAGAAGAGATAATGAAAGTCTCATGAATCACAGTTGGTATTTAGTAGCAGGAATAGGGGAGGGGGATGCACCAAATTGGTTTGAAAGGAGGAAGTCCATTTAAGGAACAACAAACATATTGTATGATTTTGGGGGAAAAACATAATTAATAGGGGGTGCACCAAGAGGAGAGTAAAATCCTCCTTGTCAGTCTCCAGGCTGCTGTCATGAAAACAAAAGTTATTTGTATCTGTTTAAGCCCTTAACAACGCATGTCATACAGGGTACGTCTTACACAAGCTGGTCTTTAAAGACCAGAGACGTACCCTGTACGTCATTAAGGGTTTCAAGTTGCTGGAAGCGATCCTGATCGCTTCCAGCCGCTTTCAAGGTATTGCAGTGATGCCTCGATATTGAGGCATCACTGCAATACCTTTTTAGGCACACCGATGCAGAGAGAGCCACTCGGTGGCCCTCTCTGCATCGGTCAGTGATGGTGCCGATCGTTGGTGGGTGGGAGCGATTGCAGGGAGGTGGGTGGGTGGCCCATCACTGTGCAACTTCCTTCCGGCTGCTCTATATGCCGGGAGCGTGTGGGAGGTGAGGGGCGGGTGAGAGAGGGCGGTGGGCACTTAGCAGGGGTGATCAGGGCTGATCTGTGGGTGATCTGTGGGTGATCTGGGAGGGGGAGGGTGTAGGGTATGGAGGGGGGCAGCTACACTACAGAAAATGTTAGGTTTCAACAAAAAAAAAAGTTTATTTTGCAAAGTGGGTACTGGCAGACAGCTGCCAGTACCCAAAATGGTGACTAATAGTTAGTGGGGGAGGGTTAGAGAGCTCTTTGGGGGGGATCAGGCAGGTTGGGGGCTAAGAGGGGGATCCTACACAGCAGAATATGATTATTATTTTTTACAATAATAAAAAAAAAAAACTAAATAAAACTTTTATTTTAGTACTGGCAGACTTTCTGCCAGTACTTAAGATAGCGGGACAATTGTGGGGTGGGGGAGGGAAGAGAACTTTTTGGGAGGGATCAGGGGGTGGGATGTGTCAGGTGTGAGGTTGATTTCTACACTAAAGCTAAAATTAACCCTTCAAGCTCCCTACAAGCTAACTAATTAACCCTGTCACTGCTGGGCATAATACAAGTTTGGTGCGCAGCGGCATTTAGCGGCCTTCTAATTACCAAAAAGCAATGCCAAAGCCATATATGTCTGCTATTTCTGAACAAAGGGGATCCCAGAGAAGCATTTACAACCATTTGTGCCATAATTGCACAAGCCGTTTGTAAATAATTTCAGTGAGAAACCCAAATTTAGTGAAAAAGTGAACAATTTTTTTTATTTGATCGCATTTGGCAGTGAAATGGTGGCATGAAATATATCAAAATTGGCCTAGATCAATACTTTGGGTTGTCTACTACACTACCCTAAAGCTAAAATTAACCCTACAAGTTACCTAATTAACCCCTTCACTGTTGGGCCTAATACAAATGTGGTGCGCAGCGGCATTTAGCGGCCTTCTAATTACCAAAAAGCAACGCCAAAGGCATTTATGTCTGCTATTTATAAACAAAGGGGATCCCAGAGAAACATTTACAACCATTTGTGCCCTAATTGCACAAGTTGTTTGTAAATAATTTCAGTGAGAATCCTAATATTTGTGAAAAAGTTTGTGAAAAAGTGAACAATTTTATTTATTTGATCGCATTTGGCGGTGAAATGGTGGCATGAAATAGACCAAAATGGGCCTAGATCAATACTTTGGGATGTCTACTAAAAAACAAAAAAATATTCATGTCAAGGGATATTCAGGTATTCCTGACAGATATCAGTGTTCCAATGTAACTAGCGCTCATTTTGAAAAAAAAATGGTTTGGAAATAGCA
This sequence comes from Bombina bombina, assembly GCF_027579735.1. Classification (NCBI taxonomy): domain Eukaryota; kingdom Metazoa; phylum Chordata; class Amphibia; order Anura; family Bombinatoridae; genus Bombina; species Bombina bombina. Next base: position 113,431,679 of record NC_069501.1, on the reverse strand, counting down.
AAGTGCTATTTGTACTTATTGCCCTATAACTTACAAAAAAAGCAAAGAACATGTAAATATTGAGTATTTCTAAACTCAGGACAAAATTTAGAAACTATTTAGCATGAGTGTTTTTTGGTGGTTGTAGATGTGTAACAGATTTTGGGGGTCAAAGTTAGAAAACGTGTGTTTTTTTTCCATTTTTTCATCATATTTTATAATTTTTTTAATGGTAAATTATAAGATATGATTAAAATAACTGTCTTTAGAAAGTCCATTTAATGGCGAGAAAAACGGTAAATAATATGTGTGGGTACAGTAAATGAGTAAGAGGAAAATTACAGCTAAACACAAACACAGCAGAAATGTAAAAATAGCCTTGGTCCTTAAGGGAAAGAAATTGAAAAATGGCCTTGTCCTTAAGGGGTTAAGAGTTTAGGGTTTAAAGGCAGCACAGAACAGGGTTCCAAACAATGGGATCAGTACAATATTGAATGGACGAGTGAGTTCTATTTATAAGAGAAGAGACAACATGTGCAACTGTGAGGTAGCTATGGGGTCGGGTGGCACAGTAATATAGAAGGGACAGTATTGCTAAATACCTTAAAGAAGAGAGCATGTAACATCAATAGAATTTTAAAATATTATTCAATAACACTGATTTGATCTAAAAAACAAGATTAGAAAAAAGCTTGTTTATCAAAACATTTCACCTGTGTCAAAACTCAAGCAATCAGTTGATATAGAATAGAAAACAGGTGGCATAAATTAAGGTTACCTGGATAATATTGCTATTGTCCCAGATTAAAAGGGAGAGTAAATGTTGTTATTAACTTTACATAACTCTGCTATATGTGCAGAATTATTTATTAGCTTAGTGGTACCATACACTAAAATGTCCCTTTTAGCTATTTTTAATTTATCATAGATTACTCTTTACAAATAAAAGAAACATCAATACAATTAATTTATTAATTGCATTACTTTATCATATCAATTAATTGCTAAACACAGGTAAATTTCTTTTTTAAAAGTTTAATTTTATGGAAATTTCCACCTGAAACACACTGTGCCACACCCCCACCATAGCATTTTAAATGAAAATCCTGAACACCTTATTGTTAAATAAAAATAGGTATGTTACTTTTCCAGTATTGCATGTATATGGTATCTGAGGGGCCTGATTTTAAAGGAAGATAAGTTTGGTAGATTGATAATATGCATTCAACTCACTGCCAACACGGTGGTTAAATGAATGCCTGAGCCTTTGCTCCCCGCACATGCGCCAAGTGCTGCTGACGTCATATGCATCCTGTCACTGGCATAGGCGCATGCAGCCTACAGTCCTATAAAAAGCTGGTTGCAAATAAACTCACTTTGGGTTGAGTATTTCTATTCTGTGAGAATTAAAAGATCTGTTTTACCATTAAAGTGAGAACTTAAAGGGACATGAAACCCAAAATTATTCTTTCATGATTCAGATATCAAATTTGACTGTTTTTTGTTGAAAAGATATCCAGGTAGGTAGCATGCACATGTCTGCAGCACTACATGACAGGAAACAGTGCTGCCATCTAATGTGCTTGCTAATGTATAACATTGTAGCAAAACTGCTGCCATAAAGTCCTGCAGACATGTGCACGCTCCTGAATTTACCTTCCTGCTTTTCAACAAAGGATAACAAAAACCGAAGATAATTTGGTAATAGAAGTAAATTGGAAAGCTGTTTAAAATTATATGTTCTATCTGAATCATGAAAGAAAAATGTTGGGTTTTGTGTCCCTTTAAAGTCTGGTATAGTTAATCAATAAATATTTAGATACATACAGGTATACCCCGCTCATACAGCGGGTTAGGGACCGGAGCCCCGCTGTAAAGTGAAAACCGCCTTAAAGTGAAACAAGGCAGTTTTAGCTTTTTTTCACTTGCCAGTGTGTTTAAAGACTTGAAAACATGTTTAAACTAACATATATTAGGGGTGCAATAGTGCTATGTTTAGTTTACCACTAGCACAGCACAGTATTCAATTAGTATTCAATAAATACTGTATCTGTAAAATAGTGACAATTTCTGTAGTAAAATTTGCCAGACTATAGCACAGAGGCACAGATTGCACTGTAATGATGTAAACAGAGTGAACTAAGCATAACAAAATGGTGCCAATCAGTTTTCTTGCAATCTCCTGATGATTACAGCACTGTTTCAAAATCCTTGGAGGCTGAACTTCATCTCCACAAAGCGCTGTATTAGCGAAGCGCTGTAAAGTGAACCGCTGTAAAGTGAGGTATACCTGTATTTGTACTGGTGTCTGGGGGGGAAAATTATTACAAATTGGAAAAAAAAAATGGAAATATTGTTGAAGTAACAAGAAGATTATATTTTTTCCTGGTGAATTAAATAATTTCACAGATAATGACCTTACCAGCACACCTGCAACCACAGACGCAATTGTGTTTCTCTTTTCACCCCAATCAATACACTCGCACTCCGGCCATCGGAAATTATCCAGGAAACCAGCCATTTTGCTCCTCAGAATAGTGCTCTTCTCCAACAGATTAAAGCTTCATTTACTAAAAAAACGCAGAAAAACAATATACAAATAAGAAGCCAGGCTAATAAATATCCCCTTAAACAGGTTTTTCTTTTCTAGCAAATTATTCACAGAGATGCATTAACTTTTTCCCGCTGGGACTTATTTGTCTACATCGGAACAAAGCTCAAATGTAAAATTAAAAGCACGGGACCATTCATGCAATTGCGTGATTTCAATGATGGCACAACCTCCAGCCCACGATCACATTAACCAAGGCGCTAAGGCTTCAGGACAACCAAACGGCTAGGATGTTCCATGCCTTCCTAACGGTGCTAAAGCCCAGCACAGTTATGGCGGCATGGAACATCTTATGGTGGTAAGGGGTTAAACATAACTACAGAAATATCTCTTTAGTGTTAGCCATAAATTATAGAAATTCACTGTGAATAGCAAGTCTAACTACTTTATTATTGGTGAAATGTACCTTTCATTTTGCCTCCTGTTGAGGTCTGCCCACCTGGCAACAGAATTATATTCTTCTAGTGTCCTGCAGCAGTTCAGCCAACCAGATTGCAACCATCCACCCCAATTCAATTACTAAGCCGCACATGTGCAGTTATTTATTCTCAGGCCAACAGCATTATTCAGTTGACATTGTTTTTTTTATTCTGCAATCAAAAACACTTTTAACCCGCTAGACCCCAACGAGCAACTTAAAAAAAAAGATAAATACTAAAAATGTTCTAAGAATAAAAATTTTTTACACTGCTGTCTGCTCAAGGACAAATAACTGCATGTGGGCGGCATCACTGGGAGTGCACCCTATAATTGAATTGGGGCGAGCAGTCACATGCTGCTTGGGAACTAATTCACTAATAATAAAGCGGCTAGGATTCCTATTTACAGTTAAAGGCTAGCAATATTACTGTAAAAAATTCTACATTAACTGTCCTTTTAAGAGCCTCGGTGAAACTATTCAAGTCTAGGATAACTAAATCCCAGAATATTTAATCTTGTGACAATATAACAGAAATATTTAATTTATACATCATTCTTTATTTTAAAAAAGTAATGTAAAGCAATTGCATCTCATAAGGAACAAAACATCTGTGATCACAGGACTTCATAAACTCTATTTATAACATAAAACTAAGGGAGTTCTGTGAGTGCATATTTAGTACCTCATTAGGGATATAAGTGTTTTGGTGTGTGTATTATATATCCTAATAATCAGATGGTTCTGCAAGAGTACCAAATGTAAGCACATATATAAAAGACTGTAAACAATAAACTTAAGCACATACATAAGACTGTAAACATTCAAGTCACATCATATATTACAGATTAGTGAACAAGCTAATGTAAAAAAGGTTACAGAAATCTGAAACGAGATTAGACTTGTTAACCTGTCTGAGGTTATTTGCATTTATTTAATTTAAAAGTAGTTTTAGTCTATGAAGTATATTGTATTTCCGTTATCTATTCTGTAAATAAATATACAATAAATTATACTACTATATATATACAGGGACAGTAAAGCAAAAATTAAAAACTTTCATGGATCAGACAGAGCATACAATTTAAAAAAAATTCAATTTACTTCTGTTATCAGACTGACTTTATTCTGTTGGCATCCTTTGTTGAAAAGCATAACTAGGAGCAGCAATGCACTACTGGAAGCGAGCTGGTGATTGGTTGTCACACACGTTTCTTGTCACTGGCCCACCAGATGTGTCAGTTAACTCCCACTAGTACACTGCTGCTCTGGAGCTGTCTTTAACTGTGTGTTTAACCCCTTTGCAAGCAACAGTGTATTAACCCCTTAAGGACCAGCGACGTACCCTGTATGTCACTGGCCTTTTTTTGGGACTTGATTGTTTTATAGCACTGTCTTGCCACCAGCGTTGAGACTGCTCTATTCCACAAAGCCTGCTGGAGGGAGTGCATTAATAGCGTGTTCTTGCTAGACTTGTGCTTTTATGTCCTGAAAAAAAACCTTAACGACCAGTGACATACAGGGTACATTGTGGTCATTAAGGGGTTAAAATGCTCTAACACAACACACTTTTTTTTTTGCACATTTATGTCCCTTTATAATCATATCAACAAATATTACATCGTTTTATACAGATTTCTTCTTTGAAGGGGAAAAAGGAGTCATGAAATTACACAACACAGGTTGTTTAATACAACTTGATGTACAATTTTCCAACAAGATATAATACTCAAAACCAAAATATACTGGTGTATTTCATTATACTATGTTTAGTAAAAATGCATCTAATAACAGTTATTACTGGTTCAGCTGCTTATGCATGTACACTGCACATGAGCTGCACACCCTCATTTAAAAACTGCCCTTGCTCACAAAGCTTGCTCTGAGAGTGTGTGTGCCAGGTCATCGATTTCTTATAGGGATAGTCTACTCCTTTATTACCCATTGCCCAGTTTTGCACTGCCAACTTGCTTATATTAAAGTGCCATAAAACATGTTGAGATCTGTGCATATGCTAAAAGGGCTAATTGAGTAAAAATAGTTTGCATAAAAAATTGTTTAAAAGTTGCTGACAAGTATTTTAAAATAATTTTCAAAAATAAGCTAAATTAGTTACATAACCATGCTGTCTGGAGTAGTCTGATCCCCCCCCCCTTATCAGTGTTTAGCATCAGAAACACAGGCATTGTATTTCAACTGAGTTCACAGCTGCTTATTTGCTTCTAGGCATGCTCCAGCAGATAATGAATGTTAGTCTGCATTCTACCTTATCAAAGGTGGCTATAGATACAGGAAATGTGTGGGGGGAGCTAGAGCTATACAATTCAGAAACTAAAAAGAAAGGGTTAATGGTGAGACACTGCAGTATAAATTTGCAGGTAAAGTAATTAAAGTACATATTATATTTTGTCTCTATCCCAACTTGTTTTATGTCTCTTTAACATACTTTTCACCTCTGTGATTACCTTGTATCTAAGCCTCTTCTGACAGCCCCTTATAACATGATTATTTATTATCTATTGACTTAGCCAATTATTGCTGTGTCCTTCACAACTTCATGGGAGTGAGCACAATGTTATCTATATGGCCCACATGAACTAGCAGTCTCCTATTGTGAAAAGCTAATAAAAAAGCATGTTATAAGAGGCTGTCTGTAATGGCTTAGAAACAGGCAAAAATTCAGAGGTTTAAATGTCATAAAGTATATTAATATCACAATGTTGGTTGTGCAAAGCTGGGGAACGGGTAGTAAAGGCATTATCTATCTTTTTAAAACAATAATTTTGGTGTAGACTGTCCCTTTAATTTACATCATACAAGCCCCTCTGCTTTTTAGCGCTGTAAAACTAGCAAAAAAAACTATTGCGTTAACTACACAGGGAAGGGGGTAGAAATTTGTAACAACCGAGACAACAACGCACTCGTTACAATATTTTTGACACATCATACAAGGCCCCGACAACTTTATAAGCAAGCAGCGTGTTTGAATGCTGCTGCACGGGATATGCATAGCATACGATTGTATTGTTTTGCAAATAAAAATATATTGCAACAATGCATAAATTTGAAACAAATTTTTTTTCTCGCCACTAAATGGACTTTCTAAAGATACCATTATTTTCATCATATCTTATAATTTACTATAAAAAAAATATATAAAATATGAGGAAAAATTGAAAAAAACACACTTTTTCTAACTTTGACCCCCAAAATCTGTTACATATCTACAACCACCAAAAAACACCCATGCTAAATAGTTTCAAAATTTTGTCCTGAGTTTAGAAATACCCAATGTTTACAAGTTCTTTGCTTTTTTTGCAAGTTATAGGGCCATAAATACAAGTAGCACTTTGCTATTTCCAAACCACTTTTTTCCAAAATTAGCGCTAGTTACATTAGAACACTAATATCTTTCAGGAATCCCTGAATATCCCTTGACATGTATATATTTTTTTTTAGAAGACATCCCAAAGTATTGATCTAGGACAATTTTGGTATATTTCATACCACCATTTCACCGCCAAATGCGATCAAATACAAAAAATCGTTCACTTTTTCACAAATTTTTTCACAAACTTTCGGTTTCTCACTGAAATTATTTACAAACAACTTGTGCAATTATGGCATAAATGGTTGTAAATTCCTCTCTGGGATCCCCTTTGTTCAGAAATAGCAGACATATATGGCTTTGGCGTTGCTTTTTGGTAATTAGAAGGCCGCTAAATGCCACTGCGCACCACAAGTGTATTATGCCCAGCAGTTAAGGGGTTAATTAGGGAGCTTTTAGGGTTAATTTTAGCTTTAGTGTAGTATAGTAGACAACCCCAAGTATTGATCTAGGCACATTTTGGTATATTTCATGCCACCATTTCACCGCCAAATGCGATCAAATTGAAAAAAAAGTTAAATTTTTCACAATTTTAGGTTTCTCACTGAAATAATTTACAAACAGCTTGTGCAATTATGGCACAAATGGTTGTAAATACTTGTCTGGGATCCCCTTTGTTCAGAAATAGCAGACATATATGACTTTGGCGTTGCTTTCTGGTAATTAGAAGGCCGCTAAATCCTGCTGCGCCTCACACGTGTATTATGGCTAGCAGTGAAGGGGTTAATTAGGGAGTTTGTAGGGAGCTTGCAGGGTTAATTTTAGCTTTAGTGTAGAGATCAGCCTCCCACCTGACACATCCCACCCCCTGATCCCTCCCAAACAGCTCCCTTCCCTCCCCCACCCCACAATTGTCCCCGCCATCTTAAGTACTGGCAGAAAGTCTGCCAGTACTAAAATAAAAGGGTTTTTTAAAAAAAAAAAAAATAATTTTGTTTTAGCATATTTACATATGCTAGGGTGTAGGATCCCCCCCTTAGCCCCCAACCTCCCTGATCCCCCCCAAAACCGCTCTCTAACCCTCCCCTCTGCCTCATTGGGGGCCATCTTGGGTACTGGCAGCTGTCTGCCAGTACCCAGTTTGCAAAAAAAAAGTGCTTTTTTTATTTTTGTTTGGCTTTTTTCTGTAGTGTAGCTTCCCCCCCCACACAGACAAACCCCCACCACCTTGCTGATCGTTTTTTTAAAAAAAAAATATTTAGACATTTAAACATTTTTAACATTTTTTATTAATAAATTTTCTGTAGCGTAGCGGTTCCCACCCGCTCCCTCCCCGTGCACGCGCGCGCGTCCGTGCGCGCCCCCGCTCATCCCCGCCCACGATCCCGCCCCCCCTGCACATAACCAGGGCCATCGATGGCCGCCACCCGCCTCCCACCCACCAACGCAGGGAGCCACCGATCTCCGGTGCAGAGAGGGCCACAGAGTGGCTCTCTCTGCACCAGATGGCTTAAAAAGGTTATTGCAGGATGCCTCCATATCGAGGCATCACTGCAATAACCGGAAAGCAGCTGGAAGCGAGCGGGATCGCTTCCAGCTGCTTTCCACACCGAGGACGTGCAGGGTACGTCCTCAGGCGTTAACTGCCTTTTTTTTGAGGACGTACCCTGCACGTCCTCGGTCGTTAAGGGGTTAAACAGGATTTACTAGTGCAACAAATAAAGGGGACTGAGTCATGAAGCATAAAACCCCAGGCCTCCTGCAGTAGAACGCTATTTTTTCAATGAGGCGACGTTTCCACTTCTTAGTTAACAGCCAAGCAGGTTTAAAAAACGCTAGGATTTACCATAACTTTAAGCCATCCTTTGTTGGGAAATCTAAGTGAAAAGATTAATTCAAATAAATGAAATAATTTCCATTAATGGAACAGACAAGGCTCTAATGTGTTAAATGCAAACAGTGCAATAATAATGAGATGACTGTTTTTAATCCCTTTGCAAAGGTTAAACAGTTATATACAAGCAGTATTACAATAAGACAATGCTAGAATTAGCACACGTTTTATTGTGCTTTTATGTTAAAAGGATATAAAAGTAACAATTGCATATATATATTTATATTTTTATATTTATTTTATTTAGTTACATATATATCTATAGATGTGTGTGTGGGGGGGGGGGGGTGTTAAATGCCTACAAAACGATTGGTCGACAAATCTGTTTAAAACTTAGTAGCCAGACAGTGATATTTGTATACAGATATATGGAGAATAACCCAAAAAGTTAGGAGCCACAGGTAAAATGCTAGGAGCTGGTGGCTCCCTGGCTCCTATATTTGACAAGCCCTGGATTAAAGGGGCATTATACACTAGATTTTTCTTTGCATAAATGTTTTGTAGATGATCCATTTATATAGCCTATACAGGTTTGTTTGTTTTTTTGAAAAATGGATAGTTTTGCTTATTTTTAAATAACATTGCTCTGATTTTCAGACACCTAACCAAGCCCAAAAGTTTTAGGAGAATACTGATGTATACCTACTCCAGCCTGCTCCTGATTGTGTAAAGGGTCTTTTCATATGCAGAGGGAGGGGGAGTGTCTGCTATTTCCCACTTGCAGTGGGTGTTCCAGCTACCTTTTTTAACAGAGCTAAACTGGGAGCTTCTAAGTTTTTAAACGGTTTTATACTGGATTTCTAGATCACTATCGGTGCATATTATTCTTTATAGTAGTGTCTATTACATGCAGTTATATGAAAATTGGTGTATACTTTCCCTTTAAACATGTAGTATATTTGAGAAAACGTGGTGAGGCAATGACAAAATGTGTGTAATCACCAGCTAGCTCTCAGTAATGAACGATATGTACATATTCCTTTTCAACAAAGGATAACAAGATTGCAAAGTAAATTTAAAAATGGACGTACATTTAAATGGGTTTTAAAATTACATGCACTATATGAATCATGCAAATTTAATGTTGACTACCCTATCCCTTAACTCACACATACAATATAGCAATGTTAGTATTTCTCAGGTCTAAGGACATTTATAGACTACATATCTCAGTGGCACATAAAAGTTGATATTGAACAAGTAAAATTAAATGAAATGAATAGTTTTTGCAGTATTCTTGTGTTTACAAACATGCTCAGAAAGATACCAATATAAATGCACCTTGGTCTATGGCACCTATACAGGAACACAGCAATGATTCTGAAAACATCATAAACCAGATGTGCTCCATGTGAGCAAAGGCCAAAAGGGAAGATCTTATGCACTGGAAATAAATACATGGGTGGAGTGTGACTTGTAGTACTATAGCCCTGCTGTAAATCTCAGTCATGGTGTTAGACCACCCTCGGGGTCACACACCCTCCAGCTGAAAGGGTCTGAAAGAATTAGAGTTGAAAATACCCAAACTGCTCAGCTCACTTTATAAGCTCAACTGAGATTTCTCCTGTGGAACTCATTGTGTAATATTGTGTCTCAATAATACTCGATTTTAAAAAAGCTATTTTACCCGAACAAGAATCACAATTATAATAAAAGGGGAGGCAGGTGCATTTCAAAAGTCTGCCAGGTGTGGCCAAAATCAAAAACTGATCAAACAGATTCAGTTCACGCAGTGCAGATCTACTAAGGTTAACTATTTCTTTCCCATAAAGTCCAATAACCATACGATCAGTTTAGGAATACAGATGGGTCTTATATTGAGTTGCCCTAACCCCTTGATTGCCATGTAATTCTTAGTTTATTGCTTAGCCGGCCTCTCTTCTAGTAAGTAGAGTACAAAATGCTCTGATGAAGCCTTTTAATACCTTTGTTGTCTTGAAGACCCTCAGTAGCAGTGAATGGGTTAAACCTTACTCTGCTGTCAGTACCGCTCCATGTACTCAGAAGCTTCCATCAGGGGAGGGATCCAGTGCTACGTCAATGCGTAGAGGGGCGCTGCTAAACCGCTCCAACCCAAAGTAATCTAGCTGCAGACAGGAGCTCCACTCTAAACAGGAAACATGTGACCTCCACTGACACTAAACAGAAAACATGTGACCTCCTCCAAGCCTTTTTTTTAATCAACTTTAATGTAACAAACAACCTATAGACAATCATTCTGAAAACGAAACATTTTGCAGCTTTCTTGTTCTTAATGTTCATTCACAGTGGTTTATGCTGATGTCATTCATAAGGTAACCACTGTGACTGTCATTTATAAGGTAACCACTGTGACTGTTATTTATAAGGTAACCACTGTGAATGAACATTAAGAACAAGAAAGCTGTAAAATGTACAAATCTGAAGTTGGATTCTTATTCAGTCAGCTTCTTATTCTGCAACTGATTACAATTTGCCAAATAAAGATATCTAGCATTATTTTTATTTTAAATAAAATAATACACTTACCAAAAACCTAAACAAACTTACATTTTATAAAAAAAAACATTGCAATAATCAGATGGCAAACATGGCATAATTTTGATTGTTTCTAAGTAACTGATATTATAAAAGGGTTAAAATCCTTTGTGCCTCTAATTTATGTGTGGACTATACAATGTGTGAGCCTCTTCATGGGACAGACGTTATCAGCCTTGTCCAATGCTCTTTATGGCAAACAAATTGGTGCCAACCTTGCCACTTCATATATTTTACCTTTTCTAAATAAATCATTGGTATTTAAAAAAGAATAAAATCCTTTGTTCCACTAATTTATGTGTGTATATATACAAGGCATGAACCCATCATAGGATAGACATGTTATCAGCCTGGCCCAGTGCCCTTTATTGCAAACAAATTGGTGCCAACCTTGCCACTTTATATTTTTTACCTTTTCTGAATAAGTAATTGGTATTTTAAAAGGGTTAAAATTATTTGGGTCACTCATTTCTGTGTAGATATATACACAGGGCTTTAACTCCATTTATAGAATCGACATATTTTCAGCCTGACCCAATGCTTTTTAAGGCAAACAATCTGGTGCCATCCTTGCCACTTCATACATTTTACCTTTTCTGAATATGTAACGAGTATTTTAAAAGGGTTAAAATCCTTTGGGCCACTAATTTTTGTGTGGATATATACACAGCGTGAAGCCCTTCATAGGATAAGCATGTTTTTAGCCTGGCCCAATGATTTGTATAGCAAACAAACTTGTGCCAAACTTGCCATCTCATATATTTGTTTTACCTTTTCTGAGTAAGTGGTATTTTAAAAGGGTTAAAATACTGTGGGGGTCACTCATTTGTGTGTGGATATATACAGAGCATGAGCCCCTTTATAGCACAGACATGTTCTTAGCCTGGACCAATGCTTTTTATGACAAACAAACTGGTGCCAACCTTTTAAAATCACATATTTTACCTTTTCTAAATAAGTTACTGCTATTTAAAGGGTTTCTTTGCCATATAAATCTTTGGGACAGTCTGAAAACACTTGGATTGTACAAAGGGGCTCACACCCTATATAACCACACAGAAATCAGTGGCCCAAAGAATTTTAACTGTTTTAAAATACTATTTACTTAGAAAAGGTAAAATATATAAAGTGGCAAGGTTGGCACCAGTTTATTTGCCATAAATAGCGTTGGGCCAGGCTGAGAACACGTCTCTCCTATGATGGGGCTCACATTCTGTATATATCCACACAGAAATGAGTGGCCCAAAGTATTTTACCCTTTCAAAATACCAGTTACTTATTCAGAAAAGGTAAATGTATGAGATGACCACGTTGGCACAAGTTTGTTTTCTACAAAAAGCTTTGGGCCAGGCTGAAAACATGTTTATTCAATGAAGGGGCTCACTCCTTGTATATGAAGGAGCTCACTCCTTGTATATGAAGGGGCTCACTCCTTGTATATATCCACACAGTAATGAGGGCCCAAAGGATTGTAACCCTTTTAAAATATCTGATTCCTTTTTAGAAAAAGGTCAAATATATGGGGTGACAAGGTTGTCACCAGTTTGTTTGCTTCAAAAAGCGTTGGGCCAGGGTGAGAACATGTTTATTCTATGGAGAGGTTCACGCCCTGTATATATCCACAAAAAAGTGAGTGGTCCAAAGGATTTTAACCCCTTTAAAATACTAGTTACTTATTTAGAAATTTAAAAATATATGAGATGGCAACGTTGGCACCAGTTTGTTTGCTACAAAAAGCGTTGGGCCAGGCTAAGAACATATTTATCCTATGAAGGGACTCACTCCTGGTATATATCCACACAGTAAAGAGTGGCCCAAAGGATTTTAAGCCATTTAAAATACCAGTTAATTATTTAGAAAAGGTCAAATGAAGTGGCAAGGTTGGCAATAGTTTTTTTTGCCATAGAAACCATTGGGCCAGGCTGAAAACATGTTTATCCTATGTAGGGCTTCACGTTGTGTATAATGGCCCAAAGGATTTTAATCCTTTTAAAATACCAGTTACTTATTCAGAAAAGGTAAAATATATGAACTGTATATCAATGAGATAGGTATAGAACTGCTTTATTCATCAAATTATGGTTCCATCTATAACCCATACACTCATTTTCCTTAGGGGAGTGCAGGGGGTGCCCTAGTGGTTGGTATACAGTGTAATCCCAAAGAAAAATAAAAAAGAAAACAACTATTTAGCACACACTTAAACACATAGGTAGATCCACAGAAAGGGAGCAAAAAATAAAACAACTTTTACTGTCAAATATTAAAATACAACTATTGGAGCATCTGGATTAAACACACTACAATTGTCTATTTCAAAATAAGACAATAATCGTTGAGGCTCTAAGTTTGCAAAATTAAGCAGATTCCAACACTGTCCGAGGCCCATTGTAAGATGTCCACCAAGATAGAAAAAGATCCCTAAAAAACTAATGACTATGATTTGGTGCTGGGTGGGGCTTATCAGGCTATCTCTTGGTAGGCAGCTGCTTACAATTATTGTGAAAAATATACGGCTTGCAGTGACTAAGGTACGGAATTACCTGTATATCAATCACAGAGAGCACACAAATAAAGTATAACCATGTCCAGATTACTCACAGACAGGCGAATGCCTAACGCACAATTCTCCAGTGCTTTTTTAGAGCCTCAACGATTTGTCAGAAAAAGTTGTTTTATTTATTTTTTGCTCCCTTTCTGCAGATCTACCTATGTGTTTAAGTGTGTGCCAAATAAGGGTTTTCTTTTTTGGAGGGATTACAAAATTATTTGCCATAAAGAATGTTGGGCCAGGCTGTTAACATGTCTGTTGTATGATGGGGTTCACGCCCTGTATATATCCACATATAAATTATTGGCTTACAGGATTTTAACCCATTTAAAAAATCAGTTACTCAAAATTGTGCCATGTTTGCCATCTGTTTATTGCAATATAAGATGATTTTTTTTTATAAAATGTAATTTTGTTTAGGTTTTTAGAAAGTGTATTATTTTATTTAAAATAAACATAACTGTAGATATCTTTATTTTACAAATTGCAGAATAAGAAGCTGACTGATTAAGAAGACAACTTCAGCCTTGTACATTTTGCAGCTTTCTTGTACTTAATGCTCATTCACAGTGGCTACCCTATAAATGACAATCAGCATAAACCACTGTTGCAAAATATTTCGTTTTCAGAATGATTGTCTATAGGTTGTTTGTTAAATTAAAGTTGATTTAAAAAAAAAAAAAAAAAAGCTTTGAGTGGAGGTCACATGTTTCCTGTCTAGAGTGGAGCCTGTGTTCTAAAGTTATGCCTCTACCCGTAGGAATGTGTATACCTCGTCACTTTGTCAGCTGGTGGAGGCTTGTGGCGCTCACTGCGCATGCGCTAGAGGCCCAAACTCCTTACAACAGCTGATGAGGAATTATGTGGCACGCGCACGTTACTGGTTACAAAATCCCAATGAACAAGCGGCGTGTCATTGGATTTTGTAACCAGAAACGGTACTGACATTGTTATATAGTGTTATATATATAATATATGAAGATATATGAATATATAGTATATATATATATATATAGTATATATATATATATAGTATATATATATATAGTGTTATATATATATATATATAACACTATATATATATATATATATATATATATATATATATATATATATATATATGAACAGTGAATATGTGAAAATTGTCACTAGTACATGGTGTGTGTATTTACTAGTAACAGTTGACCGCGGTGTACATATTGTGCGACCCTTTCTGGTTACAAAATCCAATGAACAAACACGTTCATTGGGATTTTGTAACCAGTAACGTGCGCGTGCCACATCATTCTTTGAATCTTCGCATCAGCTGATGTAAGGAGTTTGGGCCTCTAGCGCATGCGCAGTGAGCGCCACAAACCTCCACCAGCTGATAAAACGTCACCGGAAGTGACGTAGTATACAAATGCCTATGGTAGAGGGATTAATTTAAGACACCTGCAGCTAGACTCCTTTGCAGAAAAGGGGAAACAGAAAGTGAAGCTTTAGGCGCTCATGATGTGGTTGGCAAAAGAGCCACAGGAAAAAAAAAAAAATTTAAACGGAAGTAAAGAACTTTTTTTTTAAAACCAACTTTATCAATAAATATTTTTTTTGTATGACATTCTTTTTAAAACCAACTTTATCGATAAATATTTTTTTTTGTATGACATTTCTTTTAAAACCAACTTAATCAATATTTTTGTTTGAATCATGTTCGAAATCGTCATACGCAGTGCGCACGTGGTATGTGCTGGCGCAGATATGAAACTGTCACAGCAGAATTGTTAGATCATAATATTACACTTTATGTGAGGTCTGCTTTTTCTATGGATCTGTAAAATCACACTATAAAATGGACATTTATCATTTGTGTTCAAAGAAAGTCTCTAGGCATTTTGGGAATGTTTCACCCAGACCTTAGTATATAAGCGTCACCGCCATACCCTATGCTAAGAGCGGCGATACCCTAGGGCAGCTGGAATAAGGGGGTACAGTAGTAAATTATGTGGCTCCTAGCCTGTCCTATGAGGCAAGAAAGAAGATTTTTTTTCACCAGTTTGTTTTCTCTCCCCTTTCCCTATCTACTTGTAGCATTAGCCACCCTGCAACTTGGGTTGCCACCCTGGACACTTATGAGTTACACATGCTGCAGGGAGAAATTTGAATAGTGCTGTCCAGCAGCACAATGCATGTTTCCCTCTGCACACCATGCAGCATGTGTAACTCATAAGTGTCTAGGAAAACATGGCTGAGGTGGCAACCCTACCTGCAACTCTTTGTTTAACTCCCACAAAGGAGGTAAGCACATAGTTAAAGTATTGCCCAGAACCACAGAGAACTGCTAGTCTCAAGGTGTTATCTCAAAACCTGTTAGATGCAATACCAGCCATCAGATTTGGGTTTCACCAGCTATTTAAAGGGACAGTACAACCAAAACATTTCTCCCCTTTAAATTGTTCCCAATGATCCATTTTACCTGCTGGAGTGTATTAAATTGTTTACAATTAGCTCCTTTACCCATATTTCAGCATTTGAAATAGCTGATTTAGTCTGTGGTATTCCCACGTCTACTGAAAGTTTCTATACTGGAGTCTCACCTATTGATAAGCCTATGTAAACACAGCCAACAGAAGAAATTACACTCCCAGTGGGGTGCAGGATAGTTTAAAGGGACAGTCAGCCCAAAAATCGTTTTTAAGTTATATATATAAAGTTTCCAGAGATCATTATTTACAAATATAGCCCAGTTTTGTAATAAATTGCGTTTGCAAGTAAAAGCCCTGTTCGCATCACTGTCATTTGAAAATGTTCGTCTGGCCCCTCCCCTATTTCGTCATCAGTGACATCATCATCTTTTTGTGATCCCTGTAATTTTTCTATCGTCCTCGTAACCTGCTTTAGCGCATGCGCAATGCGCCTATTGTACTGAAGGGGAACGAGACACAAATACTAGATGCAGCTACCATTCATAGGACCTTGAAAGTTGCATGTTAGCAGCACACACTCGGCACACAATACATTTTCTTTTTAACCTGTTTGTGAGTAACTCCTTAAGATCATGTTTCCCTAAACCTCGCTCCACCCTTTATTTTTTTTCTTGGTGCAAATTCTTTGATATCTGACAAAACACCGGCTGCTGTAATGAGCTCTGGTCCTCTGCACCTCACACCTACAAATCATTGGTTAAAAATGTTACCATGGACCAGTTTTATGCACATGGCTAAATTACCTCACACTTATAATAGGCCAGGCTAACTAGCGTGCCAGACACATTTAGCCTGATATTACCGGTCGCTTAAGGGTCACACATTTAAACACAAACACACAAATCAAGACCACACTGGGGCAGCTGGGGCTGAGGGCACAGTCAGAAGCAGAAGTGCAGGTTCATCTGAGGGGCTACAGTGAAAATGTGAGATCTCGTGAAGGTACTGACTTTCTGCAAAAATCATTTAGACCCAGCATGGAGAGTTACACAACAAAAAGCGCTAAACAAACTGCAGTAATTGGTTTAGTATGTGAGCGTAGATGGGATGTGAATTACCCTAAAAGGGCTGAGTGTGTAGGACATTATATAGTCATTTGGACAAGCCTAGCTGCAGCTTTTGTAATAAACTGGTGAGGAGTTAATCTCACTGGAATAAAAGCAACAGAATGTAGCAAAAGTGAGACACTACAAGTAGGTACGTTACACTTGCTGCAGTGAGCGAAGCGTTTCAAGTCATACAATGACAGGAGTTGCGTGCGAGGGTGTGAGGTGCAGATGCCGTAAGAAGAACCAGAGTTCATTACAGCAGCCGATGTTCTGTCAGATATCAAAGAATTTGCACCAAGAAAAAAAAATATAGGGTGGAGCGAGGTTTAGGTAAACATGAACTTAACAGAGTTACTCACAAACAGGTTAAAAAGAAAATGTATTGTGTGCCGAGTGTTTGCTGCTAACAACTTGAGAGCAGTTGGTCTAACACGATGTCGGGTTAGCGAGCAAGCAATAAGTGTTTTTTTTTTATCAGCGTGCTCCATTAAAGTTTATGGGGAGAAGAAGTTAATGCGGTCGTGATATCCGAAGTCCTGAAGTTAGTGTACGTCGCTCGCACATAAACCCTTTACTTTGAACTTGTAATACGTGTGCTACCCCGCACACGTTAAAAGTTTACTTCTAGCAGTTTTTGTGCTCGAGCGAAAGTGCTAAATAGCACGCCACTAGTAATCTGGCTCTATCTGATTTGTGAGATCATTATCAATACATGTTAAACACACCCAAAAGGCCTTTTAGAAGCTAAGTCCATGTATTGTAATACAATGGAAACTTTGATAAAATAATAGCAACTAGAAATGCTTTTAAAACGTTTATTTTGCAAACAGATGATTTTAAATTCAGTTCTTGATTGCTGATATATACTCTTCATTTATACACAAATATATTAATGTCCTTTACAAACACATGATAGAAAATGTTGGACTTTACCTTTCCTTTAAATAATATTTTATGAACCTGATGCTTTTCATCTTCAGATAGTAAACTTCTACATATTCAGTTAATGACTGGATCTAACTAGTTCATGCTTAGTCTTACATTCTGCATTAACTAATTACAAATTCTAAGGTAATTCAATGTTTGGAGAAAATCACTAAATTATTAACAAAAAATACATCAATGTTCTAATAATTTATGGAACAAAATTGAAAGACTTTTGAATATGATATGGAAAATGTCCCATTTAATATATCAGAACATTTTCAAAGTTTTTATCCAGGTCAGTAGACTTGCTTTAGAATACAGTTGGTTATCAGCCAAGCATTCTTCTTTTTTAATTCCTTCACTATCTTTCTGCACTGCTTCCTTAAAAGTAGTGTACGCTCTTTCTGCACGAGCAATCTCTTTATCTACATTAAAATGAACCATCTGTATGTTAAGAAGTGGAACTACAAGGTTAAAGTCATTTATTCTTTTGTTTAGCTGTGTTATATCTTCTCTTAAATCCTCACATTTCTCCTGCCATTGTTCCTTCTTTCTAGGAGTGAGTGGGTCACCTAACTTTTTCCTTGAAGCCAACACTTCATTTCTTAACTTCTCAATAGTTTCCCGAATTTCTTTCTGCAGTAGGATCCATTCAGGTTGGTAACCATTATCTATCAGTATCCTGTTGAGGTTATGAGTCATTGGATCAATATGTGGGCAATGAGAGAACTTTTGTAACGGCTTTCCTTTGCCACTTAAATTATCAAAGTCTCCTTTTGCCATTGACTCCTGGATGAGGTCCTCCACCAAACGTTCAATGGCTTGGGTTATTTTAGTTTTTTTACTCTGTCTTATGTCTTTTGCGATCATTGTGTTTTCTTCATTTTGGCTTTCTAGTTTCTGCGTGCGAAAGTCCAAAACTTGTTGAGCAGCTCGATCTACACGGAATTGTGTATATTGCTTTTGCCGTTGACTTGGTGTTCCATAGCCAACACCTTCAAAAGTTAAGTATTGCCTGTGCTGGGGTGTTTTATAATTTGACGTTGTCTTTTCTAAATCTTCTTGACCTTCTGATTCTTTAGCTTCCCTACTTAGGTGATTAAGCAAATCTCTGTATGCTTCATCAATTTGTATAAACGTGTTTGCATCAGCAGTACTGGAGCCACTGTCTGGGTGGTACTTCTTTGCCAAATCTTTATAAGAATCCCTTACTTCGTCAATAGAACAACCTTCATGAATGTTCAGGAGTCTATAACAATCTTTAATGCTTCTTCTGTACTTGTAAGTTGAATAGTTTATAAGACCTGAAATGAAGTGGGATGGAGCTATACATGGTATTACCATATGGTAGAGAGTACATCTTGACCTCTGAACAAGTGATATACTAATCTGCTTCATGATGAAATTGTTATCTAACAACGAACCCCTAGAGGAACACAAAATCACAAATGTAAGTACTGGATAAAAGGTACATTTTCTTTCTAAAAAAGTAAAGCTACAATTCTTTTATAAATGATTATTATAAAAATATCAATATCTCTAAAATGTCATTATAGACAAAAAAATAATCATATGAAAGACAAGTTTAAAATGTTACACAGTAGATATGTACAACAAGCAAATACAGGTAGCCCTCAGTTTACGCCGGGGTTAGGTTCCAGAAGGAATGGTTGTAAATCAAAACCGTTGTAAATTGAAACCCAGTTTATAATGTAAGTCAATGGGAAGTGAGGGAGATAGGTTCCAGGCCCCTCTCAAAATTGTCATAAGTAACACCTAATACATTATTTTTAAAGCTTTGAACTGAAGACTTTAAATGCTAAACAGCATTATAAAACTAATAAAATAATTACACAACCCAGAATATATAATTAAACTAAGTTAAATGAACAAAAACATTTGCTAAACAGCATTATAAATCTAATAAAATAATCACACAACACAGACTTCACTTGCATTATTCTGTAAACAGTTCTTTCTATGCATTCCAATCTGGACTGATTTATAGACAGGAAGATATTGTTCCTTTGAAATCTGCTCGATAGCTCAGGTCTGGTTAAACTGATTAATTTCAGCTTGCTTGGCTTTGCTGCAACACAAGCGGACAGCTCCACCTACTGGCTATTTTAATAAATACACTGCTTCTCAATGCTTTTCAATAGCAGTCACATGACTGGAAAAAAAGGTTGTTATTCTGAAACGGTGTAAATTGAACCGTTGTAAAACGAGGGCCACCTGTAGCTAAATTACGTTGCATTTTTGGGATTTGAATAGTTCCAACACCAGATACTTTAGAACAGAAGCAAAACTCAAAATATCTGTATTGTCACATATATTGTGAGTTACTGCATTTACTCAAGTATTTTATGCAAAATAAAATGTCTAATGAGAAACATGCTCCTGAACAATTAATACTATATATTAATAAAGGCAATTACAGACACATATACCCACATTGGCAGGAATAAAATGGGTTTATTCAGTACTTTTACATAAAAAAAATTTATAATAAAGAACCCAATTTAACATGAGAAAATAAGTACAATGTTGCTTTAAGACATTTATACTAAAAAATAAAAATAGTAGAAGAATAAAAATGAAGATGGGGGAAAAGCATGCACTTATTATAATCATAAAGATTCTAAAAGCATAGTAAACAATCTTCTACATATTACTGTTCTGATAAATGTTTGTGTTTTGTTTTGTTTTTTGGGGGGGGGGGGGTTTTAAAGCAATAAAAATCTTTACACCAGAATATGAGGATGATTAAAAATATTTTTTAAAAGCTGCATAAGTGCAAGAATGCTACAAATAAAATATTCTATAGATAAAACCCAAAATGTATTCTGTAATTTGCTTCGTTGTCGCATATCTAAATAGCTGGGACCTATCTGCTGATTGGTGGCAGCACATATATACCTCTTCTCATTGGCTTATCAATATGTTCAGCTAGCTCCCAGTAGTGCATTGCTTTTCTTTCACTAATGGATACCATGAAAATGAAGCAAAATGTAATATAAATGTAAACTGCAAAGTTGGTTAAAATTGTATGCTCTATCTAAAAATCATAAAAAAAAGTGGGTTTCATGTCCCTTAAAATAAATTGACTTGTGGAAGATGTAATACCAATTTTTTTTTATTATTTATACTCTAGAATATTATAAAATTATATATTAGAATTATATATTTTTCCACCAACAAAAAGTAGTTGCCCTTTAATGGCTAGATTATGAGTGGAGCGCTATTTATCACTAGTGCGTTAACTTCGCTACAAATAAGCTTTTTGCACGAGTCGGTTACTGCACGTATTACAAGTTGGAAGTGAAAAGTTTTCGCACAAGCGCTAACCCAACACGCGCAAAAAGTCGAAATTAAAATATCACAAACGCGATAACTTATTCCCCGATTTTAATGGAGCGTGAAAATTGAAAAAATAAAATGAATACCCTTATTAATTTAATAGACAGTGTTATTATGAGTGTAACTGTACTTTTAAATGTATTTTTGATGCTTTTTTGACTTTCGTAAACAGTTAACCAGAGCTCTGAAGTCGCGAAGGTAAATGTATTTTTGATGCTTTTTTGACTTTCGTAAACAGTTAACCAGAGCTCTGAAGTCGCGAAGGTAAATGTATTTTTGATGCTTTTTTGACTTTCGTAAACAGTTAACCAGAGCTCTGAAGTCACAACATCCCCAAGCGTGTTAAATTCAATTGCGCTCAAGCAAAAGCATTTACTTTCAACTTGTAATCTGCATGCTAAGAGCCACGATAAGCCCCTTATTGCTCGCGCGCAACAGTTCACTCCGCCCATAATCTAGCCCTAAGTGACAAAACAACACATTTTCAGATTGGTATAAGAACCTTCCATGCCAAAAACAATTCCGTTTAGAAACTGGAGGGATACTTGTTAATACATAACTATAACATAGTGCAGAATTATGTAACATTAATTACTACGTTTACTGCCCCTTTCAGCTTAGCTTTCAGTGTAGATGCAGCTGTGTTTGCTCAGTGTGTCCAGCCTTTTCATCTCTGAGCAATCTGCTGCGTCAGGTAGCGTAGCTGAGCGCTCAGAGATGAAATATTTGAACTCCAGAAGCGATGCGACGCGGTGCGAAGCTCAGCTACGCAACCTGACGCAGCAGAGTGCTCAGAGATGATAAGGCAAGACACACTGAGCGCGCACAGCCGAATCTACATGCTGTGCATCGCTCCGCTTGCAGTGTGTCACACCCTTAAAGGCTGTGACACACTGCAAGTGGAGCGGCGCACATCGTGTAGATGCGGCTGTGCGTGCTCAGTGTGTCCTGATTTTTCATCTCTGAGCAGTCTGCTGCGTCAGGTTGCGTACCTGAGCGCTCAGAGTTGAAATATTTTAACTTCAGAAGCGATGCAACTCTTCGCCTCGCGTCGCATCGCTTGCAGTGTGTCAAAGCCTTTAATCTCTGAGCGCTCAGCTACGCGACCTGACGCAGCAGAGTGCTTAGAGATGAAAAGGCAGGACACAATGAGCGCGCACAGTCGCATCTACACGCTGCGCGGCGCTACACTTGCAGTGTGTCACAGCCTTAACTGTCCTTTTAATATGGATTGTCTAATAACCATTAAACATAAAACTGTTTTTTCTAAATTGAGCACAATAATTCATGGTACATGTAAAGCTACATAGACACTGCAATTCCAAAATATTATTTTGTCCATATGTCAATCCCTTACCTGAGTAAGTTTGCTGTTTAAGATCTGCTGACTCTTCCTGATTTGCTGGGTGCAGACATGTTTGTTATGCAGAAAGTCATTCTGGGACATGTAGTTCTGTGATATTCAGTCGCAGTGCCCTCTCTGTTCAACTTGAGTACTAGAATTATTTAACAGCAGAATTGCATTACTTTTGTATTTTCTAAGTACCGTGATAATGTAAATTGTAACTAAATAAAACAAAAACAATCTTCTACTGAGAACAAATGTAAATTAACACTTTCACACCCCATTCTGAAGCCAAAAAATGCATTAAACATAGGTTTTCATTCTTTCTCTGTGAGTTACCCACATAAATTATTGGGTTTTATTCCCACTAACCAAGCACTTTAAAAAACAAAACTTTAGTTTGCAAAATACCCAAATATGGGAAGGTGCCAATATATGAAATTTAAAATGGTGTGCCATTTTCCATAGTATATATGGTAAACAACAGTGTTATTAATAAAGGGAAAAAAGCAAGGTTGACTGCTGTCTTAAAATAGTTTTTTGCTATGTTCAGTACTAATTGAACCAACTATAACAGCTTGTGTGGACTGGGAGCTACCTCTTATATACATTAGGTAGACACTGAATAAAATATCTTGGCCGTAATAGGCCCCACAGGTAAATAAGGTATAAACACTGCAACTTAGTTGCCACTCAGCTTGTAGTAAGTATCAACAGACTAATACTGGTGATACTACTGTATAATTATTGTATAATGGGTAAAATCAGCGTACACTATAGTATTCTTGAGACCACATAGGATCCCACCGTTAACATTAAATAATGCTGGAGTGCTAGCGGCTTAGTCTTCAATTCATTAGCGGTATATCAGCATATATGCATAATGAAGAGTCAGTTTAATATCAGCATTATCTAATTATATTTTTCCGTTGTCCCTTAATTTGCATACATACTACAGTTAATTATGATAAACTCACACTGAGATTGTTATACTTATACACTGATTGCGCCGTACAATTATAACCACTGACACCTCTCATAAGTGTCCCACTCTACCGCCTTGTTAGCGCTCTATATAATTTGGCTCATAGGGGTAAGCTCACAAGGTAAGACTCAACAAAGTTAATTAAAAAGCGTCCTCTGATGCTGCTGACGCGTTTCACCTGTTAGGACTTTCTCAAAGGTAGTGAGCCACCCGTGGTGCACACATTTATGTTCTGTTGAAACCGGAAGTACCTCTTTCCGCGATTAGCGATTGGCTTACCGAACTGTCAATCATGCTAGAACAAGGGATCATAGTTTTAAGGTAAAATATACCTACCATATGTGACGATCATAGTAAAGTATGAATTACTAATGTTGATAATTCAGTTATGCGCTTATTATAGTATCGGTATTGCCACATTGATTCTCTTATATGTGGCTATTTAGCTCTTGCACCATATATATCGATTCCACTCCATAATAATAGATTACAGTAATTTTCCTATCATGTAATCAAATATTATAAGGGGTATTAATGAAGGGAAATTCAAACATATTGTTCTGTTTCACTTTGCATGTTTATTGGTCAAATAATGGACATTGGTGTGTATACTAAAAGATTTAGGAATTAACTATCTATTTATTCAGTTGTTATACCTATCTACTTTATGGTGAAGATAATATGTGTGTCTGTGTTACTGTGCTTGATTGTACAATTAAAAAGTGGGACTTGGCGGTAGAGAATATTTTATCCCCAGGTCGCCATATGTGTTTTGCTTCAATTTTCTTGAAGATGATACATAATTAACAATTATTATTTCTGGCCAGCAATTGATATGATGTGTTGTCCATATCTAAATTGTGTGTGCCTTACAAACATGTGAGAATAAAAAAGGTGAAAATTCTAAACAAGAAAATGTGTGGACATAAAATCAAAATATTTTTGTGAATAAATTTGTGAATCACTTATGTGTTGAAATTTACAGTGGCTGATAGTATTACAACTGGATAATCAGCTGATGACATGTTTCGGTCCAGTACTGCCCATATATATATTTTTTTTTAATGTCAGGGAAGTACATGCTGTTAAATATGTATGTACTTATTTATTACACTGGGAATGATGAAGTTGAATATATGAACAGATTGCATATAGTTCATAAGCAGTGTTCCCTCTAAGGCCAGTTTTGTGAGCGGCCCAGCAGTAAAACAGTTAATAATAATAATAACTCCTTGCAGTTGGCATTGTGCAGTGTTTGCTAATTGCTCTAATTCACTGTTTCGCTTCTGGGGCGCTCACAAAGCTGGCTTTAGAGGGAACACTGTTCATAAGAATACATAATAACTATTCTGTTCATTCATTCCATTTGGATGTACAGTGTTTAATAAATAGATCCACCTACTCTCAGCTTTGAGTAATGCTGTTTCACGAGCTCCACCTCTTATACCCAGTGAAACTTTCTCATTGCCCCAGCATTGAAGTTCATTTCTATTGGAGTGATGATGTGTCAGAAAGTGAGATGCTACTCTAGTTATGGCTTTCCCATTTTCTATGTCTTTGGCTGCATTTTTTATATTATGTAAATGCTCCATCAGTCTTAGTATTAATTTACGGGGGGTCATCCCTACATAGAGCAAATTGCATTTGCAGCGTAGTACATAGATCACTCCCTCTGTGTTACATCTAATGTTCCTCTTAATGGGATGTTTAACCCTAAATCTACCTTCAATTTGACTGGTTTTGATGATGTGTTTGCACGTGCTGCAATTGCCACATCTGAATAAGCCTGGATTGAGTGCTGATTTCGTCCTTTTGGTGCAGAGATGACTACTGCTCACTAAATCTTTCAGATTTTTAGTGCGTCTATACCCAATTGCTGGTTTATCCCATAGATTTTTCTTTAAGATAGGATCTGTCATTAAGATTTCCCAGTGCTTTTTGATAATCTCAATTATCTGAGCAGTTTGGTGGTTATAGGTTAAGATTAGTCTAGAAACTTTGCTGTCAGTTTCGGTCTTCTTGTGCAATAATTCCTTTCTGCTAGTATGTAATGCTCTGTATCTTGCTCTTTTTATGCTCCTTTTACTGTAACCACGATTGATTAATCTCTGTTCAAGTTCAGTGGCTCTCTGTTTGAACGTATCTTCACCCGAACAGTTTCTTCGTACTCTCAAGAACTCACCAGTGGGTAAACCTCTTCAGATTGTGCCTCTTATAGGCTGTTTCCTGGTTGCTTGTGGCGCAGACTTGCAAGTACAGCGCTGTAATGTGTCTGGGGTGTGGTTAAATGAGCTCGGCTCTGTGCTCAACCTATCAGTAGATGGGCCCCGTCTCAGTGGTACTTCCCACTCCTCTGTGAAGTCTTCATCTGGAGCAACAGGAGAGGGAATGATTAGAAAGGTGCTTGGAATGATGGGACAAAGTGATCAGCCTACCTTCACAATGTCTGTCATCTGGGAAGGAGGTTCAGTCTCTACATTGGCTGGTCAGTGCTTCTTGCAGTCACATCACCCTGTCCTAAGGACCGTATGGCTACTGCGAACTGAGGCCTCCAGTGAGGACCAGAACTGGTCAGCCACTAGGATTGGAGAAAACGCCTTTCATCCCAAGAAGCCGCATCACAATCCAATATCTGAGTCAAAATAAAAGTTTCAAACTTTAAAAAAAAAAAAAAAAAGAAACTTTGTTGTCAGTTTTGGTCTTCTTGTGCAATAATTCCTTTCTGCTAGTATGTAATGCTCTGTATCTTGCTCTTTTTATGCTCCTTTTACTGTAACCACGATTGATTAATCTCTGTTCAAGTTCAGTGGCTCTCTGTTTGACCGTATCTTCACCCGAACAGTTTCTTCGTACTCTCAAGAACTCACCAGTGGGTAAACCTCTGATGGTTCCTGGGGCGTAAGCACTAATGCTGTACAGTAGACTATTAGTCGCTATCTTCTTCCTATACAGATCTGTTTTAATATCTCCTTGAGGATCTTAATATATAGTTAAATCTTAGAAAGTTGATGGTATTTTGGCTGGCTTAATGCGTTAACTTAATATTTAAATTATTCTGGTTCAATCTATTGAGGAATTTTTGTAGTTGATTATACGTTCCTTCCCAGATAAAGAAAATATAATGGATAAAGCACAGCCACAGCAGAATCATGTTGGTATAGTCTGTATTGGCATCAGTGAAGACATGTTCTGCCTCCCACCAGCCTAGAAATAAATTGGCGTAGGTAGGGGCACATGCTGTCCCCATGGCTGTTCCACGGGTTTGCAGATAAAAATTGTTGTTAAATATGAAAAAGTTATAATTCAATATAAAGTTTAACAATTTTAACACAAATTTCTAATGATTTGCATCTTCCTCTGACTTCAATTCAAGGAAATATTGCACTGCTTTAATGCCTATACTGTGGTCAATCGATGTGTACAGAGATTCCAGGTCTGTGGTGACTAACCATGTCCTTTCACTTAAATTGACATCTTCCAATCTTTGCAGAATTTGCATAGTATCTCTTATGTAGGAGGTAACTCCTAAACATATTCCCTAAGCCAATAGTCCACATTTTGGCTTGCTTTTTCTGTTAGACAACCCATACCAGAGACTATTGGTCTCCCTGGTGGTGTTAGTTGATTTTTGTGTATCTTAGGTATTAAATAAAAGGTAGCTATCTTGAGGTTTAATACTGTTAGGAATTTTGTTCTCATTATCAGATATTGTTCCTTCAGCAAACGCCTGATTTATCATGTGGTCATAGATCTAACAGTATCCTGTCATTGGGTTGTGCAGTAATTTGGTATAGCAGTTTTGATTTCTTAGTTGTTTGTGGGCTTCCTTGAGATACATGTCCAGGGGCCATATAACTATGTTACCCCCTTTATCCGCATTGCAAATTACTATTTCTTTCTTCTGCTTCAGATCTTGGAGTGCTATTCATTCCTTATAAGTTAAATTTCGATTTGTCGGGGATATCGGTAGTGCGGTTATATCACCGCATACCATCTCATTAAAAATGTCTAGTAGGGGTGTGTTAATATTTCTGGGTAAGAATGTGGACTTATTTTTTAAACTTTTTCTCCACCTGGCTTTAGCTGCTGGGTCAGATTCTTCCAGCAGGCTTTCTAAGTCTTGAATGGATTCAATTTCATCAGCATTTCATCCTCCTTCTTTTTCGTTTTGGTAGAAAAATTTATTCAGAGCTAATTTGCACATATATAACTGAATATCCTTTATAATTTCAAATGTATGTATATTGTTAGTAGGGCAAAATGACAGGCCTTTAGACAACACTGATATATGTTCTTTGGATAAAGGAATCTCTGAAAGGTTGATTACATACAATGAGTCAGCCGAATCGTTGAAAATGGGCTCGGGGTCTCCTCGATTGTCTCCAGCTCCCCTGTTGCCCTGTCTGCATGCGGCTCCGGCCTCTGTTTGGTGTTTTGTTTCTTCCCCCTTCCTCTACGTGTGCCCCTTCCTTGTCTTCTGATTCTAAAAAATCTTTCCTTTTATTGCGACTGGAGGATCGAGGAGCTATCGTACTGGGGGCTGCTATAGGACCTGCACTGGGAATATTGGTTTCCGTGGAACTACCCTCCTCCCCATCCGTGTCGGAAATGTCACTCTGTACTATAGTTACTTTCAGGTTTCTAGTGGGATTTCTAAAGAACCCTCTAGTTCTCCATTTGTATATCTTGTTACTAGAGAAATCCTGTATGTCTCTGTTAAGTTTAGTTTGTTTGGTGGCTTTGAGTTCTACTTCCTATTTATTCAGCTCTTTCTGGAAGGTTTTATATAATTTTTCAAATTCAGGGTCATTTTCAAATGTTTTGAGTGCTTCATTATATTCAGTAATTTTGGTCTCTAATAGATCATATTGAGACCGATCATGTTTTATAAGGATGTTCATTCGTTTAGTAGAACATTCTGTTAGGGCCTATTTCCACTCAATTGTATATGTCTGATCCCTGAATTCAAAAGCTGGAAAGAGCTGGATTCGCAAACCTCTAGGTATTAATTTTTTATCTAAATATTTCTCAAAGAAATGGCGATTCCACCAGACTTTATCTTGCTTAAACATAGTTTTATGAGCATCTCTTATATCCCTTCCAGAGTAGTTGGTGTTGTTATCCCACCTTGATTTTTACCTTCTTCAAAGATTTCATTTAAATCTGCTGTTCTTCTTAGTTGTCTAGCCTGCCTGTCCCTGTCCCATGCAGAGTCCATCATTTTGTAAGTCTGTGGGCTTTATTGTTTAGAAACTCTGGATCTCCCAGAGTGCAAATTAATTTACAACACAAGGTAAACAATGGCACTATGATAGGCAATCCCCACTGGTAGTGATTTTAATAATATGTAGATTGCAGATTTACTGCTATAGTGCATAAAATATGTATCAATATAGATATGTGGGGTGGTGCTTTGCATTAAGATTAATTAGCAAGCAAAGGTAATGGAAATAGCAAGTTCCACAAAAAGAATGCAAATACAGCACTCTATGCCCAGACTAGCAAGCAAGGAAATTTCTGGTTTAAATTTAAAATATAACCTTTATTATAATATGTTAAAATAGAGCTACGAAAACACACAAGTGGCTAAAAACAACAATGTGAGGCAATTCCAAATAAAAATTTTGGTGTAGTGATGAGTTAATAATATCGTGCCTTTTTGTGCAATATCAGAAATCACTATACCACTTAATAATCGCCTAGATTTAGAGTTTGGCGTTAGCCGTCAAAAGCAGCGTTAAGGGCTCCTAACGCTGCTTTTTACCGCCCGCTGGTATTTAGAGTCAGCCAGGAAAGGGTCTAACGCTCACTTCCAAGCCGCTGCTTTTTACCGCCCGCTGGTATTTAGAGTCAGCCAGGAAAGGGTCTAACGCTCACTTCCAAGCCGTGACTTTTCCATAACGCAGATCCCCTTACGCCAATTGCGTATTCTATCTTTTCAATGGGATCTTCCTAACGCTGGTATTTAGAGTCTTGGCTGAAGTGAGCGGTAGACCCTCTACCGACAAGACTCCATCCGCAGGAAAAAGTCAGTAGTTAAGAGCTTTCTGGGCTAACGCCAGTTTATAAAGCTCTTAACTACTGTGCTCTAAAGTACACTAACACCCATAAACTACCTATGTACCCCTAAACCGAGGCCCCCCACATCGCCGCCACTATAATACATTTTTTAACCCCTAATCTGCCGACCGCACATCGCCGCCACCTACATTATCCCTATGAACCCCTAATATGCTGCCCCTAACATCGCCGACACCTACATAATATTTATTAACCCCTAATCTGCCCCGCCAACGTCGCCGCTACCTTACCTACACTTATTAACCCCTAATCTGCCGACCGGTCCTCGCCGCCACTCTAATAAATGTATTAACCCCTAAACCGCCGCACTCCCACCTCGCAAACCCTATAATAAATAGTATTAACCCCTAATCTGCCCTCCCTAACATCGCCGCCACCTAACTTCAAGTATTAACCCCTAATCTGCCGACCGGACCTCGCCGCTACTATAATAAATGTATTAACCCCTAAAGCTAAGTCTAACCCTAACCCTAACACCCCCCTAAGTTAAATATAATTTTATTCTAACAAAATAAATTAACTCTTAATAAATAAAGTATTCCTATTTAAAGATAAATACTTACCTGTAAAATAAACCCTAATATAGCTACAATATAACGAATAATTATATTGTAGCTATTTTAGGATTTATATTTATTTTACAGGCAACTTTGTATTTATTTTAACTAGGTACAATAGCTATTAAATAGTTATTTACTATTTAATAGCTACCTAGTTAAAATAATTACAAAATTACCTGTAAAATAAATCCTAACCTAAGTTACAATTAAACCTAACACTACACTATCAATAAATTAATTAAATCTATTAACTACAAGTACCTACAATTACCTACAATTAAATAAACTAAACTAAATTACAAAAAACCCCCACTAAATTACAAAACATAAAAAAGATTACAAGAATTTTAAGCTAATTACACCTACTCTAAGTCCCCTAATAAAATAACAAAGCCCCCCAAAATAAAAAAATTCCCTACCCTAATCTAAATTTAAAAAGTTAACAGCTCTATTACCTTACCAGCCCTTAAAAGGGCTTTTTGCGGGGCATGCCCCAAAGAAATCAGCTCTTTTGCCTATAAAAAAAACACAATACCACCCCCCAACATTACAACCCACCACCCACATACCCCTACTCTAACCCAAACCCCCTTAAATAAACCTTACACTACCCCCTGAAGATCTCCCTACCTTGAGTCGTCTTCACCCAACCAGGCACCGATGGACCAAAAGAGGGCATCCGGAGCGGCAGAAGTCTTCATCCTATCGGGGCAGAAGAGGACATCCGGACCGGCAGACATCTTCATCCAAACGGCATCTTCTATCTTCATCCATCCGGAGCGGAGCCATCTTCTTCCAGCCAATGTTCTTCCAGCCAACGCAGATCCATCCTTCTTCCACGACGCCTACTCGCTGAATGACGGTTCCTTTAAATGACGTCATCCAAGATGGCGTCCCTCGAATTCCGATTGGCTGATAGGATTCTATCAGCCAATCGGAATTAAGGTAGGAAAAATCTGATTGGCTGATTGAATCAGCCAATCAGATTCAAGTTCAATCGGATTGGCTGATCCAATCAGCCAATCAGATTGAGCTTGCATTCTATTGGCTGTTTCGATCAGCCAATAGAATGCGAGCTCAATTGTAACTTAGGTTAGGATTTATTTTACAGGTAATTTTGTAATTATTTTAACTAGGTAGCTATTAAATAGTTAATAACTATTTAATAGCTATTGTACCTAGTTAAAATAAATACAAGGTTGCCTGTAAAATAAATATAAATCCTAAAATAGCTACAATATAATTATTCGTTATATTGTAACTATATTAGGGTTTATTTTACAGGTATGTATTTAGCTTTAAATAGGAATACTTTATTTAATAAGAGTTAATTTATTTCGTTAGAATAAAATTATATTTAACTTAGGGGGGTGTTAGGGTTAGACCTAGCTTTAGGGGTTAATACATTTGTTATAGTAGTGGCGAGGTCCGGTCGGCAGATTAGGGGTTAATACTTGAAGTTAGGTAGTGGCGACGTTAGGGAGGGCAGATTAGGGGTTAATACTATTTATTATAGGGTTTGAGAGGCGGGAGTGCGGCGGTTTAGGGGTTAATACATTTATTAGAGTGGCGGCGAGGTCTGGTCGGCAGATTAGGGGTTAATAAGTGTAGGTAAGGTAGCGGCGACGTTGGGGGGGCAGATTAGGGGTTAATAAATATTATGTAGGTGTCTGCGATGTTAGGGGCAGCAGATTAGGGGTTCATAGGGATAATGTAAGTTGCGGCGGTGTCCGGAGCGGCAGATTAGGGGTTAATAGTGTAATGCAGGGGTCAGCGATAGCGGGGGCGGCAGATTAGGGATTAATAAGTGTAAGGTTAGGGGTGTTTACTCGGGGTTCATGTTAGGGTGTTAGGTGCAGACTTAGAAACTGTTCCCCTTAGGAAACAATGGGGCTGCGTTAGGAGCTTACCGCTGCTTTTTTGCTGGTGTTAGGTTTTTTTTCTGCCCGAACTGCCCCATTGTTTCCTATGGGGGAATCGTGCACGAGCACGTTTTTCCAGCTAGCCGCTACCGTAAGCAACGCTGGTATTGAGAGTTGAAGTGGCAGTAAATATGCCTTTACGCTCCCTTTTTGAAGCCTAACGCAGCCCTTCAGAGAACTCTAAATACCAGCATTGTCTTAAGGGTGCGCTGGAAAAAAAAGCAGCGTTAGCTACGTGGGTCTTTACCGACAAAACTCTAAATCTAGCCGAATGGGTTTTACAGCTTGGTCTCTAGAGCATTAAATAATTGATAAGAGTGGGTTGAGAGGGAAAATTTGTGTGAGGTTTATAATATTTTCCCTGGTGATTATACCATCTAGAGCAATACAATAATGGTTTGTGAATATGAATAAGTAGCAGATCACATTAAGACTCACAAATAAATGCCAGCTCCCAAGTTCCTGTGTTTGAATATTAAAGTGTTGATGGGTACATCCACAATACCCTATCAACAGTCACTGATAGTAACTTTTTTTTACTTATTTTTTTGGCAAAGTCTAATTTGGCCTTTCTATTCTTGAGGCCTATAAATAGTTTGCACCTTGTGGTGAAACCTCTGTATTTACTCTGGTGAAGTCTTCTCTTTATTGTAGACTTGGGTAATGATATTCCTACCTCCTGGAGAGTGTTCTTCACTTAGCTGAATGTTGTGAAGGGGTTTTTCTTTACCATGGAAAGGATCTTACGATCATCTACCACTGTTGTCTGGACATCCAGGCATTTTTGTGTTGCAGAGCTCACCAGTGTATTCTTTTTTCTCTCTGAATGTACCAAACTGTTGATTTGGCCACTCCTAATGTTCCTGCTATCTCTCTGATAGATTTTTTTTTTTTTGCCTGAGGAAACAGCAAGCTAGCTGAGAAACTAGTTGCACGATTTTAATACACAGTGGTAATTGTGTACACTGTGTTTTTATCATTGTTTTAATAAAAGTGATTTTTAAAAACTTTTCACTTGACTGAGAGCCAGTTCATATTTTTGCGGTTGGAGACTACACCCTGGACGGAGATCTGTGGGAGCCAAAGAGCAATGAGCTGGAACACTGTGAGATTCCAGTATGCGTTACTAAGCACGAGTGAGTGCTGCCCCACTTGTGAGTACCAGACCATCTGCTATTGCATATCTGTATACAATCTGTACTATATCACACTAGGAGGCGCCCTTCTGTGTTTTTGTTTTGCACAATCACAGATTCCCTATGACCTC
The DNA here is from genome assembly GCF_027579735.1 of Bombina bombina. Lineage (NCBI taxonomy): Eukaryota > Metazoa > Chordata > Amphibia > Anura > Bombinatoridae > Bombina > Bombina bombina. The sequence goes on along the minus strand of NC_069501.1, from coordinate 113,398,420 downwards.
TTCTTTTTGGGAAGGAGCGGCCGTGAATTGAAGGTTGAAATACTATTGGAAGCCAGTCCAAGTGGACATTACATCAGCAGGGATTGATCCACCTATGGACTGATAAGTCACAGCATTTTATATAAATCATTACATTGTATATGCACTATATTTCTGATGTATATTTAGCATATTGTTGACACTGGATTGTTGATTTAGTATTATATATACTTTGTGTTGTCTAGCGCCCCCTTAAGTGGTGACAAGGAATTGTCATCAGGTTTGCTTTTTTTTTTTTTTTTGCAGCCTAAAGATGGCCTGTTTTACTTGCATTGAGAGCATATTAAAAATTTTTTTTAATCAAGTTTAATTTTGCTGTGTATTTACTGTTAATATTTTACAGTCTAATGTTCTTCACATAATAGAAAATGTTCTTAGTATATATCTATATATATCTATACCTGTATATATCCAGTATGTATTATGTATATTTTGTTTTTACAAAAAAATATCATATATATATATATATATATATATATATATATATATATATATATATATATATATATATATATATATACAGTTGTGCTCATAAGTTTACATACCCTGGCAGAATTTATGATTTCTTGGCCTTTTTTCAGAGAATATGAATAAAAACACAAAAACTTTTCTTTCACTCATGGTTAGTGTTTGGCTGAAGCCATTTATTATCAATCAACTGTGTACTCTTTTTAAATCATAATGACAACAGAAACTACCCAAATGACCCTGATCAAAAGTTTACATACCCTGGGGATTTTGGCCTGATAACATGCACACAAGTTGACACAAAGGGGTTTGAATGGCTATTAAAGTTAACCATCCTCACCTGTGATCTGTTTTCTTGTAATTAGTGTGTGTGTATAAAAGGTCAATGAGTTTCTGGACTCCTGACAGACCCTTGCATCTTTCATCCTGTGCTGCACTGACGATTCTGGATTCTGAGTCATGGGGAAAGCAAAAGAATTGTTAAAGGATCTGCGGGAAAAGGTAGTTGAACTGTATAAAACAGGAAAGCCCTTATGGTTCATATTATGGTTTATTAATGTAAAGACACGCTGCACTTACCTCTGCATACAAGTGCGGTCAGAGAAGCACTGTGAGTGGGAGCTTCCAGAGGCCTTGGCAATAGACCAAACAAAATAGGACCAATGCTTTATATTTTTTTGTTACTGTTATGACATTCACTTGGCAGCTGGACAGACAGACTCTTTTCAATGGTGGATTGTTCTTTGCAAATAAGGGGTCTCTTGTACTACTACTATGTACTACTGACCAAAATGAGCAGGAATGCATGTTGCAAACTAGTATTCATTGCTCTCTGACAGAGACAATAGTTCAGAAGGCTGACAAGAAGACAACATTCTTCCAGGAAACATCATTCTCAAAAACAGAACAGCTATAAATATTTTTTAATGTTGTTCTTGTTAATGAAACTGAGTACTATACCCCAATAATATACTATAGTGTGCTTAAGTTAGCTTATAGTACAAACGGGACATCAAAGTCAACTAGGAAAGCTCCTGGAAATTTTGTTAAAAGCTTATCTATTCGTTTACTCTTGTACGCATATACTTAAAGGGCCATTATAGTGTTTAAATTACATGCTCCAATCCAGTCATTTTAACATCGCAAAGGGGTTCATCACATATTTAATGTTCCCACTCAGGACTCACAGAGCACTGCTGATTGGATTCATGACAGTTTCTGCTTGGGACCTGCAATGCTCTGCGGGTCCCAAGCAGTACTTTAACTATGCGATTAACCCCTTTGTGGGGTTAAACCCATAGAATTATAGCATAGCTAGTGTTAAAATTACATAATCTAACAGATTAGAGCATGTCATTTTAAAACTATAACGGCTCTTTAAAGTTTGGGTAGAAAATAAGATTTGCTTCTCCTTCAAACTAAATAAATATTTTTAAAGCTGTTGTGCCTTGTGGAAAAAAGAGTTGAGAAATATTGGAACACAATATCTTATAAATGTGTTCTTCCTCTTTTAAAGGGACATGAAAGTCAAAAGAGATTGCGCCTTTGTGACTATATATTATAAGTCCAGACACGTTCACAACAGTACGTTTTACAGTGCTTGCGTCTACATTAATGAACTCCTAAGTGGGATTCTGCATTTATAAATATGAGTTCAATAATGTAGGCGCAATCTTTTTCTTTGCCTTTTCCTACAGATCCTCATAGCTGTATAATATATCACATACTCGACACGTATACATATATGAACTTATAAGTAAATGTGTGCCCTGTCCACTGCAGGCAGCATGTACAACAGTGATATATAGAGCTTTAATGAATCAATACCATATATGCTAATACACCTCTAAAATGTCTCCTGTGGCCATTTGAGACTATTTTGCACTTGTGCAAGATATTAGAATGCTTCCAAATAGTCTTGGAATACTTGCAAAGATGTCTATATCAAGTGACTTGAGGTGTCAAAACTGGTCTCGAAAAGTTTCTCGAAAAGGAATTGTGATCACTGAGAACTTTTTGGCCCCATAGTAAAAATAGGGCTTTTTAAACAAGGAGCTCAAAACACGATCACAGGTGCAAGAAAGAGACAAAAACATGGAAAAGTGGCCTTTTCAGCCAAAAAAGCTGAAAAAGCCTCAGCCAATAGATTTATATTGACCCCCCCCCCCTCCCTGGTTATATACAAGCAATTATACAAAAAAAGCTGTAACATATTAGAGCATTTCCTCATTTCCTTTTTTTACACTTTTAAACCACTTTTAACCCTTGGTTACTTATGATATAAAATGGTTTCTTATCTGAACTGACCCAGCACTTTCATATGCATAGTGGACACATGTCCATAGAGCAGGGTTATCCAAGCAAACTTATGGAGACTGCAGTGTGGCCCTTTAGTGCTTTTTATCTTGCTCTTTTTCTTCAACTTTTATTTGGACATAAAAGTCCAAATAAAACGTTCCTGGTAATCTGAGCCATATTATCTCCAAATTGGCGTGCTCATGAGTCGACCGCTCTAGACTTCACATGGCTATAATTCTTTGAAGAATTATTTTCCAAGCAGTGAAAATCACTAGAGATATTTTTCAAAAACTGTCAGCAGCAGTGTCATTCCTGGGGATAGGTAGTGAAAGGACCCATAGCTCAAAATACATAAATAACACAAAATATAAAATAATATAAAATACTGTGAGCTTTATTTCAGCCAAAAAGAGAAAGACATCAGTTTCAGGTATAGTGAGATAGGATTTTTGTAACCATAAACTATATTTTACCCTGGGATATCAATACGGTTATAGACTGATCAGCTAAATATTGTGCATGCAGGAATTATCTATATCAGTGATGGAAGACTTCATAACACATGGGGACTGCATAAAAAAACATAATTTATGTAAGAACTTACCTGATAAATTCATTTCTTTCATATTAGCAAGAGTCCATGAGCTAGTGACATATGGGATATACATTCCTACCAGGAGGGGCAAAGTTTCCCAAACCTCAAAATGCCTATAAATACACCCCTCACCACACCCACAAATCAGTTTAACGAATAGCCAAGAAGTGGGGTGATAAGAAAAAAGTGCAAAAGCATAAAAAATAAGGAATTGGAATAATTGTGCTTTATACAAAAAAAAAAATCATAACCACCACAAAAAAGGGTGGGCCTCATGGACTCTTGCTAATATGAAAGAAATGAATTTATCAGGTAAGTTCTTACATAAATTATGTTTTCTTTCATGTAATTAGCAAGAGTCCATGAGCTAGTGACGTATGGGATAATGACTACCCAAGATGTGGATCTTTCCACGCAAGAGTCACTAGAGAGGGAGGGATAAAATAAAGACAGCCAATTCCTGCTGAAAATAATCCACACCCAAAATAAAGTTTAAATGAAAACATAAGCAGAAGATTCAAACTGAAACAGCTGCCTGAAGTACTTTTCTACCAAAAACTGCTTCAGAAGAAGAAAACACATCAAAATGGTAGAATTTAGTAAAAGTATGCAAAGAAGACCAAGTTACTGCTTTGCAAATCTGATTAACCGAAGCTTCATTCCTAAACGCCCAGGAAGTAGAAACTGACCTAGTAGAATGAGCTGTAATCCTCTGAGGCGGAGTTTTACCCGACTCAACATAGGCATGATGAATTAAAGATTTCAACCAAGATGCCAAAGAAATGGCAGAAGCTTTCTGGCCTTTTCTAGAACCGGAAAAGATGACAAATAGACTAGAAGTCTTTCGGAAAGTCTTAGTAGCTTCAACATAATATTTCAAAGCTCTAACAACATCCAAAGAATGCAATGATTTCTCCTTAGAATTCTTAGGATTAGGGCATAATGAAGGAACTACAATTTCTCTACTAATGTTGTTGGAATTCACAACCTTAGGTAAAAATTCAAAAGAAGTTCGCAACACTGCCTTATCCTGATGAAAAATCAGAAAAGGAGACTCACAAGAAAGAGCAGACAATTCAGAGACTCTTCTGGCAGAAGAGATGGCCAAAAGGAACAAAACTTTCCAAGAAAGTAATTTAATGTCCAATGAATGCATAGGTTCAAACGGAGGAGCTTGAAGAGCCCCCAGAACCAAATTCAAACTCCAAGGAGGAGAAATTGACTTAATGACAGGTTTTATACGAACCAAGGCTTGTATAAAACAATGAATATCAGGAAGATTAGCAATCTTTCTGTGAAAAAGAACAGAAAGAGCAGAGATTTGACCTTTCAAGGAACTTGCGGACAAACCTTTATCTAAACCATCCTGAAGAAACTGTAAAATTCTCGGAATTCTAAAAGAATGCCAGGAAAAATGATGAGAAAGACACCAAGAAATATAAGTCTTCCAGACTCTATAATATATCTCTCTAGATACAGATTTACGAGCCTGTAACATAGTATTAATCACAGAGTCAGAGAAACCTCTTTGACCAAGAATCAAGCGTTCAATCTCCATACCTTTAAATTTAAGGATTTGAGATCCTGATGGAAAAAAGGACCTTGCAACAGAAGGTCTGGTCTTAACGGAAGAGTCCACGGTTGGCAAGAGGCCATCCGGACAAGATCCGCATACCAAAACCTCTGAGGCCATGCTGGAGCTACCAGCAGAACAAACGAGCATTCCTTCAGAATCTTGGAGATTACTCTTGGAAGAAGAACTAGAGGCGGAAAGATATAGGCAGGATGATACTTCCAAGGAAGTGATAATGCATCCACTGCCTCCGCCTGTCAAAGTACTGAATAGCGGTACCCTTTTGCAAACAACTAATGCAGCTGTCATTACATTTGAAGTAACAAAGTCCCGCATTATAAAGTTCCCACAATATAAAAGTCAAATGCAAGCAAGTATCTTTTAGAACATGTTGACAAATTTAGGTATTTTCGTTTCCAAGGTATTGAACAAGTGAAAGTGAACTCCAGAGGTGGTGACAGATATAAAGCTCTGAGTAAGAGAGAGATCTATTGGATCTATACTTTAAAAACAGGTTCCCCCTTAGGGATTAACAAAATAAGTGATATCAAACTGTTCATTGATGCCTAAATAAAGTTAACACATACTTCATGTTCTACTCACTGGTGTAAGTGAAACTCTAAGTTCAAATATAAATTTGGATATTCATTGCTAATCTAATGACTGGGTAACATATGTAATAAATGGGATGTATTAGACTAAATCACTGGAGCGTTCACATCTCTAACTATATATTCAGTCCTAGTGTTGTTATCAAATTTATTAATAAGATTCTAAGTGCTTAGATATATAATTATATCCTATATACGATTACAGTTTCTTTCTAATAAGTATGGTCGTTACATTGTAACACATTTCCGCATTTGCCCTAAAAGATACTTGCTTGCATTTGACTTTTATATTGTGGGAACTTTATAATGCGGGACTTTGTTACTTCAAATGTAATGACAGCTGCATTAGTTGTTTGCAAAAGGGTACCGCTATTCAGTACTTTGACATATTACTCTTTTTAGAATTGGTGTTTTTGTTTTAACGATCCTTTGTATGTACATGATTATTTAGAATATATGTGTATCAACTTTATTGACAATGTAAACTAACATGTCTGTGATTTGTTGAGACGTAGGTGAGAATACTGTATGCCGATTGGCTACTCACCTTTGTTACCTGTGATTTAACAGCTGTTTGTAACACCTTTTCCCCAGCTCTGATGAACCGATTGTGAAGCGGGAAACGCGTCAGCGGGTTTGTTTTGCTGTGCCTGTTATGTTATGCACGTCTTGAGATGTATTAAATACCGTTTTACTTGCAAATCTCTCATAGTCCTTCATTACATCTTTGCTGCGGAATCTGTTTTCTTTCTGTGACTTTCAAATAATTTATTACCCTGGAAAGAAAGGGAAAGTAGAGTCGATTTAGAAGACATATCAGCATTCCAAGTTTTAAGCCATAAAGCTCTTCTAGCTAAAATAGCTAGAGACATAAACCTGACATCAACTCTGATAATATCAAAAATGGCACCACAGATAAAATTATTAGCATGTTGAAGAAGAATAATAATGTTATGAGAATCATGATCTGTTACTTGTTGCGCTAAAGTTTCCAACCAAAAAGTTGAAGCTGCAGCAACATCCGCCAAAGATATAGCAGGTCTAAGAAGATTACCTGAACACAAATAAGCTTTTCTTAGAAAGGATTCAATTTTCCTATCTAAAGGATCCTTAAAGGAAGTACCATCTGCCGTAGGAATAGTAGTACGTTTAGCAAGGGTAGAGATAGCCCCATCAACTTTAGGGATTTTGTCCCAAAACTCTAATCTGTCAGACGGCACAGGATATAATTGCTTAAAACGTTTAGAAGGAGTAAATGAATTGCCCAAATTATTCCATTCCCTGGAAATTACTTCAGAAATAGCACCAGGAACAGGAAAAACTTCTGGAATAACTACAGGAGATTTAAAGACCTTGTCTAAACGTTTAGATTTAGTATCAAGAGGACCAGAATCCTCAATTTCTAATGCAATTAGGACTTCTTTAAGTAAAGAACGAATAAATTCCATTTTAACTAAATATGAAGATTTATCAGCATCAACCTCTGAAACAGAATCCTCTGAACCAGAAGAATCATTAGAATCAGAATGATGATGTTCATTTAAAAATTCATCTGGATAAAGAGAAGTTTTAAAAGACTTTTTATGTTTACTAGAAGGAGGAATAACAGACATAGCCTTCTTAATAGATTCAGAAACAAAATCTCTTATGTTATCAGGAACACTCTGAACATTAGATGTTGATGGAACTGCAACAGGTAATGGTATTTTACTAAAGGAAATATTTTCTGCATTAACAAGTTTGTCATGACATTTAATACAAACAACAGCTGGAGGAACAGCTACCAAAAGTTTACAGCAGATACACTTAGCTTTGGTAGTTCCAGCACCAGGCAGCGATTTTCCTGAAGTATCTTCTGACTCAGATGCAACATGAGACATCTTGCAATATGTAAGAGAAAAAACAACATATAAAGCAAAATTGATCAAATTCCTTAAATGACAGTTTCAGGAATGGGAAAAAATGCCAAAGAACAAGCTTCTAGCAACCAGAAGCAATGAAAAATGAGACTTAAATAATGTGGAGACAAAAGCGACGCCCATATTTTTTTAGAGCCAAATAAGACGCCCACATTATTTGGCGCCTAAATGCTTTTGGCGCCAAAAATGACACCACATCCGGAACGCCAACATTTTTGGCGCAAAAGAACGTCAAAAAATGACGCAACTTCCGGCGACACGTATGACGCCGGAAACAGAAAAGATTTTTTGCGCCAAAAAAGTCTGCGTCAAGAATGACGCAATAAAATGAAGCATTTTCAGCCCCGCGAGCCTAACAGCCCACAGGGAAAAAGTCAAATTTTTTAATGTAAGAAAAAATGATTGATTCAAATGCATTATCCCAAATATGAAACTGACTGTCTGAAAATAAGGAATGTTGAACATCCTGAGTCAAGGCAAATAAATGTTTGAATACATATATTTAGAACTTTATAAAAAAAGCGCCCAACCATAGCTTAGAGTGTCACAGAAAATAAGACTTACTTACCCCAGGACACTCGTCTACATGTTGTAGAAAGCCAAACCAGTACTGAAACGAAAATCAGCAGAGGTAATGGTATATATATATAAGAGTATATCGTCGATCTGAAAAGGGAGGTAAGAGATGAATCTCTACGACCGATAACAGAGAACCTATGAAATAGACCCCGTAGAAGGAGATCATTGTATTCAAATAGGCAATACTCTCCTCACATCCCTCTGACATTCACTGCACGCTGAGAGGAAAACCGGGCTCCAACCTGTTGCGGAGCGCATATCAACGTAGAATCTAGCACAAACTTACTTCACCACCTCCATAGGAGGCAAAGTTTGTAAAACTGATTTGTGGGTGTGGTGAGGGGTGTATTTATAGGCATTTTGAGGTTTGGGAAACTTTGCCCCTCCTGGTAGGAATGTATATCCCATACGTCACTAGCTCATGGACTCTTGCTAATTACATGAAAGAAAATGCCTACAATTAAATCATTTACTCCATGGGTGAATTTCGGCAACAACTGTATCTTATATTTTATAAATAGTGAATAGTTTCCTGCCACATTCCTAAAAAATATCATGTGATGAGAAGCATCTCCTGTTTCAAATGAAGTGTCACATGACCCTCTGGATATTATATAGACTATGTGAAAATGTCATAAAATTATATACCAGCAGGAGTGTCCTGTTACTCTTTTGGTATGATGTGCAGCTCATATTTACAACAAGCAGCGCTCTCCTACTGCACATGTTGACACTAATCCTATTATGCACAGGGCATTTTATTTATTTATTTTTTGCTCCCCCCCCCCCAGATAAATTTCAACAGACACCCATGTACACTAGGCTTAAAGTGATAGAGGGGACCGTCAAATTGTGTAATTTTCTTGGTCAAAATACATCTATACACTCCTTTTGTAATTTTCTTTTCTAATTGCATCTGAATGAAAGGCTACAAATGCAAATTGAAATTAAATTGGAAGTAATAGTGTCAGTACAGAGCTTAATATCTTTAAAGGTCAGCTCTGCTCATCCTCTATAATTGTGTAAGACATAAAAAATGCCAAGCTATGCAAATAAATGACCAAGCTGAATAATAATTTAGTAAATAAATGAATGTGTTTACAGCCACAGTTAAATTAGATCTGTTTTACTGGAGAAGAAGCCATCACCCTGCAGAAAGAACCCTGCAGAAAGAAAAGATAGTAATCCTGGGCAAGGAAGATACTTAGAGGTCGGTAAGAAATAAAATCTCCACTTTCTCTTTCTCTTAAATTTACCTAAATTTACCTAGTACTACCTCTGAAATAGCTATATCTCTGTACCTTTATATTTTCTATCTTTCTGTCTTTTATGCAACAGGTATTGTTCTCTGTTTCAATTATTTGGCCATATACTGTGTGTTTCTTTACCTCAATACAATTTGTTTCTGTTTCCTTATTTATGTTCACCTGTTTGGAGCAAAATTCACTTAGATACTATTTCTGTCTTGTTGAATGTATGTTATTTAGTGAAGAATGTATAGGTGAAGGAAATTAGTGATTCGGGTGTATATGATAACATAGGAACTGGTGAGAATTTTTATTATGTATCTATTTAGCATAGTGATTTTATTTCTTTTGCATACTTTAGAAACCAATTAGTTGGTCATTTTTGCATCAACCCAAAATATAATTAAACAAATATAAAAAAAAAACGTGTTTTTTTTTATTTAGAAGAAACATAAATACTTAAGAAAATGGATGGGTTTTTTTCCTTTTGATTTTTACATTTTGTTTTTGTGTTACAATTCTCCTTTTAAAATGTCTTAATATTTGTTTCTTATATAATATCTGGCATTATCATAGAAATACTAAATAAATTGATGTGAAACATGACTGCTAATTAATACGCTTTATTTTATTTTTTACATATTTTTCTTTATATTGTAATACATTTTTAAAATTAGAATTCTGTAATTTATTTAAAAATATTTACATATAATCTAGTAGGGAGTTACTTTTTTCCTGCTGATTTTTAAGTTTCTGTTAGAATTCTTCTTTTAAAATGTCTTAATAGTTGTTTCCTAAATGTCATTGCTCTGGCAAAATCATGGAAATACAAAATTTTTTGATGCAAAGCATGACTGTTAATTAATACATTGTATTTATATATTTTCCTTTATTGTAATATATTTTATGTATTTGTATTTTTTTTTACATATAATCTGGTACCTAAAACATGCTTATAGATAATTATAACCTTCTAATCCTCATTGGTGTAAAGTATGTTCCACTGCAGTTCTCCAACTGTCCCACAATTTGATTCTTATAGCTCTGTCCCACTGTCCCTCTTGCAACAACCTAAATCATGTCAGCTATGGCCACTGCCGTCCAGACCATGTTCATGACACATCCTGATTTTACATATATATATTTTTAATTAGCATTGAATTGAAGCATTTGTTTTCTAATTGTACCACTGATGTGAAGCTTTTTCAGCTAGCACCCTGCCTGTGTGAATAGATTGTTGGCAAGTGATGTCATCACCAGGTGCCTAAGAAGCCGGAGGGCTTGTAGCAACCATGGAAATTTTTACTCAACATCCTGATTTTACCCCTGGCCCAACTTTACTACCATTACCCACTCCGAATTCTCCTATGGGCAGCAGAATCTCCACCCCCAACCTTTCAGGATCAGATATTCTACAGTGAAAATAAGTTGATTATGTAAAATAAAGTAGGTGTGTTTAACTAAACATACATTTTGAAACAAATGATATTAAAGTAGTGAAGATGTGGCCAGAGCTGCAGCCTGCTGCTTACACATTCCAGAAGAAGGAAGGAGATTCTGTGGAAGTTGTGATTCTAGAAATTACTAGAAATTGAACTAAATGCATTCATATTGTGCATATACATCAACCATATTGGCTATATACTGTATCAAGCACCTTATATAAACCAAATCACTTTCAATTTAGGATTAATGTGTCACATTCCTTTTGAGTACGTGATTAGGGTAGGTAATAGTGACGGCTTGTGGGTTATTAAAATGGGGGTTCACAATATATAAATATATATCTATATATCTCTCTCTCTATATACAGTGGGGCAAAAAAGTATTTAGTCAGCCACCAATTGTGCAAGTTCTCCCACTTAAGAAGATGAGAGAGGCCTGTAATTTTCATCATAGGTATACCTCAACTATGAGAGACAAAATGTGGAAACAAATCCAGACAATCACATTGTCTGATTTGGAAATAATTTATTTGCAAATTATGGTGGAAAAACATAATTTATGTAAGAACTTACCTGATAAATTCATTTCTTTCATATTAGCAAGAGTCCATGAGCTAGTGACGTATGGGATATACATTCCTACCAGGAGGGGCAAAGTTTCCCAAACCTCAAAATGCCTATAAATACACCCCTCACCACACCCACAATTCAGTTTAACGAATAGCCAAGAAGTGGGGTGATAAAAAAGTGCGAAAGCATATAAAATAAGGAATTGGAATAATTTTGCTTTATACAAAATCATAACCACCACAAAAAAAGGGCGGGCCTCATGGACTCTTGCTAATATGAAAGAAATGAATTTATCAGGTAAGTTCTTACATAAATTATGTTTTCTTTCATGTAATTAGCAAGAGTCCATGAGCTAGTGACGTATGGGATAATGACTACCCAAGATGTGGATCTTTCCACACAAGAGTCACTAGAGAGGGAGGGATAAAATAAAGACAGCCAATTCCTGCTGAAAATAATCCACACCCAAAATAAAGTTTAACGAAAAACATAAGCAGAAGATTCAAACTGAAACCGCTGCCTGAAGTACTTTTCTACCAAAAACTGCTTCAGAAGAAGAAAATACATCAAAATGGTAGAATTTAGTAAAAGTATGCAAAGAGGACCAAGTTGCTGCTTTGCAAATCTGGTCAACCGAAGCTTCATTCCTAAACGCCCAGGAAGTAGAAACTGACCTAGTAGAATGAGCTGTAATTCTCTGAGGCGGAGTTTTACCCGACTCAACATAGGCAAGATGAATTAAAGATTTCAACCAAGATGCCAAAGAAATGGCAGAAGCTTTCTGGCCTTTTCTAGAACCGGAAAAGATAACAAATAGACTAGAAGTCTTACGGAAAGATTTCGTAGCTTCAACATAATATTTCAAAGCTCTAACAACATCCAAAGAATGCAACGATTTCTCCTTAGAATTCTTAGGATTAGGACATAATGAAGGAACCACAATTTCTCTACTAATTTTGTTGGAATTCACAACTTTAGGTAAAAATTCAAAAGAAGTTCGCAACACTGCCTTATCCTGATGAAAAATCAGAAAAGGAGACTCACAAGAAAGAGCAGATAATTCAGAAACTCTTCTGGCAGAAGAGATGGCCAAAAGGAACAAAACTTTCCAAGAAAGTAATTTAATGTCCGATGAATGCATAGGTTCAAACGGAGGAGCTTGAAGAGCTCCCAGAACCAAATTCAAACTCCAAGGAGGAGAAATTGACTTAATGACAGGTTTTATACGAACCAAAGCTTGTACAAAACAATGAATATCAGGAAGAATAGCAATCTTTCTGTGAAAAAGAACAGAAAGAGCAGAGATTTGTCCTTTCAAAGAACTTGCGGACAAACCCTTATCTAGACCATCCTGAAGAAACTGTAAAATTCTCGGTATTCTAAAAGAATGCCAAGAAAAAAGATGAGAAAGACACCAAGAAATATAAGTCTTCCAGACTCTATAATATATCTCTCGAGATACAGATTTACGAGCCTGTAACATAGTATTAATCACAGAGTCAGAGAAACCTCTTTGACCAAGAATCAAGCGTTCAATCTCCATACCTTTAAATTTAAGGATTTCAGATCCTGATGGAAAAAAGGACCTTGTGACAGAAGGTCTGGTCTTAACGGAAGAGTCCACGGTTGGCAAGAGGCCATCCGGACAAGATCCGCATACCAAAACCTGTGAGGCCATGCCGGAGCTACCAGCAGAACAAACGAGCATTCCTTCAGAATCTTGGAGATTACTCTTGGAAGAAGAACTAGAGGCGGAAAGATATAGGCAGGATGATACTTCCAAGGAAGTGATAATGCATCCACTGCCTCCGCCTTAGGATCCCGGGATCTGGACAGATACCTGGGAAGTTTCTTGTTTAGATGGGATGCCATCAGATCTATTTCTGGAAGTTCCCACATTTGAACAATCTGAAGAAATACCTCTGGGTGAAGAGACCATTCGCCCGGATGCAACGTTTGGCGACTGAGATAATCCGCTTCCCAATTGTCTATACCTGGGATATGAACCGCAGAGATTAGACAGGAGCTGGATTCCGCCCAAACCAAAATTCGAGATACTTCTTTCATAGCCAGAGGACTGTGAGTCCCTCCCTGATGATTGATGTATGCCACAGTTGTGACATTGTCCGTCTGAAAACAAATGAACGATTCTCTCTTCAGAAGAGGCCAAAACTGAAGAGCTCTGAAAATTGCACGGAGTTCCAAAATATTGATCGGTAATCTCACCTCCTGGGATTCCCAAACTCCTTGTGCCGTCAGAGATCCCCACACAGCTCCCCAACCTGTAAGACTTGCATCTGTTGAAATTACAGTCCAGGTCGGAAGAACAAAAGAAGCCCCCTGAATTAAACGATGGTGATCTGTCCACCATGTTAGAGAGTGTCGTACAATCGGTTTTAAAGATATTGTTTGAGATATCTTTGTGTAATCCTTGCACCATTGGTTCAGCATACAGAGCTGAAGAAGTCGCATGTGAAAACGAGCAAAGGGGATCGCGTCCGATGCAGCAGTCATAAGACCTAGAATTTCCATGCATAAGGCTACCGAAGGGAATGATTGTGACTGAAGGTTTCGACAAGCTGAAATCAATTTTAGACGTCTCTTGTCTGTCAAAGACAGAGTCATGGACACTGAATCTATCTGGAAACCCAAAAAGGTTACCCTTGTCTGAGGAATCAATGAACTTTTTGGTAAATTGATCCTCCAACCATGATCTTGAAGAAACAACACAAGTCGATTCGTATGAAATTCTGCTAAATGAAAAGACTGAGCAAGTACCAAGATATCGTCCAAATAAGGAAATACCACAATACCCTGTTCTCTGATTACAGACAGAAGGGCACGAGAACCTTTGTAAAAATTCTTGGAGCTGTAGCTAGGCCAAACGGCAGAGCCACAAACTGGTAATGCTTGTCCAGAAAAGAGAATCTCAGGAACTGATAGTGATCTGGATGAATCGGAATATGCAGATATGCATCCTGTAAATCTATTGTGGACATATAATTCCCTTGCTGAACAAAAGGCAAGATAGTCCTTACAGTTACCATCTTGAACGTTGGTATCCTTACATAACGATTCAATATTTTTAGATCCAGAACTGGTCTGAAGGAATTCTCCCTCTTTGGTACAATGAAGAGATTTGAATAAAACCCCATCCCCTGTTCCGGAACTGGAACTGGCATAATTACTCCAGTCAACTCTAGATCTGAAACACATTTCAGAAATGCTTGAGTTTTTACTGGATTTACTGGGACACGGGAAAGAAAAAATCTCTTTGCAGGAGGTCTCATCTTGAAACCAATTCTGTACCCTTCTGAAACAATGCTCTGAATCCAAAGATTGTGAACAGAATTGATCCAAATTTCCTTGAAAAAACGTAACCTGCCCCCTACCAGCTGAGCTGGAATGAGGGCCGCACCTTCATGTGGACTTAGAAGCAGGCTTTGCCTTTCTAGCTGGCTTGGATTTATTCCAGACTGGAGATGGTTTCCAAACTGAAACTGCTCCTGAGGATGAAGGATCAGGCTTTTGTTCTTTGTTGAAACGAAAGGAACGAAAACGATTATTAGCCCTGTTTTTACCTTTAGATTTTTTATCCTGTGGTAAAAAGGTTCATTTCCCACCAGTAACAGTTGAAATAATGGAATCCAACTGAGAACCAAATAATTTGTTACCCTGGAAAGAAATGGAAAGTAAAGTTGATTTAGAAGCCATATCAGCATTCCAAGTTTTAAGCCATAAAGCTCTCCTAGCTAAAATAGCTAGAGACATAAACCTGACATCAACTCTGATAATATCAAAAATGGCATCACAGATAAAATTATTAGCATGCTGAAGAAGAATAATAATATCATGAGAATCACGATGTGTTACTTGTTGCGCTAAAGTTTCCAAACAAAAAGTTGAAGCTGCAGCAACATCAGCCAAAGATATAGCAGGTCTAAGAAGATTACCTGAACACAGATAAGCTTTTCTTAGAAAGGATTCAATTTTCCTATCTAGAGGATCCTTAAACAAAGTACCATCTGACGTAGGAATAGTAGTACGTTTAGCAAGGGTAGAAATAGCCCCATCAACTTTAGGGATCTTGTCCCAAAATTCTAATCTGTCAGACGGCACAGGATATAAATGCTTAAAACGTTTAGAAGGAGTAAATGAATTACCCAATTTATCCCATTCTTTGGAAATTACTGCAGAAATAGCATTAGGAACAGGAAAAACTTCTGGAATAACCACAGGAGCTTTAAATACCTTATCCAAACGTTTAGAATTAGTATCAAGAGGACCAGAATCCTCTATTTCTAAAGCAATTAGTACTTCTTTAAGTAAAGAACGAATAAATTCCATTTTAAATAAATATGAAGATTTATCAGCATCAACCTCTGAGACAGAATCCTCTGAACCAGAGGAGTCATCAGAATCAGAATGATGATGTTCATTTAAAAATTCATCTGTAGGGAGAGAAGTTTTAAAAGATTTTTTACGTTTACTAGAAGGAGAAATAACAGACATAGCCTTCTTTATGGATTCAGAAACAAAATCTCTTATATTATCAGGAACATTCTGCACCTTAGATGTTGAAGGAACTGCAACAGGCAATGGTACTTTACTAAAGGAAATATTATCTGCTTTAACAAGTTTGTCATGACAATCAATACAAACAACAGCTGGAGGAATAGCTACCAAAAGTTTACAGCAGATACACTTAGCTTTGGTAGATTCAGCACTAGACAGCGATTTTCCTGTAGTATCTTCTGACTCAGATGCAACGTGTGACATCTTGCAATACGTAAGAGAAAAAACAACATATATATAAAGCAAAATTGATCAAATTCCTTAAATGACAGTTTCAGGAATGGGAAAAAATGCCAAAGAACAAGCTTCTAGCAACCAGAAGCAATGAAAAATGAGACTAAAATAATGTGGAGACAAAAGCGACGCCCATATTTTTTCGCGCCAAATAAGACGCCCACATTATTTGGCGCCTAAATGCTTTTGGCGCCAAAAATGACGCCATATCCGGAACGCCGACATTTTTGGCGCAAAATAACGTCAAAAAAATGCCGCAACTTCCAGCGACACGTATGACGCCGGAAACGGAAATAGAATTTTTGCGCCAAAAGAGTCCGCGCCAAGAATGACGCAATAAAATGAAGCATTTTCAGCCCCCGCGAGCCTAACAGCCCACAGGGAAGAGTCAAATTTTTTTGAAGGTAAGAAAAAATGATTAAATCAAATGCATTATCCCAAATATGAAACTGACTGTCTGAAAATAAGGAAAGTTGAACATTCTGAGTCAAGGCAAATAAATGTTTGAATACATATATTTAGAACTTTATAAACAAAGTGCCCAACCATAGCTTAGAGTGTCACAGAAAATAAGATTTACTTACCCCAGGACACTCATCTACATGTTTGTAGAAAGCCAAACCAGTACTGAAACGAGAATCAGCAGAGGTAATGGTATATATAAGAGTATATCGTCGATCTGAAAAGGGAGGTATGAGATGAATCTCTACGACCGATAACAGAGAACCTATGAAATAGACCCCGTAGAAGGAGATCACTGCATTCAAATAGGCAATACTCTCCTCACATCCCTCTGACATTCACTGCACGCTGAGTGGAAAACCGGGCTCCAACTTGCTGCGGAGCGCATATCAACGTAGAATCTAGCACAAACTTACTTCACCACCTCCATCGGAGGCAAAGTTTGTAAAACTGAATTGTGGGTGTGGTGAGGGGTGTATTTATAGGCATTTTGAGGTTTGGGAAACTTTGCCCCTCCTGGTAGGAATGTATATCCCATACGTCACTAGCTCATGGACTCTTGCTAATTACATGAAAGAAATAAGTATTTGGTCAATATCAAAAGTTCATCTCAATATTTTGTTATATATCCTTTGTTGGCAATGACAGAGGTCAAACGTTTTCTGTAAGTCTTCACAAGGTTGTCACACACTGTTGTTGGTATGTTGGCCCATTCCTGCATGCAGATCTCCTCTAGAGCAGTGATGTTTTGGGGCTGTCGCTGGGCAACACAGACTTTCAACTCCCTCCAAAGGTTTTCTATGGGGTTGAGATCTGGAGACTGGCTAGGCCACTCCAGGACCTTGAAATGCTTCTCATGAAGCCACTCCTTCGTTGCCCGGGCGGTGTGTTTGGGATCATTGTCATGCTGAAAGACCCAGTCACGTTTCATCCTCAATGTCCTTGCTGATGGAAGGAGGTTTGCACTCAAAATCTCTCGATACATGGCCCCATTCATTCTTTCATGTACACGGATCAGTCGTCCTGTTCCCTTTGCAGAGAAACAGCCCCAAAGCATGATGTTGCCACCCCATGCTTCACAGTAGGTATGGTGTTCTTTGGTTGCAGCTCAGCATTCTCTCTCCTCCAAACTCGATGAGTTATGTTTCTACCAAACAGTTCTACTTTGGTTTCATCTGACCATATGACATTCGCCCAATCCGCTTCTGGATCATCCAAATGCTCTCTAGCATACTTCAGACGGGCCCGGACATGTACTGGCTTAAGCAGAGGCACACGTCTGGCACTGCAGGATCTGAGTCCCTGGCGGCGTAGTGTGTTACTAATGGTAGCCTTTGTTATGTTGGTCCCAGCTCTCTACAGGTCATTCACTAGGTCCCCCCGTGTGGTTCTGGGATGTTTGCTCACTGTTATTGTGATCATTTTGACCCCAAGGGTTGAGATCTTGCGTGGAGCCCCAGATCGAGGGAGATTATCAGTGGTCTTGTATGTCTTCCATTTTCTAATTATTGCTCCCACAGTTGATTTCTTCACACCAAGCTGCTTGCCTATTGCAGATTCAGTCTTCCCAGCCTGGTGCAGGTCTACAATTTTGTTTCAGGTGTCCTTCAACAGATCTTTGGTCTTCACCATAGTAGAGTTTGGAGTGTGACTGTTTGAGGTTGTGGACAGGTGTCTTTTATACTGATAACAAGTTAAAACAGGTGCCATTAATACAGGTAATGAGTGGAGGACAGAGGAGCCTCTTAAAGAAGAAGATAAAGGTCTGTGAGAGCCAGAAATCTTGCTTGTTTGTAGGTGACCAAATACTTATTTTCCACCATAATATGCAAATAAATTCTTTCCAAATCAGACAATGTGATTGTCTGGATTTGTTTCCACATTTTGTCTCTCATAGTTGAGGTATACCTATGATGAAAATTACAGGCCTCTCTCATCTTCTTAAGTGGGAGAACTTGCACAATTGGTGGCTGACTAAATACTTTTTTGCCCCACTGTATACTGTATATATATATATATATATATATATATATATATATATATATATATATATCTATATCTGTATATATATACCAGGGCTGGGCATGTTGCAGGGTCATGGGATGTATACCTTGGTCCGGTCTAGGAGTGCAGTCCCCTTCCGTGTTTTGTATATTACTGGGGTGATTACATAAGCCTGTGCACCCTTCCCTTGTTCTCAGTTTGTTTGGATTTGAGAGCTTGCATTGTGTGGCTGTTTTAGTGTCCCAGGTATTGGAAAGGACCTTGACATGGTACCTGGGCTTGTCCCATTTGGCCAGATGCGGTAACTAACCTTTCCATTTTTGCTTTTAAATCTTAGCTGTGAGCTTGCTAGTGAGTGCAGGGTTTTCTCTGTGTGTTGTATTAATTTGTTTTGTAATTTCCCCTATGGTTCTTGCACCCAGACCTGTCTGGGGTTAACTGCCTGTGACTCTGGGGACAGTACAGCTTCTTGTAAGTGCCACTGAGCACCCAGGGCTGGGCATGTTGCAGGGTCATGGGATGTGTACCCGGTCCGGTCTAGGAGTGCAGTTCCCTTCCGTGTTTTATCTATGTATATATACAGTAAACTCTCAGTTAACCAGAACTCAAGCAACCAGAATTCTCAAGCAACCAGAAATAAAAAATTGAAGATACTATACATTAAAATTAACACTAACTTTGCTCTGCAGCTTCCTTTCTCTATAGTGGGCTGTCAAAGGTGAAAACAAGCGCTTTTAATGCCACTAGACCCTACATAACTGCTCTTGAAAGTTGCGAGCACAAGGCAGTCTGAGAAATAGACATCACGCTGCCACTGGGTGCCCGGGACTGAACAGAGGCGGCATTAATATTAATGAATCATTTGTTTTTATTTACTGTATTTAAATATTAACATCAAGTAAATACAGTGTTTATAGTATGGGTTATAGAACCTAGTTAGGCCTATTTTTAATAGTAACTCTCAAGCAACCAGAAACTACACTTATCCAGAATCTACCAATCCCCATGGGTGCCGGTTAACTGGGAGTTTACTGTATCTATATCGATCTATCTATCTATCTATCTATCTATCTATATATCTATATATATCCATATGAAAAATAGAGGGCACTGACAGGTCTTTTTATAGTTGATTCTTTATTTATTATTATTATTTATTATAATTTTTTACTGAATAAATAAAGAATCAACTATAAAAAGACCTGTCACCCAGGCATTACAGAAAGAGAAGAAAGGTTGGAGTGCAGAATATATATATATATACATATATATATATTTTTATTTATATATATATATATATATATATATATATATATATATATATATATATATATATAGTAACAAGGGAGAGCACTCTCACTCAGTATATCAACTGCCAGGGCTCTAATGTAATTAAATATAGCTGAACACAAAACTGGCACTCTCTGGTCTTTCCAAAAAAATCCTTTACTGTGAAAGTAGTGACGTTTCGGGGACAGAGTATCTGAGGAAGGGGATACTCTGTCCCAGAAACGTCACTACTTTCACAGTAAAGGATTTTTTTGGAAAGACCAGAGAGTGCCAGTTTTGTGTTCAGCTATATATATACACAGTTCAGAAAAGAGCACTCTCACCTTAATAGCAACTGCCAGGGTGCCAACTTTTAAGTATATCAAGTAGAGGAAGGGGAGTGTGTCCCCGAAACATCATACTTTTTCAAATAAAGTACACATGAAAAGACCAGAGAGTGCCTTCTTCTACTTGATAGATATATCCTGCAATTAACTGTTGTATTTTTAAAATAACTTTTTTTTTAACTGAGAATCAGTTAAAACAACAACAAGCTCCTTTTTAGCAGATTTGACCCACAGCACCATCCACCAATTAGTAAAATTAGTCTGCTCTGGTCTTTGCAATCCTCACTCTGAATCAATTCAAATGAGTAAAAAAACAATTTATGCTTACCTGATAAATGTATTTCTCTTGTGGTGTATCCAGTCCACGGATCATCCATTACTTGTGGGATATTCTCATTCCCAACAGGAAGTTGCAAGAGGACACCCACAGCAGAGCTGTAATATAGCTCCTCCCCTAACTGTCAAAGCCAGTCATTCGACCAAAAACAAGCCGAGAAAGGAGGAACCATAGGGTGTATTGGTTACTGTAGTTTAAATTTAAAAATTACCTGCCTTAAAATGACAGGGCGGGCCGTGGACTGGATACACCACAAGAGAAATAAATTTATCAGGTAAGCATAAATTGTTTTTTCTCTTGTAAGGTGTATCCAGTCCACGGATCATCCATTACTTGTGGGATACCAATACCAAAGCTAAAGTACACGGATGAAGGGAGGGACAAGGCAGGAACTTAAATGGAAGGAACCACTGCCTGTAAAACCTTTCTCCCAAATATAGCCTCCGAAGAAGCAAAAGTATCAAATTTGTTAAATTTTGAAAAAGCATGAAGCGAAGACCAAGTCGCCGCCTTGCAAATCTGTTCAACAGAAGCCTCATTTTTAAAGGCCCAAGTGGAAGCCACAGCTCTAGTGGAATGAGCTGTAAACCTTTCAGGAGGCTGCTGTCCAGCAGTCTCATAGGCTAAGCGGATTAAGCTTCTTAGCCAAAAAGAAAAAGAGGTTGCCAAAGCCTTTCGACCTCTCCTCTGTCCAGAGTAGACAACAAACAAAGCAGATGTTTGACGAAAATCTTTAGTAGCTTGTAAGTAAAACTTTAAAGCACGGACCACGTCCAGATTGTGTAACACAAGGATGGAACCACAATCTCTTGATTGATATTCTTGTTAGATACCACCTTAGGTAAGAACCCAGGTTTGGTACGCAGGACTACCTTATCCGTATGAAAAATCAGATAAGGAGAATCACATTGTAAGGAAGATAGCTCAGAGACTCTACGAGCCAAGGAAATAGCTACCAAAAAAAAAAAAGAACTTACCAAGATAAAAGTTTGATATCTATGGAATGAAGAGGTTCAAACGGAACTCCTTGAAGAATCTTAAGAACCAGGTTTAAGCTCCATGGTGGAGCAACAGGTTTAAACACAGGCTTGATGCAAACTAAAGCCTGACAAAATGCCTGAACGTCTGGAACATCTGCCAGACGCTAGTGCAAAAGAATAGACAGAGCAAAAATCTGTCCCTTTAAGAAACTAGCTGACAATCCTTTTTCCAAACCTTCTTGGAGAAAAGATAAAATCCTAGGAATCCTGACCTTACTCCATGAGTAACCCTTGGATTCACACCAATAAAGATATCTACGCCATACCTTATGGTAAAATTTCCTGGTGACAGGCTTTCGTGCCTGTATTAAGGTATCAATAACTGACTCGGAGAAGCCACGCTTTGATAAAATCAAGCGTTCAATCTCCAGGCAGTCAGCCTCAGAGAAATTAGATTTGGATGGATGAAGGTCCTGTCTCAGAGGCAGAGACCATGGTGGAAAGGATGACATGTCCACTAGATCTGCATACCAGGTCCTGGCCACGCAGGTGCTATCAGAATCACTGATGCTCTCTCCTGCTTGATCTTGGCAATCAGTCGAGGGAGCAGAGGAAACGGTGGAAACACATAAGCCAGGTTGAAAGACCAGGGCACTGCTAGAGTATCTATCAGTGTCGCCTCGGGATCCCTGGACCTGGATCTGTAACACGGAAGCTTGGCGTTCTGGCGAGACGCCATGAGATCCAGTTCTGGTTTGCCCCAACGGAGAATTAGTTGTGCAAATACCTCCGGATTGAATTCCCACTCTCCCGGATGAAAAGTCTGACGACTTAGAAAATCCGCCTCCCAGTGCTCTACACCTGGGATATGGATAGCTGATAGGTGGCAATAGTTAATCTCTGCCCAGTGAATTATATTTGAAACTTCTAACATCTCTAGGGAACTTCTTGTTCCCCCTCGATGGTTGATGTAAGCTACAGTCGTGATGTTGACCGACTGAAAACTGATGTACCTCAGAGTTGCTAACTGAGGCCAAACCTGAAGAACCTTAAATATCGCTCTTAGTTCCAGAATATTTATTGGAAGGAGAGACTCCTCCTGAGTCCACGATCCCTGAGCCTTCAGGGAGTTCCAGACTGCACCCCAACCTAGAAGGCTGGCATTTGTTGTTACAATAGTCCAATCTGGCCTGCGAAGGTCATACCTTTGGACAGATGGACCCGAGATAGCCACCAGGGAAGAGGATCCCTGGTCTCTTGGTCCAGATTCAGTTGAGGGGCCAAATCTGTGTAATCCCCGCTCCACTGACTGAGCCTGCATAGTTGCAGAGGTTTGAGATGTAAGCGTGCAAACGGCACTATGTCCATTGCCGCTACCATTAAGCCGATTACTTCCATACACTGAGCCACCAAAGGGCGCGGAATGGAATGAAGAACCCGACAGGAATTTAGAAGCTTTGATAACCTGGACTCCGTCAAGGTAAATTTTAATTTCTACAGAATCTATCAGAGTCCCTAGAAAGGAAACTCTTGTGAGTGGGGATAGAGAACACTTTTCCTCGTTCACTTTCCACCCATGCGACCTCAGATATGCCAGTACTACGTCCGTATGAGACTTGGCAATTTGGAAGTTTGATGCCTGTATCAGGATGACGTCTAAATAAGGGGCTACTGCTATGCCCTGCGGCCTTAGGACCGACAAAAGCGACCCTAGAACCTTTGTAAAGATTCTTGGGGCTGTAGCTAATCCAAAGGGAAGAGCTACAACTGGTAATACCTGTCTTGAAAGGCAAACCTGAGAAACCGATGATGATATTTGTGTATCGGAATGTGAAGATAAGCATCCTTTAGATCCACTGTAGTCATATATTGACCCTCCTGGATCAGTGGTAGGATGGTACGAATAGTTTCCATCTTGAACGACGGAATTTGTTTAAGATCTTTAGATCCAAAATCGGTCTGAAGGGTTCCCTCTTTTTTGGGAACCACAAACAGATTTGAGTAAAAACCCTGTTCCTGTTCCTCCTTTGGAACTGGGTGGATCACTCCCATAACTAGGAGGTCTCGTACACAGTGTAAGAATGCCTCTCTCTTTATCTGGTTTGCAGATAATTGTGAAAGGTGAAATCTCCCTTTTGGGGGGGAAGCTTTGAAGTCCAGAAGATATTCCTGGGATATAATTTCCAACGCCCAGGGATCCTGAACATCTCTTGCCCACGCCTGGGCGAAGAGTGAAAGTCTGCCCCCTACTAGATCCGTTACCGGATAGGGGGTCGTTCCTTCATGCTGTCTTAGAGGCAGCAGCAGGCTTTTTGACCTGCTTACCTTTTTTCCAGGTCTGGTTTGGTCTCCAGACCGTCTTGGATTGAGAAAAAGTTCCCTCTTGTTTATTATTAGAGGAAGTTGATGCCGCACCTGCCTTGAAGTTTCGAAAGGCACGAAAATTAGACTGTTTGGCCCTAGATTTGGACCTGTCCTGAGGAAGGGCACGACCTTTTCCTCCCGTGATATCTGCAATAATCTCCTTCAAACCAGGCCCGAATAGGGTCTGCCCCTTGAAGGGAATGTTAAGTAGCTTAGATTTTAAAGTCACGTCAGCTGACCATGATTTAAGCCACAGCGCTCTGCGCGCCTGTATAGCAAAACCAGAATTCTTAGCCGTTAGTTTATTCAAATGAACAATGGCATCAGAAATAAAATAATTGGCTAGCTTAAGTGCTCTAAGTTTGCCAAGTATGTCATCCAATGGAGTCTCTACCTGTAAAGCCTCTTCCAGAGACTCAAACCAGTACGCCGCAGCAGCAGTGACAGGGACAATGCATGCAATGGGCTGTAGGATAAAACCTTGTTGAATAAATATTTTCTTAAGGTAAACTTCTAATTTTTTATCCATTGGATCTAAAAAAGCACAACTGTCCTCGACAGGGATAGTAGTACGCTTTGCTAGAGTAGAAACTGCTCCCTCCACCTTAGGGACTGTCTGACATAAGTCCCGTGTGGTGGCGTCTATTGGAAAACATTTTTCTAAAAATAGGAGGGGAAGAGAACGGCACACCTGGTCTATCCCATTCCTTATTAATAATTTCTGTAAACCTTTTAGGTATTGGAAAAACATCAGTACACACCGGCACTGCAAAGCATTTATCCAGTCTACAAAATTTCTCTGGCACTGCAATGGTATCACAGTCATTCAGAGCAGCTAAAACCTCCCTAAGTAACACGCGGATGGTGTTCAAGCTTAAATTTAAATGTAGAAATATTAGAATGAGGTATCTTTCCTGAGTCATTAACATCACCCACTGACTGAAGCTCTCCTTCCTCAGCTTCTGCATATTGTGAGGCAGTATCAGACATGGTTCTTAAAGCATCAGTATGCTCTGCATTTTGTCTCACCCCAGAGCTATCTCGCTAACCTCTAAGTTCAGGTAGTCTGGCTAATACCGCTGACAGTGTATTATCCATGACTGCCGCCATGTCTTGTAAAGTAAACGCTATGGGCGCCCTAGATGTACTTGGCGCCATTTGAGCGTGAGTCCCTTGGGCGGGAGTCAAAGGGTCTGACACGTGGGGAGAGTTAGTCGGCATAACTTTCCCCTCGTCAGATTCCTCTGGTGGTATTTTTTTTAAAAACAGAATATGATCTTTATTGCATAAAATGAAATCAGTACATTTGGTACACATTCTAAGAGGGGGTTCCACCATGGCTTTTAAACATAATGAACAAGGAGTTTCTTCTATGTCAGACATGTTTATACAGACTAGCAATGAGACTAGCAAGCTTGGAAAACACTTTAAATCAAGTTAACAAGCAAATATAAAAAAACGGTACTGTGCCTTTAAGAGAAACAAATTTTGTCAGAATTTGAAAAACAGTGAAAAAATGCAGTAAATCAAACGAAATTTTTACAGTGTATGTAATGGGCTAGCAGAGCATTGCATCCACTTGCAAATGGATGATTAACCCCTTAGTTCAAAAAACGGATAAAAAAAACGAAATAGACTTTTTTTACAGTCACAACCAACTGCCACAGCAAGCTGTGGTCCTACCTTCCCCAATAAACGACTTTGGAAAGCCTTTGAGCCCTTTAGAGATGTCCTATAGCATACAGGGGACTCCTGAGGGAAGCTGGATGTCACAGTTTGTAATTTTAACTGCACCAACTGTAACTTTTATACTATAACAGTGGAAAGCCTCAGTAAAACTGTTTCTAGTCAAAATTTAAGCCAGCCATGTGGAAAAAAACTAGGCCCCAATAAAGTTTTATCACCAAAGCATATATAAAAACGATTAAACATGCCAGCAAACGTTTTATATTGCAATATCATAAGGGTATTACCCCTGGGAGTAAGCATGATACCAGTCGTTATTAAATCACTGTATTCAGGCTTAACTTACATTAATCCGGTATCAGCAGCATTTTCTACTGTTTTCCATCTCTAGAAAAAATTATAACTGCACATACCTGATAGCAGAATAAACTGCACGCCATTCTCTCGCTGAAGTTACCTCATCTGTGTAATCCCCTCAGACATATGTGAGAACAGCAATGGATCTTAGTTACAACCTGCTAAGATCATAGAAACCTCAGGCAGATTCTTCTTCTATTTACTGCCTGAGATAAAATAGCACAACTCCGGTACTATTTAAAAATAACAAACTTTTGATTGAAGAAAATAAACTAACTATATTTAACCACTCTCTCCTACAACATCCTAGCTTGTTGAGAGTTGCAAGAGAATGACTGGCTTTGACAGTTAGGGGAGGAGCTATATTACAGCTCTGCTGTGGGTGTCCTCTTGCAACTTCCTGTTGGGAATGAGAATATCCCACAAGTAATGGATGATCCGTGGACTGGATACACCTTACAAGAGAAATAAATAATAATTTGGTTTTACTATTAAAATGTATTAACAAAATTGCAGCCACAGCTGTCAACAGTCAACTATTAGTCTGCTCTGTCTACTCAGTGCTCCCTCTGACTGCAGTGCAAAATCTATCAGTCTCTAGTCTCCACTATTCGTCTCTCTCAGTCAGACGTCTTCTAACAAAATGAGCTCCTCTCAGCACTGAGTTTTCACGCCGATGAGGAGGAAAAGCCTAGTCAACCGTTGGCACGTGACCGGAGTTGATGACGTCTGCATCTCACTCACACAGGCTGAACTGTGCGATTAGGGATGTATAGGAGCTGGGTTTAGAGCGGCGCCTGCAGGCTGTTTTAAATAAAGTGCAGATTTATGCCAGGCATCTAGACTCTACCGCACGTGCGGTTTAAAAAAAAAAGAGCATTTTTTTTTCTAAACACAGTCTGGCTTGCCTTTTTGGTGAGTAATTAAATATAATTTTTCCAATAGGGGGGCTATTGGAAAAATTATATTTTATTTAGCCAAAAATTATTTTTTTTCCTTTTGTCTCTATGGGTTCACGTGCGCCTGTGCGCCTCTCGAGGAGCCTCCACTGGTAGGTAATTTAAAGTATCCATGCTTTTTTTTGTGGCATATTTAAAATGAATCTTGCCCTGTTTATGCATCCTATAACTAGTTCCAACTTTGGCTGTTTTTGTTTTTGATGTGATATAGTCAGATTCTTTCAATGTTCCCTCTAAATACTTTTAGCTGTGTGCGCAAAAAAAATTACCTATGCAATTTTCAGATGTGGACTTTAATCTGGAGTGTAGTCAAACCTGAAAATGCTGTAAATTTAGTAAGCGATGGTTGTGTCAAGCAGGTGTTCGAGTATAATATATATGATTAAACTAACATGGAAAGTGTATAGTAGAGAAATAAACAAAAAAATCTGCTACTTAAACAGAGCAGGGCAGCTTTGTGCATTTGTGTTATGAAACAGGAATAACCTTACTAAGAGCCCTAGTAGAAATCTATAACCTGAGGAAAATAAATGTGCTAAAATGGATTTATGGATCTGCACTTTTCAGCATGAATTACTGGAGTGTGCACCATACTTATGCTGGCACAATAAATATTAACAAATGGTTTGCAATATTAGCACAAAAATACAAATGGTTTGCAATATTAGTACAAAAATACAAATGGTTTGCAATATTAGCACAAAAATACATATGGTTTGGAATTTGTGCCAGTGGTGTTTAAACTCCCACCATAAACATCTGTATTGTTGTGCTCAATTTGTAATCCAACTCTTAGGCCCCCATTTATCAAGCTGCGTATACACCTCTGGGGGGCGATCGCTGTCATGCAAGCCTCCAGCCAAAAGTTAGGAAGCAGTGGTCATTAGACTATAGCTTCCTAACCAGTACACCAGCTATTAGCTGGCGGATTAAATCCCCCCGGGTACATTGAAAACCCCCTACTTGTGCGTTATTAGGCTAGCTCGAGCAGGGAATGCACAAGCTGCGATCCCGCTGCGATCACGGGTGGACAGGTTCGTGTGAGTGAACATTGTCCGTCCAAAAGTTGATAAATGCCGGCCTTAGTGTTTTATGCTTGTTTAAAGGGACATGAATCACATTTTTTTCTTTTATGAGCATATAATTTTAAACAACTATCCAATTTACTTCTGTTATCAAATTTGTTTAGTTCTCTTGGTATCCTTTGTTGAAAAGCATAGCTAGGTAGGCTCAGGAGCTGGAAGCTAGCTGCTGATTGATGGTTGCATATATATGCCTCTTGCTTTTGGGTTACCTATGTGTTCAGCTAGTTCCCAGTATTGCATTGCTGATCCTTCAATAAAGGATACAAAGAGAATGAGACAAAATTGATAATAGGAAATAGGAAAGTTTCAAAACATCTTAATCATAAAATAAAAATTGGGGTTTCATGTCCCTTTAAAGCAATTTAATAACTTATTCTATTTCTATGTTTGCATTTTATGAATTTTGAGTTGTGAAAATATTATTTTCTATTCTTTATTTTTCATTAAAAGTTTCTAAATATATTTTGTTTTTAATACATTCAGAATATATACAGATGATATGTAACTGCAAGGTATCAGTTCTTGAACTGTAATTTTTTATGTATAATTGCAAATACAACTTTCTATCCATTTCTTTCCTTTCTTTCCTTTTTTTTATTACAAAAAAATGGCTAAAATAAACAACACATCAGGATACCAGAATATTTAGCTTGTATGGCTTAAATTCCTATTTTCACCTATGTGTTTTCAGCTGGGTTTTATTATTGTGGCAAGTAGTTGCAAGAATGGCATTTCTGTTTGTCAAAATAAGTTTTACTGTAAATTAGTGGAACATGCACTCATTAAAACTTCCCACTAAAAGGTCAACATCTTTATATCCAATTGCTGAAAACCTTTCTAATTAATTTTATTTTGTCCTTGTATAAATAAATACAGTTAGTAACATTATTAAAAGGTCATATTTGAATCCATTATTCCAGTCTTGGATAACTTATTTGTGATAAATGTTCTATTACCTTATGTATGCTGTTTGTTAAATTCTATATGATATGATATTTCCATATCTTATGACTTAAACACGTTTTATTGGGATATTTCAACAGTTTCTACAAACTTAAGAAATAAAATCTATAATCCTGCAAGAGTCACTGGCTTCCACTTATTAATAAGCAGTTGAACAAAGTTCCCAGGCAAGTAACCTGTCCACCTGATCATTGGTAGTGAGGCAACATCTGATGGCCCCACTTATTATTGCACAAGCTAATGCTCACATACAGTAGCCCCACCCCAGCTCTTGTGCAACCAATCATGCAAGAGTAGGAGTTGTCAATAACTCCAGGCAGATCAGTTCAGGGTGATTTAACTCCACCACTTTAGAGGTGACAGAGAGGTGAGGAAGCAGTAGTCTTTCAACCGCTGATTCTTAACATGCAGTTACAGGTCTCTCTTAAGCAAGGACCTTAAAGGACTCCGAAGCTGCATCAGCAGGTTCATAAATGTAGCGCAATGTCATAGTCACCACATTTCTATAAAAGAATATATAGGACCAACTGAAATATGGAAGAAGATTAATAAAACATCTATTGAGTATATGTAATACAATACAGAATATTTATAACAAAACAAGTATGTATACTGTGCACAAAAGGATCTATATGAGAGGCCAAGGCAATAGTTGCAACGTCTTTCCCTTCAAAATTGATGATCCTCAGAAAGAAAAGAAAACACAGGGCAATTGTGAAATCCCATTTAGTAATCAGGTAAAAGAGACCAAGATATACTCACATTGCTTTGAGCTATAAACCTGTCTCACTAATTGAGACCCTTAACAGATGACAGGACAACTGGAACTGGAGCTTGATTAAAACAATTACTGACTGTCAAAACAAAGCAGCTTGTGTATAGTCCCCCCTCCTAGTGACGTCACGTCCAATAAAAAATGTCCGACATACGTTTCACTAATGCGTTTGGGCCTCTAAGCCAAAAAGACAACACATTTAAGTTCATGCCAGAATTTATTTTCTCACTCACACTTACAAAGAATTTGATTGCTGCCCATGTTGTATGATGTTTTATGGAATATTCACCCAGAATATATTAGAAAAGTAAACCAAACTGTGGCTTGTGCCTCTAATTCAGTCAGTGAACACAGTCCATGTGATATTTTTCTGTGTTTATTATTTTTCAAATACGTTTCACATTGCTTTAGAATACCAAAAATGGCTGAATTAAATTTACTAATTTTTGAGATGTACATTTTATTTTTTAATTTTGTAATGTGAGTCTGTGGGAAAACATTTATCCAAGGCTGCCCTAAATGGCACAATAAATGAAGTGAAACAAAAAAAACTTAATTAGCAGCTCATTACATTGTTATATGCATGCGAACTTGCATACTAATAAATACTGAATGATTGGTAGACACAGTCCCATAGAACAAGCTACTAATTAGTACTGGTTTTTTTAGTCTCTCAGTGTATTTGTCACTTGTACACATTCCAAAATGATTTACATTCAAATCTACTGTCCTTTACTACATTTCATGTCTACTACAGAAAATAGGCTTGTATGTTCTCTTTTATACATAGGCTGCTACATTTCATGAAACTGTAAAGTTTCTTAAAGGACAATCAAATACTCTAGAATTGCACAATCGAAAATACCCCCTTTATTATATACGCATGTGCATATACATATATAACTGGATTTTTTTAATTAGTATGCTCTATCTGAACATGAAAGTTTAATGTTGACTTTAACGGCTCTTAAAAAGTGATTGCAAAGTTTAAAGACGAATCCGGCTTCCTCCAATCGGTGTGCCCCCTTTGGCGTCCAGCTCGTGGGGCATGCAACGATTGGAGGAAGCCTGATCGTCATCAATATGCTAATGAAAGCAGGAGCTGTGGGCAGAGGATCAGCGTTATGTTTACCATAACGCAAAGGTAAGTATTTTTAAAAAATAAGTGTTTTGTAAAATTTAATGATTGAAAGTGCCCTGTTTTTAAGATTATTTTTAGTTACTGGACACTTATTCATTAAACTTTACAACCACTTTAACAACTGTATTCCTATACCTATTGATCTATGTTCTTACAGTAATGACTGAAAGAGTATTGGTAATTGGCAGTGGAGCCAGAGAAAATGCCCTCTCCCGAAAGCTGGCACAGTCGGCCCATGTTAAACAGATTCTTGTTGCTCCTGGGAACACAGACACCCCAGATGGTGAGAAGATATCAAACTCAGGTTAGTGTGCTGATCAGGTTGATTTCTGTCCGCCGCCTCAGAGCAGGCGGACAAGTTATGGAGCAGCGGTCTTTAGACCGTCAGGCTCGCCGGAAACAAGGGGCCTCAAGCTCCATACGGATCTAGACAAATATGCCCCATTGACTTCACCACAATTAATTGCTTTTGTATAATCTCAGGATTTTTTGTAATTCTTTTTAAACCTTTTGCTTATTTATAGAAATATTTCACTTTCTATCACAACTGCACATCAATTTATTCTTAAATGATGGAATATGGTTTATGTTTTATTTAAACAAGTAGACACATTGTAAAGACAGTTACTTCCCAAATAAATTACTTAAAGGGATATTAAACACTTTGAGATGGTAATATAAAATGATAAATTGTGTATATATAAAACAACTCTGCAATATACTTTCATTATTTATTTTGTCCTCTTTGCCTTTAATTCCATTCTGAAATTGTGAGCTTTTCAGTTCCTGTTAGAAATGGAAGTGCAGAACACTGTTAAATCCAGCACAACCATTGGCTGCACACTCTAATGACCTATGTATAACTGTCCCTAATTGGCCACAGGAGAGAAGGTAACACAAGTTACAACATGGCAGCTCCCAGTGTTTTATAGACACTAAAACTTTCTCTTATTTTGTCACTTTTTAAACAACTAATGAAACTTTAAAAAATACATCTACATGTTAGTCATGGACTAATCTTTTCTTTGAATGCATCATTCTATCTACATGCATTTAGTGTTTAATGTCCCTTTAAAGGGCCATAATACCCAAATGTTTAAACACTTGAAAGTGATGCAGTATATCACCTGAACATCTCTATGTAAAAAAGGAAGATATTTTACCTCAAAAGTTTCTCAGTAGCCACATCCCATTGTAAAGGACTTCTAAGCAGCAAATCAGTATGTCTGTCCTGGGACAGCAGAAGGAGTGAGCTTTCGTGCACACTTATCTTATTTACCTATTCAGTGTAAGGAAGTTTACAATGAAATCTCATGAGAGTTAAGTGAAATCTCATGAGATCACAGTAAAAGAGTTCATGACCTCAGCACTGCTGATGTTGATTGGCTGATGTTCATTTCTTCATTTTTTATTTTTTTTTACCTGCAGCTGAGTATAACTTTTTACACAGAACTTACTCTGCTGAGCTGAGGAAATTGTGAGGTAAAATATCTTCCTTTTGTATATAGAGATGCTCAGGGGATATTTTCCTGTCAGCTTTTTACAGTTATACTGCATCAGTTTCAAGTGATTTAGCACATAAGTATTATGTCCCTTTAATTTGCCCTTGAGCTTCAGTTCTGTTTCAAGGTTATTGTAAGCGGTTGGAAAACTAGAGATCTCCTTAGCTTTCAGTCATTTTACAATATATTCAAATAGCAAAGACAAGTATTAATGGAATTTAAAGGGATATTAAACAGCCTGTTTTATTGTTGTGATAAAAAAGAATAAACAGTGGATTGGTCTTAATAGAAATCATTGCAATATGTATTCATAATTTTAAAAGGATTTTACCATTATTATTTTTTTAACTTAATTTGTGCAGTGTTCATTACTTCCTGTCAAGGCCCTACAAAGGGGCTGGGGTCTCTACAGGAAGGGATATCTAGCTTAATTAAATAAATCTTCTAGAGTAACATGAGCTGGTTTACTATTCAAAAAATGCTAGAGAGACTATCTGCTTTTCTCATGCTCAGAAGAGGCAGAAAGCAACTTAAGTTGAAAACATGTCTTTTCTCATATCTCCCTGAGGGCAGTGTCTACAATGAGAAATGCTCATTTTGCAAGAAAACAAGTAAGTTGTTTGCTGTATTTTTTACGCAATCTGTTTCTTTTTATATTTACTTTGATTTAACAAATTTGATTTTAATAAAGGATCACTGTTTCATATTCCTTTCAAGGGAGATACGGGTTACAGTTTTAAAAAAGTTTCCAATTTACTTTTATTATCAAATTTGCTTCGTTCTCATGTCATTCTTTGTTGAAGAGATATCTAGATAGGTAGCATGCACATGTCTGGAGCACCACATGACAGGAAACAGTGCTGCCATCTAGTGCTCTTGCTAATGTACAACATTGTTGCAAAGCTGCTGCCATATTGTGCTGCCGACACGTGCACACTTCTGAATTTACCTTCCTGCTTTTCAGCAAAGGATAACTAGAAATGTAAGAAAATGTAATAATAGAAGTATGTTGGAAAGTTGCTTAAAATTGTATGTTCTATCTGAATCATGAAAGAAAACTGTTGGGTTTTATGTTTCTTTAAAGTCTGGTATTAACCACGTTTTTATAGTCCTTCAATAAATATTTATATACATATTTTTATTGGTGTTTTATCATGAACGAAATGATTTGGGTTTTAAGTCCCTTTAAGTTAAGGTGACCATATTGCCGCTTTAAAAAGGGACACATATGAAAAATACATATGTCAGGGCTGTTTTCAGAAATGTTTTGTATATGTGCCCATTTTTAAAGTGGCAATATGGTCACCCTACTTTAAGTCAAGAACTAATGTCCAGTCATAGGACAGAGACGCTATCCTGAACACTGAACAGAAGTGATTGGCTGTCACTCTTCAAATCTTATCTCACATTATCTTTTTCATGCTCAAGTACCTGCCCTGAAATGATCTTTTGTGTATGTGTATGTAATTCTGAATATAAATGTATGTATATATGTGTATGTATGTGTGTATTTATGAATGTACAGTGTTTATGTATGTGTGGCTATTTGTATATGTGTATTTATTTATATGTATGTATGTGTGTACCTATGAATGTAAGTATATGTGTGTATGTGTATGGATGTGTATGTATATTTGTATGTGTGTATATACTGTGTATATATATATATTTATGTGTATATGTGAGTGTACTTATGAATGTAAGTATGTATAAATGTATTTAATTATGAATGTAAGTGTATGTATATATGTGTATGTATGTGCGTGTGTACTTATGAATGTAAGTGTGTGTATGTATGGATGTGTATGTATATACTTATGAATGTAAGTGTATGTATATATATGTAAGAGTTTTGAGCATACTGCCATACAAATCTATTATGTGAGAGATTTAGTGCACCTGGACTATGCGACATCCAGATGTTAGCACGCCTTAGATTTTTACTCTAGTGCTAATGTATTGTTTTCATAAAAAGCACTATTGGTTTAACTTAAACAATGTTAGTAAGCAATATGACTAATATTTTTGTGCTCCACTTGTAATAAAGCCCTGTGTCAGGAGGCAATATCCAGAAACAAAATGAGACAGGTTGAATTTGTTTCCACTTGCGGTCTCTCGGTTGGTCAGATTAACGCCATGCTGGATAGGTCCATGCAGAACTGTAGTAGCGCATAAATGCTTTGAATCTGGTATAAGCAAATAAACACGTACACAAGTTACCAGGTGAGTCTGTAACTGGGCTTTTCATTGAATTATTGAAAAACATGCAGAGAACCTAACCAAGAAGATCTTTATGAGAAAATCCAACCAATAATGGTTCCTAATAATAAGTAGCTTAGTATTGGCCTGTGGCTGTTTTGATTGGTCTGATTTTCTCTCAAATGTGTGCACATCAGACTTCAGATGCCCCTGTAGCCCCCCATGCTGGCAGTATGCCCACTTTAGACAGAACACACCTGCAGCCCTATAAGACAGTTGAAAAAAAATAAACAAACTATGGCCCCAGATTTCCCTACACCCCCATCTTCTTGTCAGATGAGATGGCACATATCAGACCTCTTACACAGATAGCCCTCTTGCACCATGACAATAATAGATTTTATCTACGTACCACAACGCAGCCCACCTGCCTGCACATTCATATACTCCCATATACTCATGCAGAAGTAGCTGCCCCTTGAAACCTAGCAACAAATGCTGATATGTTTGTATTGAAGCAATGTTTTTATGTTTCAGTACATACATATATGATAAACAAAAAGGCTGAAATTCAGAGAAATCTAAACCAATGTTAAGTATTAAAATAAAGTCATGTGAAATTATAAGCTAAGAAAAAAAAAACAACAACTGACTTTTAGATTATAATAGCTGTACTATAAAATTAATTGTTTCTTGATGTTTGTTTTTTTAAATATGTTTAATATATTACAGGGACATTAAACACTAAAAGGCCGAATTATCATTGTGCGAGCAGACCTGATCCGATATTGCAGATCATGTCCGCTGCACATAAATAAATGCTGACAGCATACGCTCTCGGAATTTATCATTGCACCCACAGTTCTGGTGAGCTGCTGATGCAATGCCGCCCCCTGCAGATTTGCGGCCAATCAGCCTCTAGCAGGGGGTGTCAATCAACCCGATCGTATTCGATCGGGTTGATTTCTGGTGATATCTGTCCGCCGCCTCAGAGCAGGCAGACAGGTTATGGAGCAGCAGTCTTTAGACCGCTGCTTCATAACTTGTGTTTCCGGCGAGCCTGAAAGCTCGCCAGAAACACGGGGCATTAAGCTCCATACAGAGCTTGATAAATATGCCCCTAAATGAATGCTAGATAGACTGATGCATAACATGTATATGTATTATTTAAAGTTTCATTAGTTTAAATAGTGACAAAATAAGTGTGAAGTTTTAGGGGCCAATTTATCATTTGTCGGACGGACATGATCCACTGTAGCAGACCATGTCCGCCCGACATCAATAAATGCCGACAGCATATGCTGTTGGCATTTATCATTGCACAAGCATTTCTCATGAAATGCTTGTGCAATGCCGCCCCCTGCACATTCGCGGCCAATCTCCCGCTACCAGGGGGTATCTGCTGCCTCAGATGTGGCGGACGAGTTAAGGAGCAGCATAATAAATCGGCCCCTTAGTGTCTATAAAACATCGGGAGCTGCCATGTTGTAACTTAGATTACTTTCTCTGCTGTGGCCAATTAGAGACAATTATTAATAGGTCACTAGAGTGTGCTGCCAATGGCTGTGTGGAATATAACAGTGTTCTGCACTTCCATTTCTAACAGCAACTAAAAAGCTCACAATTTGAGAATGATATTACCGGAAAAGGGGACAAAATAAATCATGAAAGTATATTGTAGAGTTTTTTTATACATCATTTTATATTACCATCTAATATATATGTCTGTAATTACGATGCTAATTAAAATGATAATCGTATATGGTATTATGAATTTCTTTATACAACAAATGATATAATGTAATTTTATTTTTTAATTTGTTTCATTTTTTTACAGCTGTGCTTACCACCAATCCGGCTATTTTAAAGCAGTTTTGCAAAGACCACAACATTGGACTCGCAGTAATTTGTCCAATTTCCCTTCTATCTGCTGGTAAAAAAATATATTTTTTACACAATACCAAAGCATAATAGCTAAGCTAATATGATACCTTATAAAGTTAAAAGGAAAGAATAATGAATAAAATGTTTTAAAGTAGCACTAAACTGTGTGTAAAGGCTAGCCATGGTCATTGTGTTAGTATTAATTGCATTGTTTTGTAGTTGTTATCAGCTGAAGATAAAAAAATATGTAGCAAGGTTAGCCTTCAATCTGAAGTGTGCCTTTTCAGTTCTGAGAATGAGAAAATCCACAATTTTCAGAGCTAAATTAGATTAAAATGGAGGAAACTAAAAATAATAAAAGTATTTTGCAGTCATTTTATTATGCAAATTATCGGCCAGATACGAGTTTTGCACGTTATTGTCACCACTCACTTACCTACAGTTCTGGTATTACAGGTTTTTATAAACCCGGCGTTAAAAGGCAAGAAGTGAGCGTAGAGCAAAACTGTGCTCCATACCGCACTTTAATACCAGCGCTGCTTATGTCAGCGGTGAGCTGGTTGTACGTGCTCGTGTACGATTTCCCCATAGACATCAATGAGGAGAGCCGGCTGAGAAAAAGTCTAACACCTGCAAAAAAGCAGCGTAAAGCTCAGTAATGCAGCCACATTGATTCCTATCGGGAAACACATTTTATGTTTACACCTAACACCCTAACATGAACCCCAAGTCTAAACACCACTAATCTTACACTTATAAACCCCTAATCTGCCGCCCCTGACATCGCCGACACCTACATTATACTTATTAACCCCTAATCTGCCACTCCGGACATCACCGCCACTATAATAAACATATTAACCCCTAAACCGCCGCACTCCCGCATCATAAACATTATTTAAATATTATTAACCCCTAATCTGCTGTCCCTAATATCGCCGCCACCTACCTACATTTACTAACTCCTAATCTGCCGCCCCCAACGTCGCCGCCACTATACTATATTTATTAACCCCTAAACCTAAGTCTAACCCTAACCGCCCCCTAACTTAAATATAATTAAAATAAATCTAAATAAAACCTACAATTAGTAACTAAATAATTCCTATTTAAAACTAAATACTTACCTGTAAAATAAACCCTAAAATAGCTACAATATAACTAATAGTTACATTGTATCTAGCTTAGGGTTTATTTTTATTTTACAGGCAAGTTTGTATTTATTTTTAATAGGTAGAATAGTTACTAAATAGTTATTAACTATTTACTAACTACCTAGCTAAAATAAATACAAATTTACCTGTAAAATAAAACCTAACCTAAGTTACACTAACACCTAACACTACACTACAATTAAATAAATTACCTAAATTAAATACAATTAACTAAATTAAATACAATTACCTAAATTACAAAAAAAACAAAACACTAAATTACACATAATAAAAAACAAATTACAAGATATTTAAACTAATTACACCTAATCTAATAGCCCTTTCAAAATAAAAAAAAGCCCCCCCCCCCAAAAAAAAAAAAAACCTAGCCTAAACTACCAATAGCCCTTAAAGGGGCCTTTTGCGGGGCATTACCCCAAAGAAATCAGCTCTTTTACCTGTAAAAAAAAATACAAACAACCCCCCAACAGTAAAACCCACCACCCACACAACCAACCCACCAAATAAAATCCTAACTAAAAAAAAAACAAAGCTCCCCATTGCCCTGAAAAGGGCATTTGGATGGGCATTGCCCTTAAAAGGGCATTTAGCTCTATTGCAGCCCAAAGCCCTAACCTAAAAATCAAACCCATCCAATAAACCCTTAAAAAAAACCTAACACTAACCCCTGAAGATCCACTTACAGTTTTGAAGAGCCGACATCCACCCTCAACGAAGCCGAGAGAAGTCCTCATCGAAGCGGAAAGAAGTCCTCAACGAAGCCGGGAGAAGTCTTCATCCAAGCCGGGAGAAGTGGTCCTCCAGACGGGCAGAAGTCTTCATTTAGACGGCATCTTCTATCTTCATCCATCCGGCATGGAGGGGGTCCATCTTCAAGACATCAGGCGCGGAGCATCCTCTTCTGCCGACGACTACCCGACGAATGAAGGTTCCTTTAAGTGACGTCATCCAATCGGAATCTAAGGGACGCCATCTTGGATGATGTCACTTAAAGGAACCTTCATGAAGATAGAAGATGCCGTCTGGATGAAGACTTCTGCTCGTCTGGAGGACCACTTCTCCTGGCTTGGATGAAGACTTCTCCCGGCTTCATTGAGGACTTCTTTACGCTTCAATGAGGACTTCTCCTGGCTTCGTTGACGATGGATGTCGGCTCTTCAAAACTGGAAGTGGACCTGAATGTAACCTGAATAGCGGAGGTTTGCTATCATTAAGAAGAGAAAAAAGAGGGAAAACAAATAAGGAAAATGGAGGTTAATGAAGGAAGAAAAATAAGAAGAGAAAGGAGAGTTGGGTAAAGGGGGAAGGGAAGGATTATAAGGAAAGGACTGGTTTTGACTCTGGCCTCCCATCTAATATTGGTGAATTAACCACAGTTGCGACTTGATGAGACACGGGAGGGACCCCGTGGTTATAACCTGACTAAATCGGACTTGTAGATGACTCAATGTCTCTGGGCTCTAGACTGTGGTACATCATACATAATCCAATAATACCATACCTTTTGAAAGGTTTCCTGCGTATCTTGTAGGATAGCTGCTTGTGCTGACATGTTGTAGTAATGTTTAATCTTTAAAACGATTTCTCCCCAGGGTGGGGCCCCCACCTTCCAGTGGCGTGCTATGCATACTCTTGTAGCTGTACAAGCTAGTCTGATGAAATCCCCCAACAGATCTGCACTGTGCAGGCCCCTGCCCACGTTATATATTATCAAATGCCATTGCCCTACTTCAATTTCAAAGTTAAGGTCTCGTTCCCACTTGATTTGTAGAGGAGTTTTGGAGTTAGCCCCCACTGCCTGAATTGTTTGGTAAATGTTAGTTATAGCTTTCTTGGGCCTAGAGGGCGAAGTACAAATAGCCTCCAATGTGGTAGTGGGACCTCCCCATCCCAGGGGGAAGAGGTGAAGTAGAGCAGAGGTGATCTGTAGATATGAGAACCATTGGAGTTTTACCGGGTGTAGCTTGTCTTGTAATTGAGTAAAAGTGAGTAATTTACCCCTGTCTATTAGGTCAGCTATCCTATAGAGTCCTCTATTTTCCCACTTCCGAATAGTCAGTTTATGTTCTGGGTTTAATATGCATCTAAGCAGAGTTTTTATGGATCTAGAGGGTAGTAATTTGAGAGATAGGGTCAGTTTGGACCACTGGTCAATCATGAAGTCTGTGATTGGAAATTTTTTGGGGGTTTTGGTTGGTGTTGCTTTGGGGCCCACAAAATTAGTTCACGCGAGTCATTTTCTGTAATATCTGATTCCAGTTTCGTCCAGATTATCTCCTCTTCAAGAGTGTTGAGTAGAGTAGTTTGTGCGAGTCTAGCCGCCAGATAGTAATGGTTAAATTTTGGGGCCCCGACTCCCCCCAACTTTCTATGTCTGCTAAGAATGTTTGAGGCGATTCTAGCTCTTTTATTTCCCCTTATAAAATTGTCAGTGCGTTTTTGTAAGTCTTCCAAATCTTGTGTTGGGACCTTAATTGGCAGAGTGCGGAATAAATATAGTATTTGCGGTAGTACTGAAATCTTAATCGCTTATAGCCTTCCAAACCAAGAGAATCCCAGTTTGTGCCAGTTGTTTAAGTCTTGCTTAATGGACTTATATATTGGGGGGTATTTGGCCTGATACAAATCTGATGAGCGACTGGTCAGGTTAATCCCTAAATATTTTAAATGGTTCCGGGCCCATTTAAATTCAAAATTGAGTTCTATAAGCTTTTTAGTCGGGAGCTCTATGGGCAGGGCTTCGCACTTCTCCAGATTAACCTTGTATCTGGAAACCTTGGAGAATACCTCTAGGGTTTTATATAAATTTGGTAAAGTGATCAAAGATAAAAGGATGTCATCTAAGAATAGAGTGAGCTTGTACTCGCTTTGCTTTATGGTGACCCCTGTGATATCCGGGGAGTTTCTAATGTGCTGGGCCAAAGGCTCTATACACAGAGCGAACAATAGCGGGGACAGTGGACAACCCTGACGTGTGCCATTAAGGACCGCAAAGCTATCAGACTGGTGGCCCATTGCCCTAACTCTCGCTGAGGGGAAGGAATATATATTTTTGACTGCATCTAGAAATGGATGTAGAACAGAAAGGAAATTTGAGGAGCACTCGAGTGTTAACAAGTCAAAACTTTAATTGGACAGTTACAAAGTACAAGTGGTTTAGTGCCCCTGCACTTTCTCTTTGTACACTTTACTCTGTATTTTACCCCGGAGTATTTACTCCTCACTTTACGTTAATGTGTACTTTGTAACTGTCCAATAAAAGTTTTGACTTGTTAACACTCGAGTGCTCCTCAAATTTCCTTTCTGTTCTATATCCTTGTTCTTGGCCTGAGTGAGCACAGTGTTACAAGCAAGTGGCTGCAGGGTGGCCTATTTACTAACGGATCTGTTGTGTTCGGACTGGAGACAGCTGCAGCTCTCTGAGGGATGTTTACTACTAACAAAGTGGATACTGTTACAGGCCGGATATCCTGACAGGTGGCTTGCTTGCCTTGCAAGGTATGTGCGATACACCATATAGAGGACTGTGTTACACTGCTTATTCCTTTTAATGCATAAACTGCTTTGTGTATGTGCGTGTACTTTGAAAGTCTGTTCCTGAACACTTTGCCGGACAGGAGGATTGAGGTTACCTCTCTGTCATTGGGCACGTCCGATTTCCAGGGGTGAGCAACATGGTAACTGGATATGTTTAGAAAAGATACTTGCGGCTACTGGCAGTATACAGCCCGCTACCACCCCTATATATAGATGGTTTTTCACCCTATACACTTGTCATCTCAAATTTCGCATCTAGAAATGGACCTTTAATACCAATCACTGACAGTACCGCGTGCATAAAGTCCCAGTCGACTCTGTCAAACGCCTTCTCCGCGTCTAAAGAGAGCAGCAGAGAAGGCGTCTTTGTCTCGTGTAGGTAATCTAGCAGTGCCACCATTCATCTAATGTTGTCGGGGGATTCTCTATTTTTAATAAATCCCACCTGGTCCGGGTGGATTAATTTAGGAAGAAGGTGTTTAAGGCGATTGGCTAATATTTTTGTAAAAATATTCAGATCTTGATTGATCAGAGATATTGGCCTATAGTTGTGGCATGAAGTCTTGTCTTTACCTGGTTTGGGAAGAACTCTAATTTTAGCCTCTAATAGTTCAGGTGGAATGGGGTGACCTTGGAGTATGTGGTTACAGAATTTGACTAAGTGGGGGACAAGAGAAGATTTGAACAATTTATAATAGTCTGCAGGGAAGCCATCAGGGCCCGCTGCCTGGCTTCAGATCTAGTAGGACATTTAGAACCTCTTTGGTCGTGATATCTGTGTTCAGGGTGTCTAGTTCTGGTTGGGCTATCTTAGGCATATCCACCTCTGCTAGGAATTTTTCATGTAGAATTTGCGTTTGCTCTGTTTTATTCACTTTTTTCCCGTCATATAATAAGCCGTAATATTTCGCAAAGGTATTGACTATATCTATTGGTTTAGAAGTCATTATCCCATCAGAATTGCGGAGTGAGGGAATGGATATGTCTTTGATTTTGTTTCTAATTTTATTCACCAGGAACTTGTCTGGCCTATTGGTGTACACAAAATACTTAGATTGTAACCGCAACCCGGCCTTCACTGATTGGTCATTAAGTATGGAGTCTAAAGCTTGGCGTTTGTCCTGTAAGGTTTTGTATGTGCTAGCAGACCCTGTCAGCGTATGCCTCTTTTCTAGATTTACTATTTCTGTCTGAAGAGTGTTGAATTGTTCTTTTGCCTTGCGTTTGGCCTGCGACTTAATCTGTATCAGTAAGCCCCTTATGACGGATTTGTGGGCCGCCCAAACCTGAATAGGGTTGTCTACTGTGTCAGTGTTAATGTTCCAAAATTCTAGCGCGTTCCTCATTATTGTCTCCCTGTGAAGTGGGTTTTTCATAAGTGTGGGGTCGTAGGTCCAACCTTTCATGGAATTGGGCGGGAGGAGCCCTTCTACTCTTAGCTCAACTATGGAGTGGTCAGACCATACACAGGGAAAGATGGAGGAGGACCTCACATTCGTTAGAAGTGTCTGGCTTAAAAAAATATAGTTTAGTCTAAAATATTTGTGGTGGGCTGCAGAATAAAAGGTATGGTCAGTGGTGGTCCCGTATAATGTCTTCCAGGAATCCAAAAGATTATGGCCCTCCAAAGTGTTTAGTATTGACTTTGTTTTTTTGTTAAGTCTGTACTGTGGGGTATGTTGAAGTGTAAGTGCGATCTGACCCTGATTATATAAAGATACATTGAAATCCCCTGCAAGGAAAATCCTTGCAGAGTTCCACCCTGATAGGAGATACGACAGTCTCAAGAAGAACTGTTTTTGACGTTCATTTGGAGCGTATACATTACAAAGAACAATCTCCCCTTTGTTTAGGGTACCCCTAACAATAATGTATCTCCCCTCTTTATCTGAAGTTGTCTCTGTGTGTTTGAAATTCAGAGAAGAGTGTATCATAATTGAGACTCCTCTTTTTTTTGGTCTATAGTAGAGTGAAAGTGTTGGGGGAACTGTCTCGCCCAATATTTCGGAGTGTGCCCAGATCTAAAGTGTGTCTCCTGCAAAAATATCACATTAGCTCCTAACTCTCTGTATTGTGAGATGACCTTTCTTCTCTTCACATCAGAATTAAGTCCTCTCACATTATGAGAGATCAAGGTAATGTTAGTGGCTGCCATTGATGAATTTATTATATGTATAGGGTCCCCCCCCGTGTCTCGTAACAACTTAAGTGTATAGGATGAATTCATCCGCTCACCCAATCCTTTAGTTTTGAGGATCCAGATTGGTCTGTATAACCCTTGCCTGGGTTTGGAGAGTCTACGCAGTCCTTTTGTGGGAAGGGATGTGGAAGGGAGAAGGGTATCAGAGTAAGTGAACAGCTGAAAAGAAGAAAAGAGCAGGTTTGTAACATCAAAGACAGAGTATATAAAATATTTGAGCAAACCTGAGATGAAACATAAAATTTTGAACATTTGAAATGACATATAACGTTCTGGGAGGGAACATGAGAGCCGGGGAAATGCCACTCCACTCC
Source organism: Bombina bombina (assembly GCF_027579735.1). Classification (NCBI taxonomy): domain Eukaryota; kingdom Metazoa; phylum Chordata; class Amphibia; order Anura; family Bombinatoridae; genus Bombina; species Bombina bombina. Next base: position 113,354,727 of record NC_069501.1, on the reverse strand, counting down.
TAATATAAAAACTCTTATGGGGACTCTTTAATCATCTTCCGTACTTAGTTACCATACTAGATAGCTAATGTAAAACAATAACACAACTGAGAAAAAGTGTAACTGTGCAAATTAACCAGAAATTAGTTGAGGCCATGGTGCCTCTTGATCTGTAACATTTAGAATAAATAATACTTAAGCTTGGACTTGTGAGTCAGAGAGTCTTAGAGTATGTCCAACTGCAGCACCAACCAGGAGAGCCTGCAAGAAAAACAAAGAGAGGCAAAGGGACAAAACATTTTATAAAGTGTCCATCACTTATTCTTCTGTCTCTTCTTGGGGGCCTTAGCCCACCTTGATCTTTGTGATTTCAAAAAAGGTCTCTGTGGGTCAAGTGTCTCTTGTTGTGGAGATGGTTCTGGTGTAGCAGGAGTTTCTAGACCCAAAGCTTCACATATGTCTGGGATCCCAATGGCTTCCTTGATTGTGAGGGTTTTATTATCCTTGGTGATATGCAGGGCAAACGGGTAACCCCACCTGTATGGAATTTGATTCTTTCGAAGCAAGGAGGTGAGCGGGCGTAGTGACCCCCTTCTCTGAAGAGTTCTGGTGCTCAGGTCCTGGAAAAAGTGGATGACATTACCTCTGAATTTAAAAGTTGGTTGTTTCGCAGCTTCCCTAAGGATTTTATCTTTCTCTGGGTATCTTAGAAATGCCACAATGACATCTCTGGGAGGAAGATCAGCCCTAGGTCTGGGTTTCAGGGCTCTGTGGGCTCTCTCAATTTCTATCTCAGTGGACGGATCCACCCCTGTGATGGCACAAAACAAGAGGTGCAGGTAGGAGGGAAGATCCTCAGGTTTGACAGATTCTGGGATTCATTTCAGGTGAATGTTGCTTCTCCTATTTCTATTTTCCATATCTTCCATCTTGCCAAGCAACTTGTTGATTACTTGCTGTTGTTGAGACACCTGTTGAACCGCCATTTCCACATCTTCCACCAGATTGTCACTGTTATTTTCCAAGGTTTCAACTCTTGAACCAAGCTCTGAAATGTCCTTTTTGATGTCGCCCAGACTCTCTGTCACGGAGGTGTGCATAGTGTCAATTTTGGCCCACAGCTTGTCGAAGCTACTAGTAATGTCCTGTTTTGAGACAAGCATTTGTATGTCTGCTCTGGTTAGAGGGGTGTTATCTCCCACTGAGTCGGGCCCCGTAGGGGGGCTTCATCAGTTTCTTCCATATCCCTTTGTTGAATTTGAGCATTGTCTCCTTGGGAGGGTTTGAAGACGGAAGAAACTGATGAGGACTTATTTGACTTCTCTGGTTTGTTTGGTCTTTTTGACGCCATTCCACTCTCCTTGCTTTTATTGACTGAAAAATAAATTAACCAGTATCTGCACCCTTGATGAAATCATTTAATCTCTTGAAGAAAAAAAAGGGTTGAGAGAGAATTAAGTAGTGATATCTTTTTTGACCACAGGGTGTCAGTCTTGTGCTACTTTTGCAGTGTCTCTTGTAGATTTTGGATCTGATATAGGGATAAAGGGTAGGCCCAATCCCTGGACTGTAGTTGTTGCTAAAGGCTCAGTTCTTGGGTGTCAACAGACTAGTAGAGATTACATAAAAAATAAGGTGAACCCTCTTTCTGTGGCTAATAGCAAAAATAAAGTTTTTCTGGAGGTTTTCTTCACATAAATATAACTCTCTCAACCTTTTGTACCGCAGCCAGAGAGTCCTGTCACTGTTGCCTCATGTGGTGTAGCCTGAGGCTTTTTACTTTATTAAATGTCGCCTGTTCAGCTTGCTCTTATTTATCAGCTGGGGACCGTATGCAAAAGTAGGGTTATATTGTGATTGATGGGAGAGCCAGAACATCAAGTATTTGTGGGGTCCCTAAAGTATTGAATTTAGCAGAGCCCTAGTAAGTGTTATATTCACGGATGGGTTTATATAGTTTTTCATTAACTTTTTTTTTTTTTTTCTTTTTCTTCTATGTCCCCTACTACACCTCATCAAGCGCTATTGTGGTAGCGTGTGTCCCTTTTTAAGTGGCTTTTTACTTTGAGTACCGCTTTGTCACATCCTCCCCCTTGACTAGTGCTAGCGGTTGCTAACCCACATGGCTAGTTATGTATATACAGCCGGTACTCACGGAGCCTGTAGAGTGTGCCCTGCAGTGAGTTATAGGGCCGGACTTATTGCACTTAGGTGCCGTAGCTCCGAAATTGCCCCCTCCAAGTTGATATCCACTTCGGCGCTATGCCCCTGTAGGCTGGAGCTGTTCCCAGCACTGAGACGTGAGGGGTAAGATGGCGGCAACCGGGTTGCGAGTGACTGACCCCTGGATCCTGTAATCGTTGGTAAGAACCACAAAAAAGCTTCCTCCTGGTGCCTGGTGTCTTTGTGGGAAGTCCTGGTTATGTGGAGTCTTACATCTTATGTCTAAATACCGGAGTAGTGGGCTCTTTCCCCTGCTTCAATGTCGGAGCTCTAACTAAACACCTCCATCTTGATGCTCCGTCAGGCTCCGCCGTGTTAGATTTTTTTAAGGGTTTATTGGGTGGGTTTTATTTTTAGGTTAGGACTTTGGACTGAAATAGAGCTAAATGCCCTTTTAAGGGCAATGCCCATCCAAATGCCCTTTTCAGGGAAATGGGGAGCTTAGTTTTTTTAGTTAGGATTTTATTTGGGGGGTTGGTTGTGTGGGTGGTGGGTTTTACTGTTGGGGGGTTGTTTGTATTTTTTTTATAGGTAAAAGAGCTGATTTCTTTGGGGCAATGCCCCACAAAAGGCCCTTTTAAGGGCTATTGGTAGTTTAGTTTAGGCTAGTGTTTTTTTTTTTGGGGGGGGGGGCTTTTTTATTTTGATAGGGCTATTAGATTAGGTGTAATTAGTTTAAATATCTTGTAATTTGTTTTTTTATTTTGTGTAATTTAGTGTTTTGTTTTTTTGTAATTTAAGTAATTGTATTTAATTTAGTTAATTGTATTTAATTTAGGTAATTTATTTAATTGTAGTGTTAGGTGTTAGTGTAACTTAGGTTAGGTTTTATTTCACAGGTAAATTTGTATTTATTTTAGCTAGGTAGTTATTAAATAGTTAATAAATATTTAGTAACTATTCTACCTAGTTAAAATAAATACAAACTTGCCTGTAAAATAAAAATAAACCCTAAGCTAGATACAATGTAACTGTTAGTTATATTGTATCTAGCTTAGGGTTTATTTTACTGGTAAGTATTTAGTTTTAAATAGGAATTATTTAGTTATTAATTGTAGGTTTTATTTAGATGTATTTTAATTATATTTAAGTTAGGGGGTGTTAGGGTTAGACTTAGGTTTAGGGGTTAATAAATATAGTATAGTGGCGGCGACGTTGGGGGTGGCAGATTAGGGGGTTAATAAATGTAGGTAGGTGGTGGCGATATTAGGGACAGCAGATTAGAGGTTAATAATATTTAACTAGTGTTTGCGAGGCGGGAGTGCGGCGGTTTAGGGGTTAATATGTTTATTCTAGTGGCGGCGATGTCGGGAGCGGCAGATTAGGGGTTAATAATTTTATTTTAGTGTTTGCGATGCGGGAGGGCCTCGGTTTAGGGGTTAATAGTTAGTTTATAGGTGTTAGTGTACTTTTTAGCACTTTAGTTATGAGTTTTATGCTACAGCTTTGTAGTGTAAAACTCATAACTACTGACTTTAGAATGCGTTACGAATCTTGCAGGATAGGCTGTACCACTCACTTTTTGGCCTAGGAAAAAAGCTTGTAATATCGGCGCTATGGAAGTCCCATTGAAAAAAGACTTTACGCAAATTGTGTAAGTTGATTTGCGGTAAGGCCAAAAAAGTGTGCGGTACAGCTGTACCTACAAGACTCGTAATAGCAGCGGTAGTAAAAAAGCAGCGTTATGAGCCTTTACGCTGCTTTTTTACTCATAACGCAAAACTTGTAATCTAGCCGATTGTATTTTAAAATCTCAAGGAATTTATTGTCCCTTTAAAGAGATGCCAAAACTTAGATTGGTTAAAGGGATATAAAACCCCAAATTTTTCTTTCATGACTCAGATAGAGCATACAATGTAATATACTTTTATTATCAAATTATCTTAGTGTTCTCTGTATCCTTTGTTTAATAAAGAGGAAGGTAAGATCAGGAGCTTGCAGGTGTCTGCAGCACTCTATGGTAGCAGTTTTGCAAGAATGCTATACATAAGCAAGAACACTAGATGGCAGCACTATTTCCTGTCATGTGGTGCTCCAGACGTGCACACTACCTATTTAGATATCTCTTCAACAAAGAATAACATGAGAACTAAGAAAAATTGTTAATAGAAGTAAATTGGAAACATTTTTAAAATTGTATGTTCTGTCTAAACAATGAAAGAAAAAATGTGGGTTTAATTTCCTTAAAAATAACTTATAGTTTCATAGTTTTAAATAATGATGTGAAATATGTTTTATTTTTACCAATGGAAATAGCTAACAGAGAAAAAATGCAATTTAAAGAGGTCAAGGCATATAAAATAGATACATCTAAAAATAGTGTGAGAACATATGTAAAATGTGTTTATTGATGACATTTCACAGTGTAGAGGCATTAAATGCTAGGAGATTATAATATAAAATGTTTAATTATATGTAGTAAAGCAACTATGTAATATATTTTCATTATTTATTTTGCCCACTTTTCCTGTAATTGAACAATTGAAAATTGTGGGATTTTCAATTCCCCTGAGTTTTTATAATATAATGGGAGCCGCCATGTTGAAACCTAGATTTTCCTTATCTAATCTCTTCTACGGAGGACAATTAGGGACAGATGTGTGCAACCAATTATTGTGTGGAATATAGCAATGATAAAGGGACTTTAAATCATTTTAAATAGGTGCATAAAGACAGTGAAGTCAAAATGAAACTTGAATAATTCAGATAGAACAGGCAATTGTAAACAACTTTTGAGTTTAATGTAAAGTGGTTCTGTACAATATCACCATTAGTGACCAGTCCTTTGTATAAAAAAATGTAGGTCCCCTGATTCAGAATCAGGAAAAGCAAATTGAACCCACTGTGATCCTGTTATGCTGAGGATAAATATCCTCTTTTCTAGTTAAAGGGATATTAAACCCAAAACTTTTTATGTAAGTTTTAAACAGGGTAAACAGGTTAAAGTGGGTTTAGAATGTGCGGCGTGTATTAATTGTATCTCTCTATTCTTGGAAAAAGTTTTGCTGATTGTTCTTCAAATCAGAATCTTTCTACTAGCCTCACTAGTATCTGAATATTTATGTCACCAAGAAGTGACAGAAAACTAGACTTATACTTAGTGATAAATCAATTCCTTTACATTCATAGGGCGCCATGTATTAAGTAGCGTGCGGACAAACTTCTCAATTTGAAAAGTTGTCCACACGCCTTTGCTGCATAGGGCAGCGGATCTGTTCGTCCAAAGCCTCGTATGTATCATTATACACTCCGATGAGTGTGTAATGCCAGCCCCTTCTCGAACGTGACCAATCACGCAGGAGAAGGTTCTGTCAATCACCCCTGGCGAGTAAGTTTGGGGTGATTTCTCTTCGCCACCTCAGAGGGCTTTGAAGCAGCTTACGCTGCTTTGTACATGGAGCCCATAGTGGTGGCACATAATGGCCACACAGACACTTATTTTATTATTAAATGTCATCTTAATGTTATTCCATTTGTTAGAAATATCTCTATATGTTGTCAAAATTTGTTTTTGCTTTTCCACTTTACAGATACAGTAGGTCCTTTTGGCTGTAGGTGAACTGAAGTTGACAAAATGAGGAGGGGGTATATATAGGAAAGGGCTTTGAACATACTGCAAGAAGAGATGAGGCAATATACTCCATTTGTATCTAAATCTCCACTAAGAGAATGAAGAAATTGATTTACTAATAAATATAAATTGTAGACACAATTAGTTTCTCTCACTGAGTCTTATAAATTTGACTGGTCTGAACACTCTGTCCTACACTTGGGTGTCAGGATCTCTAGTAGCTTTCCCCAAACAATAAAAGACAACTATCTTCCTCTCCTAACTTCCCTCCGCTCTCTGCAGAGGGACTGGAACCTTCAGCATGTATCCTGGCTGGGTAGGATCACAGCGTTGAAAATGTCCTTCCTCCCCAAGCTGACGTACCTATTCTGCTGCCTGCCCATTAAAATACAGAGGCATCTGCTTCTTCAATTCCAAAGCGGGTTCACCAAATTTATCTGGTTGGATAAACCCCCTAGAGTCGCACACAAAGTACTCCAACTTCCTAAATCTTTGGGGGGCATTGCTTCTCCGTCAGTGATACGGTATTACGAGGGTGCAATGCTTACCCATGTTTCTCAATGGGGGGTAAAGTCGTCGGATGCCAAGTGGAAATCCATAGAACAGGCTTCGCTGCCCTTCCATATTGCCTTACGTGACCTAATTTGGACCCCGCCACATTGTCGTAGGGAGCTTGCCCTAACCAACCCGGTAGTCTGCGAATGCCTTGGCTTTTGGGATAGAATACGGCATCATCCCCATGTAGCGCCGCACCCTTTCCCAGTCGCTTCCATAGCAGGTCTTCTATCGGGCCTCCAAGACTCCCACCCTAATAAGTGGGTCCAACTGGGAATTAATAGTATAGCGGACCTTTGGTCCACGTCCCCTCGAGACTCTTTTAAACAATTATCCCAGATTAGTGCCGAGGTGCAGATCCTGTCGTATCTACCTTTTGAATACCAGAGGATCAAGAGCTTTCTAAGCAGTTAGGGTATTAAACCTAACCTTGATAGACCATTAACTCTCTGGGAGTCCACCTGGGCAAGGGGAGATAGGTTGTGTAGGCCCCTTTCTGTCCATTATATGCTACTAGGTGGGTCCCAGGACCCGGAAACTCCTTCCCATCTTTCCCGATGGGAGACGCTGACGGGTAGGCACGCTACCCTGGAGGAGTGGGAACGAGCTTTCTCCCTGACACAGAAAGCTATACATTGCACAACGCTATACAAAACCTATTTCAAACTTCTAACTCATTGGTATTATGTACCCACTAGGTTAGCGAAAATATTCCAGACAGTGTCCCCCAAATGCTGGACAAATTGTGGCCACAGGGGTAATGCACTACATATATGGTGGGAGTGTCCCGCGATTCAGCCTCTATGGCTAAAGTGCTTTTCGGTGCTACAGGGTATTGGTATTAGGCTCCCCAGGCTAGCTGACTCAGCCCTTCTTCACTTAAACCTACACTCTCTACCTTGTCAGTCATGAATCAAGGCTCGACAAGTCGACTCTCTTCACATTTTGTTGTAAGTGATGAAATGGTATATTAATACGTTGGACGCAGTCCCTCACCTGTTTTCTCTGTAAACTTTATACTGTTGGATTGGAGCTGCGTCTCCTCGGTTTATGTATATTTCTCTTGATTACTATCAATAAAAAAAATTCAAACTCAAAAAAAAAAAAAAAAAGTATAAATTGTATTTTCTCGAATTCTCTCAGGGCTCTGCAGGTCATGTTCTGACCTTGTCAACTGAAGGTTGTAAAACCTATGTCATATTTAGTGTTTCAAATGTTTAGTGGTGCATTTCTAGGTAATAAAAAAATATTTGCGTTTGGATACATCTGAGCACTTTATTGAATCAGGCAGTATGTGATTTTAAGATTCTGTGTAGCATTATGTTTTGCTGTTGACAATTTAAATCAGAAGTTCTATAGAATCACCCTATATATTTAATTTAAAAACACTCTAAACAATATTTATTTGGAATAATGATTGAAAATAACATCTAATGTAGTTTTTTGACCAGTCAAATAATTTATTATTTTTATTCCTCATTCTTTTTTTCTTTCCTAGGACTTGTTGATGAGTTGATTTCTGTAGGAGTCAGATGTTTTGGACCCTCAGCAAGGGCAGCACAGTTGGAGGCCAATAAGAGTTTTTCCAAACACTTCATGGTTCAGCATGGTATCCCTACTGCCCAGGGGAAGTCATTTACTAATCCTCACAAGGCTTGCAGCTTCATTACCTAGTACGTTGCAGTTAGCCCTTGCATTTAATCTCAATATATTAGATGAGTTGCATCACAGACAATACAATATTTTCTAAAATGTAGCATAAAACTTTTTAAATAACGGCACTGCAATAGATCATAATGTGACTTAATGAACAGGCTAAGATAGATTTTTATATAAAGGGACATAATAGTCATATATTAACTGATCTCTTTTTATGATGAACCGCCCTATGTTCTATGTGCTTAGCTACTCCTAAAAGCACAGGTGTATTTAAAGCAAAGTATTGATTATATAAAGGTTTATTTTCTAATAATTTTTTTTTTTACAATTTACAGTCTCACAACAGCTGCACAATAGTTGCACATTAGGTTACAAATATACTGAACAGTGTTCTCCACAGAAAATGTTTCCAGCCAGGTGGAATTATGAAGTATAAGTATAAATTAGCCAGGTGGGGGCAGTATAATATTATATATATAACATTATATCATTTTCAGCTATACAAAGCATACATTAATTGCATAATTTAACATAAATGTATTTAATGATAATTTGTACAATAAAAATTGAAACATTTTAATATCTTATTTTAGCTTCATATTGGCTAAAATTTTAGCCGGGTGGTCGGTAAATTCAGTCGGGTTGTGAACATGCTAAAAAGTTCCTAGGGAGAGCTGAATATTCCTTTTTTATGCCTGGAACAATTATGACACGTCAAGGCCAGACTATTTGTTATACTCAGTGTTGAGCAATATCTTAGACCTTTATTTGTCATGTATAATCCTTATGTTAAGTATCTTATAACGTTGTAGCTCTCAATTTATTATAGCCTAGATTACAAATGGCATATTAACGTTAACGTGCGATATAAGAAAATCGTGGGTGCTTTTATTTGCACACATATTACAAGTTGAAAGTAAACACGTTTACTTGAGAGCAATCAAATTTATTGTGTGTCGGGTTAGCGCAACTGAAGATCTCGCTAAAAGGGTTAGGGATAAAAAAAGTTGCACCAAACATAATAAAAAGACATTACACTTTGCATTGCAGTGTTAATGGACAGGAGTAGACCCCTATATTAGTAATGAATAATAATAGTCTCTGTCGGAAACATACCTCTGATTTGACTACATTTTTCAGCTGACAGAGAGCCCAAAAAGCAAAATCTCTACTAAGGGTTTCAAAATGCTGCAAATTTCCTAAGACAAATATTTAATTTGCATGATTTGCAGGTTACATGATTGATTCTTGGCCTTTTTAGGGAGCATAAGGAAAGCACAATATTTACACAAAAGCCATAAATTTCATATCATTTTATGAATTTAAAATGTGCTTATCGTGCTTAAAGGACCTGTCAACACAGTAGATTTGCATAATCAACAAATGCAAGATAACAAGCGCAAATGCAATAGCGCATTTGCAAACGCTGTCAGCATTTATCATTGCACCAGCAGTTCTTCTTTAGACCGCTGCTTCTTAACTTCTCTTTCAGGTTCGCCGGAAACAAGGGGCATCAAATTCCATAGGGAGCTTGATAAATATGCCCCAAAAAGTTTAAATATAAAAAGACTGTGCACACTATTCTGCTCTTGAGTGTCCCTTTAAAGGGACACCAAGCCCCAAATTATCTTTTGTGATTCAGATAAAACATTCCATTTTAATCAACTTTCCAATTTACATCTCAAATTTGCTTCATTCTCTTGTTCACTTATTATCCTGAAAGAAAATTGGCAACTATCTGAGCACATCTAGATAGCCAATTACAAGAGACAAATGTGTGCAAGCACCAATTAGCAGCTAGCTCCCACTAGTGTAGGATATGTGTGTAGTCTTTTTCAACAAGGGATACCAAGAGAACAAATTACATTTGAAAATAGAAGTGAATTTAAAAGTGTCTTAAAATGACATGCTCTATCTGAATCTGGCAAGTTTAATTTTTACTTTCCTATCCCTTTAAACTCCTGATAGTAATGCAGTTAGGGATGGGTGAATGTTTCTAAAAATTCGAAATTTAAAACGAATTTTGATACATTCGTTCGTTCGAATCAAATTTCGAATGTTTATATAACATTCTAACATTCTATTTTCGAATTTTCGTTTTCAAATTTTTCAATAAAATTTGAAAATATTCGTTCGAATAATAGAATGTTTTAGCTATGTATTCATTCAATTTCGAAATGTAATATTCGAATTCGAATGTGACATTCAAATTTGAAATAGTATTTCTAGTCTACAACTGTGTTTAATAAATGTGACATTCAAATTTGAAATAGTATTTCTAGTCTAATACTGTGTTTTAAATGTGATATTCGATTCGAATGTGACAGTCGAATTCAAAATAGTATTTCTAGTCTAATACTGTGTTTTATAAATGTAATATTCGAATGTGACATTCGAAATAGTGTTTCTAGTCTACAATTGTGTTTTATAAATGTAATATTCAAATTCGAATGTGATATTCGAATGTGACATTCGAATTCAAATGTGACATTCGAATTCGAATGTGACATTCGAATTCGAATGTGACATTCGAAAACTGTAAATAACATTCGAAAATCGAATTTTTAAGAATATTCGTTCTTATCAACATTCTATTATGTAAATCGAATCTCTACAATAACATTCGTTCTAACATTCGAATTCGGATATAAACACATTCGCCCATCCCTAAATGCAGTATGGCCCAAAGATCACAGTTTACTCTACATTCTATGCTGCTATTTAATTGGTGTTTAGGTGCAGAAATGCCGTACAACAGGTATGAATATAACAAAAGGTTCATGACATACTCAGTAACCCAGCAAAATCAACCACAAGTGAATGCTTTTCTTTTACTGACCAATAAGCAATAAGTAAAACTTGTTTTCTATTTTGGGTGACTTTTTCAATAAGTGCCGACTTTCCAGCACTTGTGGTGAAAGCTAATGGGTTAAAAACTGAGAGAGATCTCTACATGGCTAAAGATAAAGATGAAGCGTGCCGAGCCGTGCAGCAGCTTACACATGTAAGTTATTTTATTCACTTTATTAATATCACTCAGGGGGCTATAATATTTACAATGAGAAATAAGCCTATTGGGTGCATGTGCTTGATTGACAGTCTATGTTTGCTCTGAAATCAGCACCAAGGGCATATAAAAGGCATTGATACTGAGTAAAAGTACATTCTTTTTATAAGAGGGTTATATCAGTAACATTGTGCTAGAGTCAAATACGTTTTAGACTTGTTAAAGGGACATATTCACACATGCTTTATCATCTCATGTAATTAAAGGGATATAAAAGTGCAAGAAAAAAAAAGCTCGGATTTTTTTAGTTTATTACGCACTATGGCTTGCATATAACTTTGGAGCACTATCTCACTCTCCATTTAAAGCAGGTATCAAGTCCTACAAAAAAGTGTGGGAACTCACCAAGACTTCCACGCTCCCTCACAAATTCACAATTAATACTTTTAATACTGTACTCCCTCACAATATATATATATATATATATACACACACACACACATATTTATGTATGTATACACACACACATATATATATATATATATATATATATATATACACTTTATTAATGAAAACAAATTAAATCCAATAAAGGGTTTAATAGCTGCCTTTGGGCCTGAGAATCCTCCTTTGTTAAAGAGTCTCTCCCATTTAAAGGGACATAATACTCATATGCTAAATCACTTGAAACTAATGCAGTGTAACTGTAAAAAGCTGACCAAAATATATCACCTGAGCATAGGGTTGCCACCTTTTGCCCAGAAGATTCCTGGACACTTTTTAAATGGGGGTGAAGAGAGTGTGGCTGAAGGGGCCTGCCATCAATGGCCTCAATAGCAAGCGGAATGGACCGAGGCAAAACAGGAATGGAGAGCTTTGATACAAAAGCACTGTCAATGAAATATCCCGCAGCACCGGAGTCAACAAGAGCCTGAGTGACTATGGAGGAGTCCACCCAGGAAAGGACAACCGTGACCAAAGGTTTCTCCTTAAGCGGTTCCAGGGACGAGGATAAACCACACAAGGTCTGCCCCCGACAGGACCTTAGGTGTGAGCGTTTCCCGGCCGTGTAGGGCAAGACTTCAAAAGGTGGCCTTGTAACCCACAATAGAGGCAGAGCCCCTCCCTCCTCCTAAAGGCCCTCTTCGCCATGGAGAGACGCGTGAATCCCAACTGCATCGTCTCAGCAGTACCTGGTGACTCGGGACCAGGAGGCATGGGAGGAGAGGGAGGCATGGGTGGGAACGAACACGTAGGAGACAACAGAACAGGAGATTTCCGCAAGCGCTCCTTGAAAGAGGGCCTCTCTCTAAGTCTGATGTCAATTAGGATAAAAAAAGACACCAATGCCTCGAGATCCTCTGGTAAATCTCTGGCAGCAACTTCGTCTTTAATCGCATCAGAGAGCCCATGAAAGAAGGCAGCAACAAGGGCTTCATTGTTCCAACCTACCTCTGCGGCAAGCGTACGGAACTCAATAGCATACTGAGCAACAGATCTTGTACCTTGCTGAATGGACATGAGTCGTTTAGCAGCAGAGGAGGAGCGAGCCGGAACATCAAATACCCTTCGAAAGGAGGCCACAAATTCAGGGTAATTTGAAATCACAGGTTTGTTAGTCTCCCACAAGGGATTAGCCCAGGCAAGAGCTGTGTCAGAGAGTAAAGAGATGAGAAATCCCACCGTAGCTCTGTCAGAGAGAAACGCCTGAGGTAACATCTCAAAGTAAATGCTCACCTGGTTCAAAAACCCTCTGCACTGAATAGGATCGCCTCCATATTACTGAGGTAGAGGTGCAGAACCGGACATGCTCCTGGTAGGCATAGGTGCAGCAGCAGAAACAGGAGCAGCCATCACTTGCAGGACACTTTGGTCCAAATGGGCAGTGCGAGTCAGCAGGGTTTGCAGGGCTAGTGCAAATTGATCCAAGCAGTGATCCTGTACATTCATCCTGGAAATGATGGCAGGTAAAGGTGGATTATTAGCACCATCAGGATTCATGGCCTTGCGTAATGTCAGGGTGCCAGGAATCAGACTGAGACGAGAAGTGCAAAAATAATCACACCTTTATTAATAGCAAAAAATAAAAAAAAGTCCACAAGTCAAATAACAAGCCAGGAGTCAAAACCAAAGCTGGTAGTCAGACAAGCCGAGTCAGGAGCCAAATCGAATAGTCAGACGAGCCGGAATCAGGAACAAGGAAAACAGCAGAGTAAGGAACAAGCCAGGGATCAGGAACCAGGAACCAGGAAGGACGTCAGGCAGCCAGGTAATACACAGGAACTCTCACAAACAGGTCTGAGACAATGCAAAGGCAAACCATACTGAACAGAGGCCCTTTAAATAATAAGTGATGACATCACAATTCTGAGACTGCATCCTGTCTCACATGGATGATGCACACCAGTCTGGCCATAAAAGGAAGTGCAGGAAATGAGCAGCATCCCCCACAATGCACCATAGACAGGAAGAGAGGTGAGTAAAATGGCTGCCAGCAGCACATGGCAAACACAACAGGGAAAACAAACCCTGACACACATTTCCATATGATTTCCCAGACTCCTTTTCTCCATTGCAAACAAAAATGGTAGTTCAAGTTGTCTGTGGGAAATGTGAAAATGGGCTGTAATCTGTTGAGGAGAACTATCTCCAAAGATGTGGGACACCGATGGGCAAGTTATGTTCAGAATTATAAACTATTTCTGACATTTACTATTGAACATAGTCAAGAGTGAAAATGCTAGGGGCCACCTTTAACGTTTGCTGAGCCCTGGGGAAGACACATGTGTGGGCTCCCTCAATCTAGCCTCCTTGTTCCTCTCCTTTTGTACGGCCTGCTCCTGTCCCAACATTTAGTGTTTCCTATATAAAGAATAAAACTATATATTACACCTCTTGATACCATAATACTTCTTCATTGACTACATACAGGATGTACATTGCACCTTCTCATACCCTCACCCCTGACAGAATGAACTCCCCAAATTCCAAGGCCTAGGGTGGGTGCCCAGAGCCAGACTGGGAGTGAAAAGCAGCCCTGAAAATTTTTGAAGTCCAGCCCTATTTTTTGTTAAGTTTGTACAATGCACACATTTTTTTTCAAGAGATTACTGGGATACTACTACACTCAATATTTTGTTTTCAGAATTAAATTATATTAGTTTATAATATAAAAAAAAATCCAAATTGTTGTTATATAGATACTCTATAACCCAATTTCATTGATGACTCTCCTTCACAGTGTGAAAATTATTATCCATAGTGTGATCTGGAGAAGACACTCAAAACAGTGTCACTTTCTCTCTCAGTGGCACTCAACTAGATACTAGAAACCATTCAAAGGAGGGCTAGTAATTAGTATATGATCTAAGTAATAACACAGGAAATATTTTGTGACCTTTATACTTTTAGCTCAGTGGAGAAAAGAGAGGAGATACAGCTGCATCAGGACCCCACCACCACCACCACCACCACCCAAAGGGACAGTAAACAGCTTGTAATTACAAGATATTTGTGTTGTCTTGATATAGAATAACATAACCGCAAAGCCTTAAAAACATTTATTAAAACAAATTAACATCCTTTTTACTGATTTTTTCCCCCCAATTGCAGTCTCCACCCAATATTTGATTTATTTGCATGAGCCAATCTGGGCTTTAGTCCACAGGCAACAAGGCTAGTGACTGTCATAAAGTTAGTATAAAGCAATTTGTTTGCTGTTATTATATGATAAAGCCAATAGGGGGACATATATATAGCAGAGTTAGACTTGAGAAGTCAAGAATTAGAAATTTCTTAATATTCCGAGCAAATTTTTTTTTCTCCATCTTGTTTATCAAGATGGAATCTCATTTTTTGAGATATGTGTTGTCATGAGATGCAGGACATATGCAGGACACAGCAATGATGGTACAACTCTATTTTATTACAGAGCATAGCAATACACATCCAGACAGGTTGATTGTACTAAACTAACTGCGACACAGACACCGGACCTAAGCCCCGCCCACAAGCTAGTGACATCACATCCTGCTCTCATCACATCTTCCCCTTTTTCAAAGGCAAAGCATACATTCGCATATATTAAATAACAAGGTACACCAACAGGGTATACAACAACATTTTGTTTTAGAACATTATAAAAACAGATAGATTAGAAAACATGAACAAATAAATTACATCCTGACTTGGACATCGGGGTAGACTACCCTAGTCCACAGTGACCATGGGATTATTCTGCCCATACTTCCGGTCACTGTTCTAGCTAAAGTCAGTCCCTGTATCGGGCCGGAAGCCTCACCACTCTTCCGCTTGATGTAACTTTGCATGAACTGTCCTCTGATACAGAAGATGGTGAACAAGAGTCTGCTGGAGGCAAAGATATATCCCCGCTATGATCTTGCTGAGGGGAAGGCACCTCTCTTAGAACAGGGGATCCCACCGGCGGTGGTACTGAGGTATCCGGTTCCAGACTCTCAGGTACAGGCTGAAGATGTCTTCGGTTACGGCGTGTAACCGTCCCTCCCTCTGTAAGGACTGTGTAAGACCTTGGTTCTGGAGAGCGGCCCACTACCGTAGCAGGCGTCTTCCATTTCTTCTCATCATCCAGTTTAATTCTGACACTTTGGCCCGCTTTCAGTTCCTGTAAAGGCCTGACAGAATGTCTCCTGTCGTAGAAGAAACGATAACCCTTTTTGGCCTCTTCATCCCTCCTAAGGACTTCGTCCCGAGGAACAGGGCCAGGCGGCTTGAAGACACCCACTGAGGGTAAAGTGGTGCGAATCTGGCGTCCTAGCATCAGCTGTGCCGGGCTAAACCCGGTGGCTTGAATGGGCGTCGCCCTGTATGACAAGAGGGCTAGGTACGGTTCAGATTGCTTTAGAATGAATTTTGTTGTTTGAACTGCCCTTTCAGCCATTCCGTTGGCCTGTGGATAATGTGGACTTGACGTGGAATGTACAAAATCATATTCCCTGCTGAAAGCACTGAACTCTGTAGAAGCGAACTGCATGCCATTATCACTCACCAGCTCCATTGGAATGCCCCAGCGGGCGAACAGGCTCTTCAGGCGAATGATAACGGCCTGACTTGTGATATCATTCAGGGGTGCTATTTCCAAATACCTGGAATAGTAGTCGATAACAACAAGAAACTTTTTCCCGTGCAGTTCGCACAAATCAGCAGCTATTTTCTGCCACGGCCCCGCAGGCAGCGGAGTAGACATTAAGGGCTCCCTTCTCTGAGTAGGCCGGCGTTCCCGGCAAAAGGCACATTTAGACACGTGATTTGCAATGTCGGAACTGATCCCAGGCCACCACACAGCTGTAGCTGCTCTTTCTCTGCACTTTGTAATGCCTAAGTGGCCATCGTGAATCCTGTTTAACATCTCCTTCCTCATGCTGACAGGAATTACAATACGGTCTTGGAACAGCACCAACCCCTCCAGCTCCGTGAGCTGTGACCTCTCTGGCTGGTAAGCATTTAAAGACATCCAGGCTGCCCGGCTCTCGGGCCAGCCATCTCTTATGTACCTTATAACTTCTTGCAGATCTGTGTCCAAATATGTCTCTTTCTTTATCTCTTCCAGTTTCCTTGAGGAAATGGACTTAGAGGCCAGAACTGAATCAACATACACTTTTACATCCGACTCTGTGGAGGATTCTTCAGCAGCAGCCAGCGGGAGCCTGGACAGTGTATCTGCCACAACCAGCTGCTTCCCCGGCACATGCACTGCCTGAACATTGAACCTGAGCAGTCTCATTAAAAGTCTCTGGCATCTCAAGGGTGTTTTGTCGATGTCATAAGAATTGATAAGAGGGACTAGCGGTTTGTGGTCAGTTTCCAGACTAAATTTCTCCAAACCCACTAGATAACGCTGAAAGCGCTCACAGGCCCAAACTGCAGCCAGGCACTCTTTCTCAATTTGAGCGTATTTTGACTCCGCAGCCGTCAGTGTGCGGGAACAGTAGGCGATGGGCTGTAGTTTGTTGTCATTCAGCTGCAGGAGTGCAGCCCCCAACCCATAACTGCTTGCATCAGCACTAACCACAGTCTTTTTTGAAGGGTTGTAGAACCCCAGCACTGGGGCAGACCCCAGCAGGGACTTAGCATGCAAGAACGCTTTTTCTTGTGAGGGTCCCCAGACCCAGGCAACATCTTTCTTAAGCAACTCTGTGATAGGGTGTAAAACTGTAGATAAATCTGGAAGAAACTTGCCCACGTAATTCACAAGGCCCAATATCTGTCTCAGCTCATGTACATCAGAAGGGCTTTTCATCTGTTCGATAGCCCGAATTTTCTCGGGGTCCGGCTTGATGCCATCCCCGTTGATGATATGCCCAAAGTAGCATAATTCAGTTTTCCTAAAATGACATTTTTCTTTATTCAGCTTCAGCCCAGACTCTTTGATAGCCTGCAGCACACAACTCAAACGCTGATCATGCTCCTCCACTGTAGACCCATACACTAGAATGTCGTCCATGACGACTGCTGTGCCCACGTGGCCACTCAGGAGAGAACTCATTTCCCTTTGAAAGATCTCAGGAGCGGAGGATATCCCAAAGGGAAGTCTGCAGAAGCAGAACCGACCTACCGGAGTGATAAAGGTAGTCAGTTTGCGGCACTTTGGATCCAGGGGGATCTGCCAAAAGCCGCTAGAAGCGTCTAATGTGGAAAAGAACTTCGCCCCAGCCAACTTCGGGGCTATATCTTCCAACGTCGGCAGCACAAATCTCTCCCTCTTCACTGCCTCATTCAACCTTTTCAGGTCCACACAGATGCGCACCTTCCCATTTTTCTTTGCAACTGGAACAATGGGGGCACACCAATCAGTTGCTTCAACAACCTCTTCAATAACCCCCATAGACTTCATGCGCATGAGCTCTTTCTCCACTTGAGGCATGAGCGGGAACGGAATTCTACGAGGAGTAGAAATACTGTATGGGACTGCATCACTTTTAAGTGCTATACGGACAGGTTTGCAGTTCAGTAGGCCCAACTCGCCAAACATATCTTCAGAGACCTCATTCACTCTGGCCACAAGGCCCAAGTCACAGGCTGCTTTTCTGCTCAATAAACTGTTAACACACTGACCTCGGATCACATGCACCCACATGGTGAACTTTTTTTGTTTGTACTCACAGCTGGCGAGAAATTTCCCCACACAATCAATGCGGCCACCAGGACTATGGACGTTTGTCGTAACCTTCGCCAGCTGGGGCTGTCGAGGCAGTTTCATAAATTCAGCAAAAGACATTACAGTGATATCAGCTCCTGTGTCAATCTTAAAATCAACATTGGCTCCCATTACAGTAAAAGTAACTTTCCAATCTTCCTCTGAGCTTGTCCGTTCCACAACAGACCCCACAAAAGACACTTCCTGACCCTCCTGGTCACTGTCCACCTGCATCTCCTTAATGTATTCAGTTTTACACACCACTTCAAAATGGCCTATTCTGTTACATTTTCTGCATCTTTTATCTCTGGCCGGGCATATGGCACTCTGATCATGAGCCCGGTAGCACCGTGTGCATCGGCCATGTTGCGCCCATCCACTTCTAGGCCTTTCCAGTACTTTTGATCTACCGCTCACACTGTGCCTTTCACTAGTAATTTTTCTAGACTGTTGCACTTCATCCACAATACTCTCAGACCTCAGATCAGCACTTTGCTTTTTCACCAGTTCACTCTGGCGGGCCATCCTAATAGCCCCTTCTAACGTTAAATCAGGCTCTAACTGCAGCTTCAGGGAGACTTCAGCATCTGCAATTCCAATAACTATTCTGTCTCTGATTTGCTCTTCTTTAGCAACACCAAACTCACAGAATTCAGCTAATTCATACAGGCTGCGCACAAATGACTCCACAGATTCTCCCACACGCTGATTACGTTTGTGAAAACAAGCTCTCTCATGAATCACATTTCTTTTGGGCACAAAGTGGGCACTGAGTTTATCCATAACTATATCAAAGTTAACTTCTTCCCCTTCTTGAAAAGTAAAAGCATTGAACACTGGCTCTACATCTTTCCCCATGGAGTATAAAAGAGAATTAACTTGTACTTCACCACTCTCCTTGTTCAGTTTGGATGCAATCCTGAAGCGCTGAAACCGCTGACGCCATGTGGGCCAAGCTGCAGGCTGAGAAAAATCAAAAGGCTCAGGTGGGGTAAACTTTGACATTGCAATCGATCAGGAACAGAAGCGCAGTCCAGAACTTCTGACACCATGTCATGAGATGCAGGACATATGCAGGACACAGCAATGATGGTACAACTCTATTTTATTACAGAGCATAGCAATACACATCCAGACAGGTTGATTGTACTAAACTAACTGCGACACAGACACCGGACCTAAGCCCCGCCCACAAGCTAGTGACATCACATCCTGCTCTCATCACATGTGTAACCACAATTCAAGGCACCGTGTGATGTGCAAGCAATTAAGAAAACTGTGTTATGCTTCCTTATATACAAAGGACTCCATTTATCAAATGTTGAGCGGACATAGTTGGACATCGCTGCAGGCGGACAGCATATACTGTCCACAGTTATCATTGCACAAGCATTTCACCAGAAATGCTTGTGCAATGCTGCCCCCTATTCACTGGCGGACAATCAGCCGCTAGGAGGTGCTGTCAATCATCCTGATCATAGCGGATCAGGATGATTTCAATCTGCCACCTAAAAGGTTGGAGACAGGTTAAGGAGCAGCGGTCCTCCAAAGTAGCATCTGCTGCTAGATAAATGGAGCCCATAAACTGACCAGAGTTAGATGAAGACAATCATCTATTGTATATTTCTTCTAGGACTGGACATGTCAAGCTTCCATGGAAACCTTTATTGTTGAAGAGCGTCTGGAAGGCCAAGAAATGTTTGTATGTTGGTATTTTGTATTTAAAGCTGTTGTCTTTTCCTATGAAGCTTACACTAAGTTGTGTTTCAAATGATACTTAAAAATAAAGGATCAGCATTTTAAAAACAGAGAATAAGCACCTCCTACTTTGTCTTACTACTACTGAGGGCCTTAAAAGAAAAAACACTTTCCAACCTATTATTATTTTAATACATTAAAGTTAACCTGAATGTCCAGTAACAAATTAAAGAGTGACATAATTATCATTGCCTTGTCTACAATCTAGAGATGCATAATGGATATTTAAATTATCCTGTGGGAAGAGAGATCCAAGATAAATTGTTAACATACACTAACATTTTTATAACCAATCATAATTTATTTTAATGCTTATTGGCTGATAGTTATCAATACTTTTATCTATCAGCCAATGAGAATGAGCAGGAAGTAACTATCAGCCAATGTGCATTATTATGGAATATACAATGATACTACTGTTGTAGTTTCAATTTAAATGTAAACAACTTTATTTCCAATCGGCTAGATTTAGAGTTTTGTCGGTAACGACCCAAAAAGCTAACGCTGGCTTTTTTCTGGCCGCACCATAAAAATAACTCTGGTATTGAGAGTCCACATAAAGGCTGCGTTAGGCTCCAAAAAAGGAGCGTAGAGCATATTTAACGCAGCTTCAACTCTCGATACCAGAGTTGCTTACGGACGCGGCCAGCCTCAAAAACGTGCTCGTGCACGATTCCCCCATAGGAAACAATGGTGCTGTTTGAGCTGAAAAAAAACCTAACACCTGCAAAAAAGCCGCGTTCAGCTCCTAACGCAGCCCCATTGTTTGCTATGCGGAAACACTTCCTACGTCTGCACCTAACACTCTAACATGTACCCCGAGTCTAAACACCCCTAACCTTACACTTATTAACCCCTAATCTGCCGCCCCCGCTATCGCTGACCCCTGCATATTATTATTAACCCCTAATCTGCCGCTCTGTAAACCGCCGCTACTTACATTATCCCTATGTACCCCTAATCTGCTGCCCTAACATCGCCGACCCCTATATTATATTTATTAACCCCTAATCTGCCCCCCACAACGTCGCCTCCACCTGCCTACACTTATTAACCCCTAATCTGCCGACCGGACCTGAGCGCTACTATAATAAAGTTATTAACCCCTAATCCGCCTCACTAACCCTATAATAAATAGTATTAACCCCTAATCTGCCCTCCCTAACATCGCTGACACCTAACTTCAATTATTAACCCCTAATCTGCCGACTGGAGCTCACCGCTATTCTAATAAATGTATTAACCCCTAAAGCTAAGTCTAACCCTAACACTAACACCCCCCTAACTTAAATATAATTTTAATCTAACGAAATTAATTAACTCTTATTAAATAAATTATTCCTATTTAAAGCTAAATACTTACCTGTAAAATAAATCCTAATATAGCTACAATATAAATTATAATTATATTATAGCTATTTTAGGATTAATATTTATTTTACAGGTAACTTTGTATTTATTTTAACCAGGTACAATAGCTATTAAATAGTTAAGAACTATTTAATAGCTAAAATAGTTAAAATAATTACAAAATTACCTGTAAAATAAATCCTAACCTAAGTTACAATTAAACCTAACACTACACTATCAATAAATTAATTAAATAAAATACCTATAATTATCTACAATTAAACCTAACACTACACTATCAATAAATAAATTAAATACAATACCTACAAATAACTACAATGAAATAAACTATCTAAAGTACAAAAAATAAAAAAGAACTAAGTTACAAAAAAGAAAAAAATATTTACAAACATAAGAAAAATATTACAACAATTTTAAACTAATTACACCTACTCTAAGCCCCCTAATAAAATAACAAAGCCCCCCAAAATAAAAAAATGCCCTACCCTATTCTAAATTACTAAAGTTCAAAGCTCTTTTACCTTACCAGCCCTGAACAGGGCCCTTTGCGGGGCATGCCCCAAGAAGTTCAGCTCTTTTGCCTGTAAAAAAAAACATACAATACCCCCCCCCCAACATTACAACCCACCACCCACATACCCCTAATCTAACCCAAACCCCCCTTAAATAAACCTAACACTAAGCCCCTGAAGATCTTCCTACCTTATCTTCACCATACCAGGTTCACCGATCGATCCAGAAGAGCTCCTCCGATGTCCTGATCCAAGCCCAAGCGGGGGGCTGAAGAGGTCCATGATCCGGCTGAAGTCTTCATCCAAGCGGGGCAGAAGAGGTCTTCCATCCGATTGAAGTCTTCATCCAAGCGGGATCTTCTATGGTCATCCATCCGGAGCGGAGCGGCAGGATCCTGAAGACCTCCGACGCGGAACATCCATCCTGGCCGACGACTGAACGACAAATGACGGTTCCTTTAAATGACGTCATCCAAGATGGCGTCCCTCGAATTCCGATTGGCTGATAGGATTCTATCAGCCAATCGGAATTAAGGTAGGAATATTCTGATTGGCTGATGGAATCAGCCAATCAGAATCAAGTTCAATCCGATTGGCTGATTGGATTTGGGTTAGATTAGGGGTATGTGGGGGGTTTGGGTTAGATTAGGGGTATGTGGGTGGTGGGTTGTAATGTTGGGGGGGGGTATTGTATGTTTTTTTTTTACAGGCAAAAGAGCTGAACTTCTTGGGGCATGCCCCGCAAAGGGCTCTGTTCAGGGCTGGTAAGGTAAAAGAGCTTTGAACTTTAGTAATTTAGAATAGGGTAGGGCATTTTTTTATTTTGGGGGGCTTTGTTATTTTATTAGGGGGCTTAGAGTAGGTGTAATTAGTTTAAAATTGTTGTAATATTTTTCTTATGTTTGTAAATATTTTTTTCTTTTTTGTAACTTAGTTCTTTTTTATTTTTTGTACTTTAGATAGTTTATTTCATTGTAGTTATTTGTAGGTATTGTATTTAATTTATTTATTGATAGTGTAGTGTTAGGTTTAATTGTAGATAATTATAGGTATTTTATTTAATTAATTTATTGATAGTGTAGTGTTAGGTTTAATTGTAACTTAGGTTAGGATTTATTTTACAGGTAATTTTGTAATTATTTTAACTATTTTAGCTATTAAATAGTTCTTAACTATTTAATAGCTATTGTACCTGGTTAAAATAAATACAAAGTTACCTGTAAAATAAATATTAATCCTAAAATAGCTATAATATAATTATAATTTATATTGTAGCTATATTAGGATTTATTTTACAGGTAAGTATTTAGCTTTAAATAGGAATAATTTATATAATAAGAGTTAATTAATTTTGTTAGATTAAAATTATATTTAATTTAGGGGGTGTTAGTGTTAGGGTTAGACTTAGCTTTAGGGGTTAATACATTTATTAGAATAGCGGTGAGCTCCAGTCGGCAGATTAGGGGTTAATAATTGAAGTTAGGTGTCGGCGATGTTAGGGAGGGCAGATTAGGGGTTAATACTATTTATTATAGGGTTAGTGAGGCGGATTAGGGGTTAATAACTTTATAATAATAGCGGTGCGGTCCGCTCAGCAGATTAGGGGTTAATAAGTGTAGGCAGGTGGAGGCGACGTTGAGGGGGGCAGATTAGGGGTTAATAAATATAATATAGGGGTCGGCGGTGTTAGGGGCAGCAGATTAGGGGTACATAAGTATAACGTAGGTGGCGGCGCTTTGCGGTCGGCAGATTAGAGGTTAATTATTGTAGGTAGCTGGCTGCGATGTTGTGGGGGGCAGGTTAGGGGTTAATAAATATAATATAGGGGTCGGCGGTGTTAGGGGCAGCAGATTAGGGGTACATAAGTATAACGTAGGTGGCGGTCAGCAGTTTAGGGGTTAAAAAATTTAATCGAGTGGCGGCGATGTGGGGGGACCTCGGTTTAGGGGTACATAGGTAGTTTATGGGTGTTAGTGTACTTTAGAGTACAGTAGTTAAGAGCTTTATGAACCGGCGTTAGCCCAGAAAGCTCTTAACTACTGACTTTTTTCCTGCGGCTGGAGTTTTGTCGTTAGATGTCTAACGCTCACTTCAGACACGACTCTAAATACCGGAGTTAGAAAAATCCCATTGAAAAGATAGGATACGCAATTTACGTAAGGGGATCTGCGGTATGGAAAAGTCGCGACTGAAAAGTGAGCGTTAGACCCTTTTTTTAATGACTTCAAATACCGGAGGTAGCCTAAAACCAGCGTTAGGAGCCTCTAACGCTGGTTTTCACGGCTACCGCCCAACTCTAAATCTAGGTCAATGTTTCTTGTAAAAAAAAAACTGTAACTGCAAAATAGAAAAACACAATATTTTTAAATTCCCAGTTTACTTCAGTAAAACATTTTTTTTATATAGATAATGATTATGATTTTATGGTTATCATTTTACAGTGTATGGGGTTCACTGATGGTACTTCCCTTGCCCCCATGCCAGTGATATGGTTTAAGGAACCGCAGACTGGTGGGAACATTGCTTCAGAACTGCCAACTGTAAGTAGATTTTGCTCAGTAGGTTTCATTGCTGAGGGTTCTTTATACATTCATTAATCATTCCATTTATTCCATTTAATAGATTTCTGAAACAATAGCAAAGAAAATCCAAAACACTGTTCTCCATCAAGCTATAGATGCTCTGAGACAAGAAGGAGTACGTTATACAGGTAATAAGAGAATCATAAAGGGCAAATGTAATGCGTATGATGGATGAATGCTGGACACTTTCTAATTTACTTTTATTATCAAGTTTCCTTCATTCTCTTGGTATCTTTTTTTGAGCAGCAAGGACAAAAGCTCGGGAGTATGCCGTGTGTATGAAACACTATATAGCAGCAGTTTTGCAAGAATGTTATACATTAGCATGGGCACTAGACAACAGTACTATTTCCTGTCATGTAGTGCTCCAGTTGCTACCTAGGTGTCTCTTCAACAAAGAATACCATGGGAACAAAGTAATTTTGATAATAGAAGACAATTGGAAACTTTTTATTAAATTGTAAGCTCTGTCTCAATCATAAAATAAAATGTTTGGGTTCCATATCCCTTTACTACATAAAAATCTACTATTTGAACCAGCTCAGTGTTTGTTGTGAGATATATCAATGTATATATTTTTCTCAGGTTGCTTTTGAAGGAGTTTGTCACAAATAAATGCTAAATAATATTACTTAAATAAAAAATGACTTCACTACGCTGATGGTTTTATTTTATTTTTTATGATCAGGTGTGCTAGGAGCACGGGTAATGCTGACTGTTCACGGTCCAAAGGTTCTTGGGTTCAAATGTGGTTTTCAAGACATGGACAGCCAGGTATGAGGATCTAAATAGATACATACTGAGGCACTGGCTTATATTCATAGGCGGTCTTGAGGGTGTCAAGGGGCCTCATTGTAAAGAGAGGGATGTTCGAAATTCATTGTGTAGTTCTTCATCTGATTTCTGAGGCACTTTGTTAGTGGGTATTGCTGCCGTTACCATCGATAGTTGCATTAATTTCATGTCAAACAAGAACTGCTAGCAGTGCAGAAAAGCAAGGGGTGTCACTACAGGGGTCTCAGATCTCAAATGACACAGGGGGGGCTGGCAAGGATAGGGTGCCACCTGAATCATGTCTGGCCCCTCTGTGTGCCCCCTGCAATAAAGGGCTCACAGTCTAAGGAAAGTGTATGGATTTCCGTTTACAATATGGTGGCTAGGTTTCCAAAATGTCTGACAAAGTATTACTTTATAGAAAAACCTGTGAACATATTTATACAGGAAGGGTATGCAAGTACATATCCTCTGGGCCAGACTAATCATTTCAACTGCTTCCAAAATCATTTAAGTATATGTGAAATATTTGCATGTGATATCTGTTTTATTATGGTAAAGTAGACTCGCTGGATGGAACAAAATGTGTCGTCATGGGCTAGCAGTGAGTATACTGGGTGTTATAGAGGCATGTTTTTTATGCCCGTCATGTAGAAATCATACAGACTCTACTGCCCCAGTGAAGCACCTGTTTCACTATTTCAGAGCTATTTCAAAGATTCTCTTGATTGCATTTTTTTTATTATTTCAAGTTTTTTTCCCCCCATATGTTAGAGTGTTTAATAGAGGGAGTATTTTTTTTTAATTCCTCATATTAGTACTTTTCCTTATGTCAAATGCTGTTAAATATAAACCACATGAACAACTGTACTTGTTTTCCCCTCATAGAATTGGAAAATTAGAAAATTGCTTTGTTTATCCCCTTAACGACCAGTGATGTAGCAAGCAGTGAGACTGCGTTATTTCAGGAGGCCTGCAGGAGGGAGGGTATAAAAGTGCAAGACCCGTGCTATAATAGGCAGGAAACCCCTAAAAGACCGGCGATGTACAGGGTACATCATGGTCGTTAAGGGGTTAATTTAAATATTTTATCCAATTGATAGAATTGAAAACCACAGCATGTGATATATGCAACACAAACAGTTTAATATGCCTAACAGTAGTAATATATTCCTGCAGCTCATATTTTCACGGCTGAAGAATGATCTGTACGAGGTTATCCAAGCCGCAATAGACAACAAATTATGCAGGTGTTTGCCTGTGTGGAGTCAGGGCAGTTATGCTGTTTCTTTGGCATTATTGAGTGGGAGTTATCTTGAGAAAAAAGAAACAAATGGTAAGACCACCTTTAAAAAAAAATACAATATATATATATATATGCAAATTTAATTTGATTAATTAGTTTATTGTGCAATGCACTGCAAGATTAAAGGGACACTCAGGTCAAATTAAACTGTCCTGATTCAGATAGAGCAGGCAATTTAAACCAACTTTCAATTTACTTCCATTAACAAAATGTGCACAATTTTTTATATTTACACTTTTTAGTCACCAGCTCTGACTGAGCATGTGCAAGAATTCACAGAATATACGTATATGCATTTGTAATTGGCTGACGGCTGTCACATGATACAGGGGGGCTGGAAATAGACATAACTTTAACATTTATCAGAAAAAAATCTACTACTCATTTGAAGTTCAGACGAAGGCCCTGATGATCGAAAGCGCTACAAGGCGGCAAGATATTCAAAGGGATCCGCCGCTTTATCGAGCAAGCTTGTCGGAATATTCCAAGCTCTTAACATACTGGCGTCGCCGAGAGGCATTTACTATATATGCCATTGGCCGGCTATGCTGGCTTTGGCAACACCCAGCATTGCTGACCATATTGGCGATGTATAGTAAAGGATCCCTGGATTAAAACTGTCTGTCTATCCGCTAATCCTAATACCCCTAAACCGAAGTTACCCACGATCGCCAACTAACACTAAACTAATAAACATCTAAACCGCCACATACCCACCACAAGTTGCTAACTATTAACCTCTAAACTGCCACATACCCACTGGAATAAACTAACTATTAACCCCTATGTATCTAACTTTAAACCCCTATGCCGTCACATACCCACCGCAAGTACTATCTATTAACCCCCTATGCCGTCACATACCCACAGCAAGTACAATCTATTAACCCTATCTATTAACCCCTTTGCCGGCACAAACCCACCTCAAGTACTATCTATTAACCCCCTATGTCGCCACATACCCTCTCCACTACTATCTAACCATTACCCCCTATGCCACCATAAACCCCAAATGCAAATTAACACCTAACCCCCCCTCTAAACTAAACCACCTAAGTTAAAAATATGTTTAATAAAGCTAAGTAAAATTTAAAAAAAGCCTAAACTGAAAAAACCCAAAAGAAATCTAACACCTAACCACCCCCCTCTGCCTCTAAAATAAAGTTCAGAATTATGTGTTGTGCCATTGAAGACCTATAGGTAAATAGATTTCACATCTTCCATTACCATTTGATATACAAATGTGTAAATGGCCAGTAATAAAAGTGTTTAGGTGTTGTCCAGTTTTTCTGTTAACATAATATATGACTTTTTTTTTTTTTAAAAGTGATAGCGATGCCAAGTGCGATATGCAGAAACGATAAGGCCATCAAGATAGGTCTGTACTTTTTCATGTGTCTGTATAATCTTGTATTTGTGCAAAACAATTAGATCAACATGAAAATACTATTCTAAAGAGCTTTATTTGGGCAAAATAACACGTGTGGCACTGCGGTTGAACAGATTTTAAAGGGACACTGAACCCACATTTTTTCTTTTGTGATTCAGATAGAGCATGACACATTTTAAGCAACTTTTTAATGTACTCCTATTATCAAATTTTCTTCATGATCTTGGTATCTTTATTTGAAAAGCTTGAATTTTAGTTTAAATGACGCCCATTGCTGATTGGTGGATAAATTCACCCACCAATAAACAAGTGCTATCCAGGTCTGAACCAAAAAAAGCTTAGATGCCTTCTTTTTCAAATAAAGATAGCAAAAAAATGAAGAAAAATTGATAATAGGAGTAAATTAGAAAGTTGCTTACAATTGCCTGCTCTATCTGAATCACGAAAGAAAAAAATTGGGTTCAGTGTCCCGTTAAGATTAACGGGTCTAAAGACCGCTGCTCCACAACCTGTCCGCCTGCGTATGCTGTCGGCATTTATCGATGTGCGGCGGACATGGTTCGCTATAGCGGATCATGTCCGTCCGCACAATGATAAATGGGGGCCTAAGACTTTTTTTCAGCACCAATTCTGCTTTTATATGATGGACATTCCTTTACTTGTTTTTGAATTAAGATATAATGCAATAAAACAAAACAGCTTTATATAAAAAAAAAATGTAGTAGCCAGCTTCCCCAACAATTCAAATAACAATTATATATACAGTATATTCTCAAGCTTGTTAAAAATATTTTAGATACCCTAAGTGGTATAAGATACCATTTCAGCAACAGTTTAAAGTATGACTCCAACACAGTAGTGTGATAGGGCACCTTTTTTGTAGAAATTATAGCTTTCTCCAACTGTCCTACAGAAAAAGACATTTAACACCCCAAACATATATTTGCTAAAAGTACGCGCCTTTGGTAATAAAATGTAACAGAAAATGCCTTCACTCAAAAGTTTACCCTCAAAGAATTATGGCAAAAAACACATTCGTGTTTTATATTGCTCATACTGACCCATGTTTGATTATGAAGGTTTTTGTGTGTTTGCTTGAGAACCATGTGAGGGGCAGACTTGCATATAGTTCAGGTGCAGGACCTTATGAACTGGATGGCTTGGATCAATAGGGATTTTAAATTTACCATTACATTTCTAGGGGTCAATTTATCAAGCTCCTTATGGAGCTTGATGCCCCTTGTGGACCGCTGCTCCATAACTTGTCCGCCTGCTCTGAGACCGCGGACAGAAATCAACCTGATCAAATACGATCGGGTTGATTGACACCCCCTGCTAGCGGCCGATTGGCCGCAAATCTGCAGGGGGCGGAATTGCACCAGCGGACATGATACGCTACATGATGTGCAGCGGACATGATACGCTACATCTTATCAAGTCCACTTGCACTTACATAAATATACCCCCTAGTATTCAACTTGACTTGAATGTGCTAGGGCCTGATTAGAGTTCCTTAGGAACCATAAGGCACAGCATGCCTACTGGGCCGTTTAAAGAGAATCTGGTTCCCAAGACAAAATTCCAAATGCGCCCCCCTCACAGATTCTAAAATCCCCCTCCTAGACCTTGCATGTCACTCTGTCATTTAGAAGTCAGCTCCAAAGCAGCAGTGCACTACTGGGACCTAGCTGAACACATCTGGTGAGCAAACAACAGGAGACAAATGTGTGTTGCGGGCAACCACCAGTTAGCTCCTAGTAGTGCATTGCTGCTGCTAAGGGTATGTACATATGCTTTTCAACAATGGATACTAAGAGAACAAGAATAATAGAATTGTCTTAAAATTCTATAGTGTATCCTGAATTATGAAAGTTTAATTTTTACTTTCATATCCCTTTAAATATGTAATTTTTCTATTACAATGTTGTTTACAAATATATTGATATTATCTAAAAATATCTTTATCTTTTACTATTTCCCTTTAAATTCTTATATAGACAGAGATATGCACTCACAGACAGTAATAGACAGAGACATTCACACACAGGCAGTAATAGACAGAGACGTGCACACACAGGCAGTAATAGAGAGAGACATGCACACACAGGCAGTAATAGAGAGAGACATGCACACACAGGCAGTAATAGAGAGAGACATGCACACACAGGCAGTAATAGAGAGAGACATGCACACACAGGCAGTAACAGACAAAAATGCACTCACAGGCAGTAATAGAGAGAGACATGCACACACAGGCAGTAATAGAGAGAGAGATGTGCACACACAGGCAGTAATATAGAGACATGCACACACAGGCAGTAACAGACAAAAAAATGCACTCACAGGCCGTAATAGACAGAGACATTCACACACAGGCAGTAATAGAGAGAGACATGCACACACAGTCAGTAACAGACAAAAAATGCACTCACACTCAATAATAGGCAGATACATGCACTCACAGGCAGTAACAGACAAAAAAATGCACTCACAGGCAGTAATAGAGAGAGACATGTACACACAGGCAGTAACAGACAAAAAAATGCACTCACAGGCAGTAATAGAGAGAGACATGCACACACACTCAATAATAGGCAGATACATGCACTCACAGGCAGTAACAGACAGAGACATGCACACACAGGCAGTAATAGAGAGACATGCACTCACAGGCAGTAACAGGCAGAGGCATGCACACACAGGCAGTAACAGACAGAGACATGCACACACAGGCAGTAACAGACAAAAAAATGCACTCACAGGCCGTAATAGACAGAGACTATCACACAGGCAGTAACAGACAGAGACTGTCACACAGGCAGTAATAGATAGAGACATGCACACACAGACATTAATAGGCAGATACATGCACACACAGGCAGTAATAGACAGAGACATGCACACACAGACAATAATAGGCAGATACATGCACACACAGGTAGTAACAGACAGAGACATGCACACACAGGCAGTAACAGAGAGAGACACGCACACACAGGCAGTAACAGACAGAGACTATCACACACAGGCAGTAATAGACAGAGACATGCACACACAGACGTTAATAGGCAGATACATGCACACACAGGCAGTAATAGACAGAGACATGCACACACAGACAATAATAGGCAGAGACATGCACACACAGGTAGTAACAGACAAAGACATGCACTCACAGGCAGTAACAGACAGAGACACGCACACACAGGTAGTAACAGACAGAGACATGCACACACAGGCAGTAACAGAGAGAGACACGCACACACAGGCAGTAACAGACAGAGACTATCACACACAGGCAGTAACAGACAGAGACTATCACACACAGGCAGTAATAGACAGAGACGTGCACACACAGGCAGTAACAGACAGAGACATGCACACACAGGCAGTAACAGACAAAAATGCACTCACAGGCAGTAATAGAGAGAGACATGCACACACAGGCAGTAACATACAAAAAATGCACTCACAGGCAGTAACAGACAGAGACATGCACACACAGGCAGTAACAGAGAGAGACACGCACACACAGGCAGTAACAGACAGAGACTATCACACACAGGCAGTAATAGACAGAGACATGCACACACAGACGTTAATAGGCAGATACATGCACACACAGGCAGTAATAGACAGAGACATGCACACACAGACAATAATAGGCAGAGACATGCAAACACAGGTAGTAACAGACAAAGACATGCACTCACAGGCAGTAACAGACAGAGACACGCACACACAGGCAGTAACAGACAGAGACTATCACACACAGGCAGTAATAGACAGAGACATGCACACACAGACGTTAATAGGCAGATACATGCACACACAGGCAGTAATAGACAGAGATATGCGCACACAGACAATAATAGGCAGATACATGCAAACACAGGTAGTAACAGACAGAGACATGCACACACAGGCAGTAACAGAGAGAGACACGCACACACAGGCAGTAACAGACAGAGACTATCACACACAGGCAGTAACAGACAGAGACTATCACACACAGGCAGTAATAGACAGAGACGTGCACACACAGGCAGTAACAGACAGAGACATGCACACACAGGCAGTAACAGACAAAAATGCACTCACAGGCAGTAATAGAGAGAGACATGCACACACAGGCAGTAACATACAAAAAAATGCACTCACAGGCCGTAATACACAGAGACTGTCACACAGGCAGTAACAGACAGAGACTGTCACACAGGCAGTAATAGATAGAGACATGCACACACAGACATTAATAGGTAGATACATGCACACACAGGCAGTAATAGACAGAGACATGCACACACAGACAATAATAGGCAGATACATGCACACACAGGTAGTAACAGACAGAGACATGCACACACAGGCAGTAACAGAGAGAGACACGCACACACAGGCAGTAACAGACAGAGACTATCACACACAGGCAGTAATAGACAGAGACATGCACACACAGACAGTAATAGACAGGCATGCACTCACAGGCAGTAACAGACAGAGACAGGCACACACAGGCAGTAACAGACAGAGACATGCACACACAGGCAGTAACAGGCAGAGGCATGCACACACGGGCAGTAACAGACAGAGACATGCACACAAAGGCAGTAACAGACACAGACATGCACACACAGGCAGTAACAGGCAGATACATGCAAACACAGGTAGTAACAGACAGAGACATGCACACACAGGCAGTAACAGAGAGAGACACGCACACACAGGCAGTAACAGACAGAGACTATCACACACAGGCAGTAACAGACAGAGACTATCACACACAGGCAGTAATAGACAGAGACGTGCACACACAGGCAGTAACAGACAGAGACATGCACACACAGGCAGTAACAGACAGAGACATGCACACACAGGCAGTAATAGAGAGAGACATGCACACACAGGCAGTAACATACAAAAAAATGCACTCACAGGCCGTAATACACAGAGACTGTCACACAGGCAGTAACAGACAGAGACTGTCACACAGGCAGTAATAGATAGAGACATGCACACACAGACATTAATAGGTAGATACATGCACACACAGGCAGTAATAGACAGAGACATGCACACACAGACAATAATAGGCAGATACATGCACACACAGGTAGTAACAGACAGAGACATGCACACACAGGCAGTAACAGAGAGAGACACGCACACACAGGCAGTAACAGACAGAGACTATCACACACAGGCAGTAATAGACAGAGACATGCACACACAGACAGTAATAGACAGGCATGCACTCACAGGCAGTAACAGACAGAGACAGGCACACACAGGCAGTAACAGACAGAGACATGCACACACAGGCAGTAACAGGCAGAGGCATGCACACACAGGCAGTAACAGACAGAGACATGCACACAAAGGCAGTAACAGACACAGACATGCACACACAGGCAGTAACAGACAGAGACTATCACACACAGGCAGTAATAGACAGAGACATGCACACACAGACATTAATAGGCAGATACATGCCCACACAGGCAGGGATAGATAGGCATACACACATACAGGCAGTAATAGGCAGATG
The DNA here is from genome assembly GCF_027579735.1 of Bombina bombina. Classification (NCBI taxonomy): domain Eukaryota; kingdom Metazoa; phylum Chordata; class Amphibia; order Anura; family Bombinatoridae; genus Bombina; species Bombina bombina. Next base: position 113,321,318 of record NC_069501.1, on the reverse strand, counting down.
CATGCACACACAGGCAGTAATAGGCAGATATATGCACACACAGGCAGGTATAGATAGGCATACACACGCACAGGCAGTAATAGGCAGATGCATACACACACAGGCAGTAATAGGCAGATGCATGCACACACAGGCACTAATAGGCAGATACATGCACACACAGGCAGGTATAGATAGGCATATACACACACACACAGGCAGTAATAGGCAGATACATGCACACACAGGCAGGGATAGATAGGCATGCACACACACAGGCAGTAATAGGAAGATATATGCACAGGCAGGTATAGATAGGCATGCACACACACAGGCAGTAATAGGCAGATACATGCACACACAGGCAGTAATAGGCAGAAACATGCACACACAGGCAGTAATAGGCAGATACATGCACACACAGGCAGTAATAGGCAGATAGATGCACACAGGCAGGGATAGATAGGCATACACATACACAGGCAGTAATAGACAGATACATGCACACAAAGGCAGGGATAGAAAGGCATGCACACACACAGGCAGTAATAGGCAGTAATAGGCAGATACATGCACACACAGGCAGGGATAGATAGGCATACACACACACAGACTGTAATAGGCAGATACATGCACACACAGGTAGGGATAGATAGACATACACATATACAGGCAGTAATAGGCAGATACATGCACACACGGGCAGGGATAGATAGGCACACACACACACACACACACAGGTAGTAATAGGCAGATACATGCACACACAGGCAGGTATAGATAGGCATACACACACACAGGCAGTACTAGGCAGATAGATGCACACAGGCAGGGATAGATAGGCATACACACACACAGGTAGTAAAAGGCAGATGCATGCACACACAGGCAGGGATAGATAGGCATGCACACACACAGGCAGTAATAGGCAGATGCATGCACACACAGGCACTAATAGGCAGATGCATGCACACACAGGCACTTATAGGCATACACACACACAGGCAGTACTAGGCAGATAGATGCACACAGGCAGGGATAGATAGGCATACACACACACAGGTAGTAAAAGGCAGATGCATGCACACACAGGCAGGGATAGATAGGCATGCACACACACAGGCAGTAATAGGCAGATGCATGCACACACAGGCACTAATAGGCAGATACATGCACACACAGGCAGTAATAGGCAGATACATGCACACACAGGCAGGGATAGATAGGCACACACACAGGCAGTAATAGGCAGATACATGCACACACAGGCAGGTATAGATAGGCATATACACACACACACACACAGGCAGTAATAGGCAGATACATGCACACACAGGCAGGGATAGATAGGCATGCACACACACAGGCAGTAATAGGAAGATATATGCACAGGCAGGTATAGATAGGCATGCACACACACAGGCAGTAATAGGCAGAAACATGCACACACAGGCAATAATAGGCAGATACATGCACACACAGGCAGGTATAGATAGGCATGCACACACACAGGCACTAATAGGCAGATACATGCACACACAGGCAGGTATAGATAGGCATATACACACACACACACACACACACACAGGCAGTAATAGGCAGATACATGCACACACAGGCAGGGATAGATAGGCATACACGCACACAGGCAGTAATAGGCAGATACATGCACACACAGGCAGGGATAGATAGGCACACACACACAGGCAGTAATAGGCAGATACATGCACACACAGGCAGGTATAGATAGGTATTCACACACCCAGGCAGTAATAGACAGATAAACACACACACACACAGGCAGTAATAGGCAGATACATGCACACACAGGCAGGGATAGATAGGCATATACACACACACGGCAGTAATAGGCAGATACATGCACACACAGGCAGTAATAGGCATATACATGCACACACAGGCAGGGATAGATAGGCATACACACACACAGGCAGTAATAGGCAGATGCATGCACACACAGGCAGGGATAGATAGGCATACATACACACACACAGGCAGTAATAGGCAGATACATGCACACACAGGCACTAATAGGCAGATACATCCACACACAGGCAGGGATAGATAGGCACACACATACACAGGCAGTAATAAGCAGAGGCATGCACACACACAGGCAGTAATAGGCAGATGCATGCACACACAGGCACTAATAGGCAGATACATGCACACACAGGCAGGTATAGATAGGCATACACACACACACACACACAGGCAGTAATAGGCAGATACATGCACACACAGGCAGGGATAGATAGGCATGCACACACACAGGCAGTAATAGGCAGATACATGCACACACAGGCAGGGATAGATAGGCATGCACACACACAGGCAGTAATAGACAGATATATGCACACACAGGCAGGTATAGATAGGCAGGCATGCACACACACAGGCAGTAATAGGCAGATACATGCGCACACAGGCAGTAATAGGCAGATACATGCACACACAGGCACTAATAGGCATATACATGCACACACAGGAAGGGATAGATAGGCATACACACACACAGGCAGTAATAGGCAGATACATGCACACAGAGGCAGGGATAGATAGGCACACACACACACAGGCAGTAATAGGCAGATACATGCACACACAGGCAGGGATAGATAGGCATACACACACACACACAGGCAGTAATAGGCAGATACATGCACACACAGGCAGTAATAGGCAGATACATGCACACACAGGCAGGGATAGATTAGGGTTGCCACCTCGGCCATGTTTTCCTGGATACTTATGAGTTACACATGCTGCAAGGTGTGCAGGGAGGAACCTGAATAATGCTGTCCAGGATCACTATTTTTTTGCTGTCCAGCAGCACAATGCATGTTTCCCTCTGAACACCCTGCAGCATGTCTAACTCATAAGTGTCCAGGAAAACATGACCGAGGTGGCAACCCTAGGATAGATAGGCATGCACACACACAGGCAGTAATAGGCAGATACATGCACACACAGGCAGGGATAGATAGGCATACACACACACAGGCAGTAATAGGCAGATACATGCACACACAGGCAGGGATAGATAGGCATACACACACACACGGGCAGTAATAGGCATATACATGCACACACAGGCAGGGATAGAGAGGCATACACACACACAGGCAGTAATAGGCAGATACATGAACACACAGGCAGGGATAGATAGGCATACACGCACACACGGGTAGTAATAGGCAGATACATGCACACACAGGCAGTAATAGGCAAAAACATGCACACACAGGTAGGGATAGATAGGCATGCACACACACACACGGGCAGTAATAGGCAGATACATGCACACACAGGCAGTATTAGGCAGAAACATGCACACACAGGCACTAATCGGCAGATACATGCACACACAGGCAGGTATAGATAGGCATACACACACACACAGGCAGTAATAGGCAGATACATGCACACACAGGTAGTAATAGGCAGATACATGCACACACAGGTAGTAATAGGCAGATACATGCACACACAGGCAGGGATAGATAGGCATACACACACACACACACACACACACACAGGCAGTAATAGGCAGATACATACACACACAGGCAGTAATAGGCAGATACATGCACACACAGGCAGTAATAGGCAGATACATGCACACACAGGTAGGGATAGATAGGCATACACACACACACACACACACACACACAGGCAGTAATAGGCAGATACATGCACACACAGGCAGTAATAGGCAGATACATGCACACACAGGCAGTAATAGGCAGATACATGCACACACAGGTAGGGATAGATAGGCATACACACACACACACAGGCATTAATAGGCAGATACATGCACACACAGGCAGTAATAGGCAGATACATGCACACACAGGCAGGTATAGATAGGCATGCACACAGGCAGTAATAGGCAGATACATGCACACACAGGCAGGGATAGATAGGCACACACACACAGGCAGTAATAGGCAGATACATGCACACACAGGCAGGTATAGATAGGCATTCACACACCCAGGCAGTAATAGACAGATAAACACACACACACACACAGGCAGTAATAGGCAGATACATGCACACACAGGCAGGGATAGATAGGCATATACACACACACGGCAGTAATAGGCAGATACATGCACACACAGGCAGTAATAGGCATATACATGCACACACAGGCAGGGATAGATAGGCATACACACACACAGGCAGTAATAGGCAGATGCATGCACACACAGGCAGGGATAGATAGGCATACATACACACACACAGGCAGTAATAGGCAGATACATGCACACACAGGCACTAATAGGCAGATACATCCACACACAGGCAGGGATAGATAGGCATGCACATACACAGGCAGTAATAAGCAGAGGCATGCACACACACAGGCAGTAATAGGCAGATGCATGCACACACAGGCACTAATAGGCAGATACATGCACACACAGGCAGGTATAGATAGGCATACACACACACACACAGGCAGTAATAGGCAGATACATGCACACACAGGCAGGGATAGATAGGCATGCACACACACAGGCAATAATAGGCAGATACATGCACACACAGGCAGGGATAGATAGGCATGCACACACACAGGCAGTAATAGACAGATATATGCACACACAGGCAGGTATAGATAGGCAGGCATGCACACACAGGCAGTAATAGGCAGATACATGCACACACAGGCACTAATAGGCATATACATGCACACACAGGAAGGGATAGATAGGCATACACACACACAGGCAGTAATAGGCAGATACATGCACACAGAGGCAGGGATAGATAGGCACACACACACACAGGCAGTAATAGGCAGATACATGCACACACAGGCAGGGATAGATAGGCATACACACACACACACACACAGGCAGTAATAGGCAGATATATGCACACACAGGCAGTAATAGGCAGATACATGCACACACAGGCAGGGATAGATTAGGGTTGCCACCTCGGCCATGTTTTCCTGGATACTTATGAGTTACACATGCTGCAAGGTGTGCAGGGAGGAACCTGAATAATGCTGTCCAGGATCACTATTTTTTTGCTGTCCAGCAGCACAATGCATGCTTCCCTCTGAACACCCTGCAGCATGTCTAACTCATAAGTGTCCAGGAAAACATGGCCGAGGTGGCAACCCTAGGATAGATAGGCATGCACACACACAGGCAGTAATAGGCAGATACATGCACACACAGGCAGGGATAGATAGGCATACACACACACAGGCAGTAATAGGCAGATACATGCACACACAGGCAGGGATAGATAGGCATACACACACACACGGGCAGTAATAGGCAGATACATGCACACACAGGCAGGGATAGATAGGCATACACACACACAGGCAGTAATAGGCAGATACATGCACACACAGGCAGGGATAGATAGACATACACGCACACACGGGTAGTAATAGGCAGATACATGCACACACAGGCAGTAATAGGCAGAAACATGCACACACAGGTAGGGATAGATAGGCATGCACACACACACACGGGCAGTAATAGGCAGATACATGCACACACTGGCAGTATTAGGCAGAAACATGCACACACAGGCACTAATAGGCAGATACATGCACACACAGGCAGGTATAGATAGGCATACACACACACACAGGCAGTAATAGGCAGATACATGCACACACAGGTAGTAATAGGCAGATACATGCACACACAGGTAGTAATAGGCAGATACATGCACACACAGGTAGTAATAGGCAGATACATGCACACACAGGCAGGGATAGATAGGCATACACACACACACACAGGCAGTAATAGGCAGATACATACACACACAGGCAGTAATAGGCAGATACATGCACACACAGGCAGTAATAGGCAGATGCATGCACACACAGGTAGGGATAGATAGGCATACACACACACACACACAGGCAGTAATAGGCAGATACATGCACACACAGGCAGTAATAGGCAGATACATGCACACACAGGCAGTAATAGGCAGATACATGCACACACAGGTAGGGATAGATAGGCATACACACACACACACACACACACAGGCAGTAATAGGCAGATACATGCACACATAGGCAGTAATAGGCAGATACATGCACACAGGCAGGTATAGATAGGCATGCACACACACAGGCAGTAATAGGCAGATACATGCACACACAGGCAGGTATAGATAGGCATACACACACACACACAGGCAGTAATAGGCAGATACATGCACACACAGGTAGGGATAGATAGGCATACACATATACAGACAGTCATAGGCAGATACATGCACATACACAAGCAGGGATAGATAGGCAATGGCATACACACACACACACACTCAGGCAGTAATAGCAGACACAAGCACTCACAGGTGAGTTTGTGAAAACTTGCTATTGTCATTATGGAGTAAATAACACATACACACACCCATCACTATTAAGCATTTGTAAACAATAAGTAAATAAATAATACAAAAAAAAGGCATAATGTCAAGATTTTTTTTTAATTCAACAGTCCTTAACAGAAAACCTGTTCCTTAGTATGTGGATACCGAATTTTTATAAAGCACCTTTTTTAAAGGGATACTGAACCCACATTTTTTATTTTGTGATTCAGATAGAGCATGCAATTTTAAGCAACTTTCTAATTTACTCCTATTATCAATTTCTATTTGTTCTCTTGCTATCTTTATTTGACAAACAAGGCATCTAAGCTAAGGAGCCATTAAATTTTTAGATCAGAACCATGGACAGCACTTGTTTATTGGTGCTGTCCAATCAGCAAGGACAACCCAGGTTGTTCACCAAAAATGAGCCGGCATCTACATTTACATTCTTGCTTTTCAAATAAACATACCAAGAGAATGAAGAAAATTTGATAATAGGAGTACATCGGAAAGTTGCTTAAAATTGCATGCTCAATTTGAATTACAAAAGAAAATTTTTGGGTTCAGTGCCCCTTTAATTAGCTCAGTAAAATGAAAAAAATATGTACATATCATTATGTAAATACCATGAATAATTTGTCATATGCATAAAACATCACCTCTTTAGTGACACTGATCAGCGAGATAGGAGACTGCTTTCCTCAGGGTGATTCCTCTCCTTTTCTTTTCTATGGCATGGAGAGTCCACAACGTCATTCCAATTACTAGTGGGTTATTCAACTCCTGGCCAGCAGGAGGAGGCAAAGAGCACCCCAGCAAAGCTGTTAAGTGTAACATCCCTTATCCATAATCCCCAGTCATTCTCTTTGCCTCTGTCAATGGAGGATGTGCGAAGATGGTGTCTGAAGATATTAATCCTTTCATGGGTACTTTTCCCAGCAAGCAAGGATTGGGGCTATGCTGTGTCCATGTTAATCTCTTTAGTAAGAGTAATGGTGGCTTTTAGCAGTTAGAAAGCGGCAAAGTAGTCTTTGCTTTATTTCTAACATTATTGCTACCCCTTCATAGAAAGCCAGGGTTGGTTACTCTGGTCTTTCTTTTCTACAGGTCACTGGTAAAAGTGGAGGAATCTGCCACACCTTTAGAAATTATTCCCTGCCTGACAGAGCAGGATCCACAGGTAAGTGCTTTCCCTTCTAGGTTAGAGGGTACCCACACTTTTAGGGTTAATCCCTCTGTGGAATAGCACAAATATTAATGGAGATATGTGTAGCTGAACATTTTTTGGGGCACTGCATATGGGAAGAAACCAAAAAGAATGGGTCTTTTTTGTTTATTTGGGCCTGATTTGGCGGAAGTTACTTCTGAAATTTGGGAGGAAATGGATCTTTGCTTCCTCAGGACAAGAAGAATAGACCTAAGGGTCGCCAGAAATCTAATTTTCAATCCCTTCGTAACTTTAAGGGACCAAAGTCTTCCTCCTCTTTTTCCAAACCAGAGCAAGCCAAGACCTCTTGGAGGTCCAGTCAGTCTTGGTATAAGGGAAAGCAAAACAAGAAGCCTTTCACTGATTCTTAATCGACATGAAGGGTACGCCCCGATCCAATTTTGGATCAAGTGGGGGGCAGACTTTCTCTTTTTCGGCATGCCTGGATACGCGATGTCCCAGATCTGTGGGCTGTGGACTTAGTATCCCAGGGTTACAAAATAGAATTCAAGTTTTGCCCTTCAAGGGGCAGATTTCTCCTGTCAGGACTATCTACACACCACGTAAAGAGGGAGGCCTTCTTACCCTGCGTAAAGGACCTATCCTTCTTGGAAGTAATTATTCCAGTTCCTTCAGGGGAACAGGGTCAAGGATTCTATTCATCCCATCCTAGACCAAAAGTGCCTCAACAAATTTCTCAGGGTTCCATCCTATAAGATGGAAACTATTCGTTCCATTCTTCCTTTGGTTCAGGAAGGTCAGTTCATGAAGACCATAGACCTCAGGAATCATCACCAGTTTCTGAGGTTTGCCTTCCTGGACAAGCATTTCCAGTTTGTTGCACTTCCATTTGGGCTAGCCACAGCTCCCAGAATATTCAGAAGGGTTCTGGGGGCTCTATTGGCAGTGATCAGATCCCAGGGTGTCAGTATATTTATGAAAATCTAAGTAGTGCTCTCCAAATAATATATCAGCTTATGGCAGGGTTATAACTCAATATATTTAATAATTATCCTTAAAAATAGAAACCCTTAACCAACATGCATCTACTAGAAACCATACAATTAATATAAATACCTGAATTCTTTTATTTAGTTAATATCCATGAACATTTTGAAATATATTTGCAATACCAGAATATGACACAATATTATATGCGCTTGAAAACTATTTAAATATGCTATGCAAAGTTCATACACGCTTACCTTTAAAACCAGCCTTATTTACAAATAGCTTTTCATTCAGTTTACAAGAGACTAAAATCTTTATCTTTTAACATCCAAGCGATACAATTCTAACACTGCTTATAATCAATAGGATAATATATATATATTCTGCTATTTAACTGCAATTTATCCTAATACAATATTAATTTACAATATCAGAACTTGCACAGATAAGTTACTTAGCCTATCAAATACAGATTTAAACAATATATAGGCTGTGACTACCAATTTAAAATACAATTTATTTCTCTGACTCTGTCAAACCCAGCAACAATGAATGCTTATTTTAAATTGTTTTTGCATACAATCAGGTCAGCTAAGAACTATCCAAAACAATGACACACAGTTTAAAAGTACAATCTGCTCTTTAAATCTATTTGTTATAGCAATCTTTTAATACATTATCAAAAAGAGTACCAAATCCATATCCAATATTCCTTGATAGGAATATTTTCACCTCAGAAAATACCAATAAGTATAATTTGCAGTCAATGAGAAGAATAGATCAGCTTTGCTTGAGTAAATGGTATTTCACGCCCAACAGGAACCAGTTTACAAGTTTAGTTCAGCAGAGATCTGTCCTTTCTCTCTGTTGCAATCACTTTATATGGGTTCTTTTCCATCATAGGTGATGAATATGGGTGGCCCTCCTTGTCTCGGATTGGCACTCGTGCTTGTCCCTGGTCCGCCCTTAGAGTTGAAGCATGTTTACCATGGCAACGCATCTTTTGAACAGTTAAATTCCCTTAACTGTCCCACCGGCATTGGCCCCTAGGTGGCAGCAGACATACAGCCAAAACAAATTCACCTTTACATTTCTTAAGCATTTTTGACAAGTTAATTATTCTCATAACATGATTATTTAATCAGATCACACTCTCTGCATTAATCATATATAACCCCAATTATATATATTTTTTCTGATTATTCTGATACCAAATATGTTATATTATTAACATTGTATTATATTAAGGCAATTTAATACTGCTAATTATTAGCTTAAAATGCATTATAATTTTATCAGTATCCTGGCATTTCTATACAAATAACAGCCTATTTTTATATTTCCAATAGTTCTGCCTGCATGCACTCCTCTACGATCCATCTGAAAAATAGAAAATTTATGTTATATATATGCACTTGAAATATGGGATTATTAAAATGGTTATTTAATCTATACTAATTTCTGAATTTATTTCCTATATAAATATCCCATGCAGCAATTATCTATTTAATATGATGTGTTTAATTTTAATATATATTCATGTGTTTATATTTATTATCATATAAAAGACTGTCACATATCCATTAAAATATATATTTTCTTATAATGTTGAAGTGTATTCTACTTGCCTATAACATAGTTGTTTTAAAATCAATGTGAGCCATGTGCTTTCATTTTGTGTGTTATCCTCCCCAGACTCTTTGTCTTTTACTCACCACATGGGGTCTTTTGCACCTAAGTGTAATGCTGAAATTCTCACAAAAACATGTTTGTATTTTCATCTAGGCAGCAACTGCTTTAGTGTATTTGATGTTTAGGAGCAATTAACACCTATGTGCATAAAAACTGTTTCCCTATGATTTTGACCAGCTTCAAGAGGGTATTCCAGACACCTCATCCTTACTCATAGCATGGGGTACAGAGTTTTGCACTTCCTAATTAAGAAGCAAATGTTTCCCTTTTGTTTCTTGGGACATGCTGTCTGTAGTTCAGCCTGGAGATGTATATTCAATTTGTGGGGTTTTCTGAGTCAAATCCTGACATCAGAATTTAAACCTTATTCCAGTAATATCTGATAAAAATATGGTTTCATACATAAACACATTTCCCTGTCCTATTGACATACACACACATATATATATATATATATATATATATATATATATATATGTATTTACCTGTGCCCTGACAAGGGAATTGCAGTGGCATCTTAGCTAGACGACATCTTGGATCAGGTGCCATCTTTTCATCTAGTAAAATCTCATACAGAGATGTTGTTGTCTTTTCTACGTTCCCCTGGGTGGAAAGTGAATCTGGAAAAGAGTTCTCTTGTTCCAGCTACAAGAGTGTGTATCCTAAGGGCAATCAGATTCCCTGTCCATGAAGATTTTCCTGACGGACATCAGAAAATCCAAACTTCTTGCTTCTTGCCTTTCTCTCCAATCTGCTATTCGTCCATCTGTGGCTCAATGCATGGAGGTGATTGGTCTGATGGTGGCTTCCATGGACATCATTCCTTTTGCTTGGTTCCATCTGTGACCTCTGCAGCTTTGCATGCTCAGTCAAGGGAATGGAGACCATTCAGATTTATCATAGAGGATAAATCTGAGAGAACACAGAGTCATCATTCTCAATCCACTTAAAAGCTGAGCTGCTCATGTTTTATGGCGGGTCCCAAATAATTGTGACAGCTATTACTTTCAATGGAAGCAACTATGACAAAATAGTGATAGTATCTACTATGTATGGCAGCCCAAATTGCTTTTGTAAATTGCTTTTCTTATTTTTTGCAACACCTAAATGCATGGAGTTGTACAACTACTTTAGCTGTTTTACAACTGCATTAGTTACTTTGATGTGCTAAAACAAATTATATATATATATATACGTGCAA